>NC_080486.1:8650000-8965000 GCF_030265055.1 Doryrhamphus excisus | reverse complement strand
GCATGCCTCACAGCTCAGAGACCCGAGTTCAATTCCACTCTCCACAATATGTCAGTATACAGTATAGAACTGTATAACAATATAACAGTCACTAAAGTCATCATACAGCAACTTCACACTCAAATATACAAACATGTACCAATATGAGTTTAAAATAATCCAAACTCTATTTTAAAGTTTCCTATTACTGCATTGCATCTGAGCTGGGGTGCTGCAATGACGTCAGCCCCTCTCTGGGCTCCTCAAAATAAAAACACACATTTTTTAATTTTCCCAAATTTTAAACACTTTTAACTTGGTGTAAAATTATGACTTTATTCATATCATATTATCATATTAGAACCTCATTTTCAAAAATGTCAACTTCATTTACTATTAATTTGTTTTTCATTATATTGTGATTTTTTTTAAATGACAGGATTTATTTTTTAGTTAATTCTCGTAAAATTGCAACTTTTTGTTTGTTGGAATATGACTTGTTTTATTAAAAATTTGCCTCTATTCTTGTAAACTTACAGCAATTTTTGTATTTTTTTTTATTGTTTTTGTATTTTTTGTAAATATTTTTATTTTGACCATAGTCCTATAATATTTGACCTTCCCCCAACCTCATTTACCAAAAAATACAACTTAATTTTGTTTTGTTGTTTCTCATAATATCATGACTTTAAAATAATTTTGAAATATTTTTCATAATATTAGTTAATTCTCGTAAAATTGCAACTTTTTGTTTGTTGGAATATGACTTGTTTTATTAAAATTTTGCCTCTATTCTTGTAAAATTACAGCAATTTTTGTAATTTTTTGTATTGTTTTTGTATTTTTTTGTAAATATTTGACCTTCCCCCAACCTCGTTTACGAAAAAATACAACTTAATTTTGTTTTGTTGTTTCTCATAATATCATGACTTTAAAATAATTTTGAAATATTTTTCATAATATTACAAAATTTTATCTTGTGATTATTTTGACTTAATTCACTGATGATTTTTCCATTGTTTCTGCTGTTTTCTTTTTTTTTTTAGTTTTTTTTTTAATTAAATTATATTTTAAAAATGTCCTGCGGCCCTAAATAAAAACATCGGCGGACCACAAATGGCCCCTGTGCCGCACTTTGGACACCCCAACCCACTTGGCTCTTTTGTAGAGACTGAATGGAGCTGTGAGAGAACGCTGAAGTCATTCTGCCTTATGCGGTGTACGTGTATGTGCTTTACGTCCGAGAAATAACAGCATAGACGACACAGCAGTAGGTGTGGATGTTTTGACAAGTTTCCACTCTTTTTGTGTGGAGCGGTTCAGGAGTGGAAGAGTTAACTCCCACAAACATATCCAGTGGTGATTGCCACTCGAGAGGATGCCTCATCACAATCCTGTCATCCCAAAAATGGGACACATGGGCCCTTGCAGCAATAAGTGGGTTATTTAGCAGCGGGTTCCATATTTTCCGCACCCACAGTAACTTTTTAAATCCCCCCCCCTGTCGCCTGAAGAAAAGTGTGCACCGGTCAAACACTTCCTGTTTGAACAGCTCCGACTTGACCTTAACATGCAAATGTCGACGTATCCCGTATTTGCCATTCCGCTAATATACTTTTCAAATATTAGCAAGCATATGTTAAGCAAAAGGGGCTCTCTCTGGCAAGGGTGGTCATTTGGAATGGCCGCCGCTGAAGGCAGAATTAGCCCAGTGGGTCGTCCCACAACCATCTGTCAACTTGAGTGGAGTACACAAGGTTGGGGCTGCCTTATTAGCCTGCAAATCTTTCACTGCGAGAAAGGGAAGTGTGGACTTGGCTGAATCGGACTCCTCATCCTGTTAAGATGTGCCACCGTGAGATGGTTTGGAATGGCACCGCGGCAGAAAAAAATCATTATAGAGTTGAATTTCATTCATTCATTCATTTTCTACCGCTTTTTCCTCACGAGGGTCGCGGGGGGTGCTGGAGCCTATCCCAGCTGTCTTCGGGCGAGAGGCGGGGTACACCCTGGACTGGTCGCCAGCCAATCACAGGGCACATACGTATAGACAAACAACCATTCACACTCACATTCATACCTATGGACAATTTGGAGTCCTTTTAAGGAGTTGTTTTTTTTTTAATATTCATATTGGTACATGTTTGTATATTTGAGTGTGAAGTTGCTGTATGATGACTTTAGTGACTGTTTTATACACTATACCGTTATATACAATCACAGGGCACATATAGACAAACAACCATTCACACTCACATTCATACCTATGGACAATTTGGAGTCGCTAATTAACCTAGCATGTTTTTGGAATGTGAGACGAAACCGGAATACCCGGAGAAAACCCACGCATGCACGGGGAGAACATGCTAACTCAGAGGTTGGAATTGAACTCTGGTCTCCTAGCTGTGTGGCCTGCTAACCACACAGGTCTAACCACTCGACCGCCGTGTAGCCTGGTGTTGTGGTCATTCATTCATTCATGTTCTACCGCTTAGCCTCACGAAGGTCGCGGGGGTGCTGGAGCCTATCCCAGCAGTCTTTGGGCGAGAGGCGGGGTTCACCCTGGACTGGTCACCAGCCAATCACAGAGCACATATAGACAAACAACCATTCACACTCACATTCATACCTATGGACAAATTTGGAGTCACTAATTAACCTAGCATGTTTTTGGAATGTGGGAGGAAACCCACTTATGCATGGGGAGAACATGCAAGGGTGGAATTGAACCCAAGGCTCCTAGCTTTGAGGTCTGCGCGCTAACCACACAGCCCATATTGTACAATAACAGACAAAATTTAGGTAAAAACTGACTCATACCCAAACTGGGGGTGTTGGAAAACCGAGTCCGATAATTACCGGTACGGATAATTCCAAACCAATGGTACGGTCCAATATGGATAAAAGTATTCCCTTGAGTATTTGTTCTTCATGATACTTTTCTAGCCTTTTTTTGCAGCCCCGCCGCCATCATTTGAAGAGGCAATGATATCCCATCAATCACATTTTCAGCCTCTTCACCTCCGCCCCCGTCTTCCCATCTCGTCTTGGACGTCCTCAGAAAGCATAAAGGTAAACACCGGTGGTGGTCTGGCGAGGAATGAGGAATAAATACATCTGAAAGAAGCTGCACACGTTCAAGACCGGTCATTGCCATGCCGCTCGTCCCTCTTGTTGTTCTTTTCCTCAAGAGCTCTGAGAAATCCAATTGACCTCGGCCGCCGCCTTAATGAGGAAGACACACAAATGGACTCCGCAAGCGCGGCACCGACCATTGTGCGATAATTACAACGTATAAAGCAGGGGTCTCAAACACGCGGCCCGCGGGCCAAATGTGGCCCGCAGGACACTAGTTTGAGGCCCGCGCAAGTTTGATATGGATGCTGTATGGTATCATGTACGCAGAAAAAATTATTACATTTGATTAATGTTCATGTTAAAGGTTAAATAACTGTTAATAGTTATCCTCCCTATCCGTGTGGAAGTGGTAAGTTTTTGGCTATTTAAGTTTAAAGGAAATAACTTGAAGGCTACCGTTTAGGTCGCTAGCTCTCTAGTTTACGAGTTAGCATGTGTCTTAAGACCCTGCAGTTGCGCAATATGTTGTAAATAAAAAAAGTATAAATGTGACTATAGTCGTGTTTTGTCATGTCTACAGGGCTCTAATAATGCTTTGTTCATTTTAATCTGAAAAAAAATAATTTGTCTACCCACCAACTATATGTGGTTTCTTAAGTTTTTATTATTTGCCGTTTTATTATTATTATTATTATTATATTTATTTATTTATTACTGATTGATTGATTTTCTTTATTCTTGATTTGTTTATTTATTTTTCATCTTATTTTGTGTAGAAAAATAAAAAGTAAGATATTTGAGAAGAGTGGAATGTTTTATCAGAGTTTTAAAAAAAAAAAAAATAATAAATGCGTTTTTGTTTTCTTTTTTTTTTTAAACCTGATGCGGCCCAGTCTCACCCAGACCCGAGCTCCAGTGGCCCCCCAAGTAAATTGAGTTTGAGACCCCTTGGTGTAAAGCAACCTTGATGCTTACAGACACAGATGGGCCTCTTCATTAGGTACACATAATGTTGTCTGTCAGTCAAAACTCGGGTCCTAGTCCGCTTTCAGGTCAACTCTGGTATGGTTTGAGCTCAAACGTGAACACTAGTAAGCAGTTGAAAGAACCTCCAGTCTCTTAAAATGAACCGCAACGATCTGGCAACTTCAGACTATGACACTAAAACCACCACCACCACCACGCAATTATCATTTTGCTCATTTGTGCAACAAAATATTCATCTCCATATCCTATCAGCGTCCCGCTTGATAAAGACCCGTCACAATGAACGCCTTTTAGTCGCCTAAATCATTAATTTGCTCCAATTAAAAAAGGCAAAAAAGACGATTTCTGTCTAGCGCGCTCACTCTTTGAAACAGCTGCATTATTAGTTGTTGATTAAGTTTGTCTGGGAGTCGCTCCTCATTTGCATATGTGAAGCTTGTCGCCATTGTCGGGGGTTGAATCCAGATCCGGCAGATGGCTGCTATTCAGTGTTTATCAAGCGACGGCGACTCCGATGTCTGCACGGAAAGTCATTAGCGATGCCGCATACGGTCGGAACCATAGCACACCTGGCAACAAACTTGAAGGATTATTGCATAGTATAAAGGGGGATTATCATTCATTCATTCATTTTCTGCCGCTTTTTCCTCACGAGGGTCGCGGGGGGTGCTGGAGCCTATCCCAGCTGTCTTCGGGCGAGAGGCAGGGTACACCCTGGACTGGTCGCCAGCCAATCACAGGGCACATATAGACAAACAACCATTCACACTCACATTCATACCTATGGACAATTTGGAGTCGCTAATTAGAGAACATGCAAACTCCACACAGAGATGGCCGAGGGTGGAATCAAACTCGAGTCTCTGAGCTGTGAGGCCCGTGTGCTAACCACTTGTCCACCGCGCAGCCGCAAATTGCCAAAAAAAGAGCAAAGAGAAACAATCACGTCCACCTCCAAATTCCTGCCCAAAAACCTAGCATGTTAACATGCTAATCTGCTCACATTTTTAGCATTTCCAGAGGTAGACATTTATACAAACACTTTGCACTATTATGCAAGGTGTTAGCATGCTAATATTAACATGTCAGCATTCTTTAAGTCATTCAAACCTTACCTCCATAATTAGAGAACATGCAAACTCCACACAGAGATGGAATCAAACTCTAGTCTCTGAGCTGTGAAGCCTGCGTGCTAACCACTTGTCCACCGTACAGCCGCAAAATGCCAAAAAAAAAAGAGCAAAGAGAAACAATCACGTCCACCTAAGTAGAAATTCCTGCCCAAAAACCTAGCATGTTTTTGGAATGTGGGAGGAAACCGGAGTACCCGGAGAAAACCCACGCATGCACGGGGAGAACATGCAAACTCCTTACAGAGATGGTCGAGAGTGGAATTGAACGCTGGTCTCCTAGCTGTGAGGTCTGCGCACTAACCACTAGACCACCGTGCCGCCAAAGGGGGATTAATCCTGTGTAAATAACCTGTTTATATATGCTTGATATATATGCTGATGACCTAAACAATCAGAATCTATTTTGACGATTGATTGACAGACTGAGGTTGTTAAATTGCCTCCGCTCATATTCATTTTTACAGCAAAGCACAAGCAGTAGAAGCGCCGATGCATGTAATTTCTTTTTGTTTTTGCCAGTAAAGTGAGCACTAAGTCGAGTAAGTGAACGCGTCTTGGGGAACATCTCCACAGGAACAGTGTTTACCCAATATTGAGACCACGATTGGATCTTGTCTCCTGAGTTGTATGAGAATAAATGATCTCTGAGGTTATAAGTCATATTTCAGTAACCGTTTTTATGACAGTGTATCTTCTCTAGGGATTATACTATAGAAAGTAAACTCAGGCAAAATGGTAATGGTTTTTATTTCATTTGAACGTGCATCAGATTACAATTGAATGCATCACAATCAGGTGACAGTTCCACATGTCCAAAAGGAGTAGGAAGAAGCAAAGCTTATTAAATCCTACCCCTCCATCTGGTACTTTTACAATCAGTAACTGTTACATTTGTTCACTTCCTGCTTTCCAAATATAATACATTTTTAGCATTTTCAGAGGTTGACACTTGTACAAACACTTTGCACTATTATGCAATGTGTTAGCATGCTGATCTTTGCATGTTAGCATGCTAATATAAGTCTGCCAACATTTTTAGCATTTTCAGAGGTTGACAAACACTTTCCACGATTATGCAAGGTGTTAGCATGCTAATGTTAGCATGTTACCATGCTAATCTGCTGACATTTTTAACATTTCCAGAGGTAGACACTTATACACTTTGCACTATTATGCAATGTGTTAGCATGCTAACCTTTGCATGTTAGCATTCTAATATAAGTCTGATAACATTTTCAGAGGTTGACACTTATACAAACACTTTGCACTATTATGCAATGTGTTAGAATGCTAACCTTGGCATGTTAGCATGTTAATATAAGTCTGCTAACATTTTTAGCATTTCCAGATTTAGACAGTTATAAAAAAACTTTGCACTATTATGCAATGTGTTAGCATGCTAATGTCTGCTAACATTCTTAGCATTTTCAGAGGTTGACACTTATACAAACACTTTGAACTATTATGCAAGGTGTTAGCATGCTAATATAAGTCTGCTAAGATTTTTAGCATTTTCAGATTTAGACAGTTATAAAAAAAAACTTTGCACTATTATGCAATGTGTTAGCATGCTAATGTCTGCTAACATTCTTAGCATTTTCAGAGGTTGACACTTATACAAACACTTTGAACTATTATGCAAGGTGTTAGGGGTGTTAGTTCATGTCTAGAGGTCTCTAATAATGCTATGCTGTAAAAATCCACCAATCCCGTACATTGCTGGAACTCATTAACCGCAATAAACATTGGCTTACTGCTAATCGGAGGCCCTGATTGGGTATTCATCCCAAACTAGCTGCATTAAAGTCAGTCATGTGAACCTACGAGACCACAAATGGTCCTCCACGCTGTTCGTAGTGGCGGGTCACTAACAGCCCACAAACACTCCCTGCAGACTACAGAGTGAGTTCAGGCCTCACGCGTCTAGCACGCCTCCCGGAGTCTCGCAATTTAACTAATGAAGCGCCTGATTTTTATGTGATTTTAAAACCTGCTTCAGAAGGATGGATGAACCCGTAGGGACGGCGCAGGAACGCAACGGGGCCTCGTCTCGCATACATTACTTTAAAATAAGAAGCCTTCCCTGCCCTCTGGTGGTGCTTGCTTAATAATAACCGCTTGATCACATCGGGTGTCTTTTTGGGTGAACACCCCTTCCGGAATAAAATCACTTTTGTCCCACATTAGGGACAGTCGTCGCCTGGAGAGGAACATTTCGCTCGTCAAGGTCGAGAGTTCGAATCCAACCAGCTCACTGAACAATGCGGGTTTGCGGAGGCAAGGGCTGCCCCTCGAGCGAGACATCACACTTGCTCCCGAGTGTCGATATGTGTAACCTTGCCACGGCAACCGGGTTTGTGTGCTCAGCAAAATCTTCACCCGACGTAATTAATGCTTGAAAACAAACAACCTTGAGGTGACGGCAGCCTTGGCGTTCCTAAACACACAAATCTTTACGTCCACAGAACCATCTGGAAACATGTCTCCTATGGTCTTTTGGGGGCACTTTTGCGGATTATATAGTTTAGGATTTCCTCAGAGGATTATTTATGACCCAGTCCATTCCAGGGTAGGCTAACTGGATTGGTGACGCCAATGTGGATCAGGCTAATCCTTGAAAATTAAAATCCAGGAACCAGGAACATCGTGGAAAAGAACGACCACCAATGGGTGAAGACAATTTGAGTTTTTTTTTATTATTAATGACATTTGTTGTCCCCCTTATGGGTTGTGCAAAAAATAATACTTATAATAATCCCTCGTTTAACGGTTAAGTGGTTCCAGACCCAACCGTGATAAGTGAATTTCCACAAGATTAGATTGCATTTATTGGTTTTTAGTGTTAACATGCTAACCTTAGCATGCATACCATGCGAATATAATTCTGCTAACATTTTTAGCATTTTCAGAGGTAGACACTTACTATACAAACACTTTGCACTATTATGCAAGGTGTTGGCATGCTAACCTTAGCATGTTAGCATGCTAATCTGCTAACATTTTTAGCATTTTCAGAGGTTGAGACTTATACAAACACTTTGCACAATTATACAATGTGTTAGCATGCTAAAATAATTCTGCTAACATTTTTAGCATTTCCAGAGGTAGACACAAGGTGTTGCAAGGTGTTAGCATGCTAACCTTAACATGTTAGCATGCTAATATAGGTTTGTGAACATTTTTAGCATTCTCAGAGGTTGACACTTATACAAACACTTTGCACTATTATGCAAGGTGTTAGCATGCCAACCTTAGCATGCTAATATAAGTCTGCTAACATTTTTAGCATTTTCAGAGGTTGACACTTATACAAACACTTTGCACTATTATGCAATGTGTTAGCATGCTAACCATGGCATGTTAGCATGTGAATATAAGTCTGCTAACATTTTTAGCATTTCCAGAGGTAGACACTTATACAAACACTTTGAACTATTCTGCAAGGTGTTAGCATGCTAAAATAATTCTGCTAATTTTTTTAGCATTTCCAGAGGTAGACACTTATACAAACACTTTGAACTATTATAGAAGGTGTTAGCATGCTAATGTTAGCATGTTAGCATTCTTTAAGTCATTCAAACCTTTCCATGGTATGTTTTCATGGTCCAGGAATCGTAGTAGTGTATTTGTCAGAAAACTAATAGCACAGGCAACACAGTAGGTGGTCAAGGTTGTGGCAAAATTTCATCATTCTCTATCCAGCGGTAAACGTGAGCATCTTCATATAACAAGACACCGGACATGTGTGCGCATTATGGGAACAGCATGGGGAAGGCCGTTTTCTGCTTGAGAATCCCCAAAGACCCAAATTTTATGCAGTAATGTTCCTGACAATTAATCCCGAAATCACCTAGAAGCGAGGCCGAGCCGCCGACTTTACTTTAATATCTGACCCATCAAAAAATGTAACGTCTGGTAAATGTGCTTTTTCCTCCCATGCATATGAAATCGTCAAAAACATATATTGATGCGACGCCAGGATTAGTTGCCCGCGGCGATGGCTTGAAGAAGCACTCTGAAAAGAAAATTGATGTGAAACTCACTTCTTAATTGGCTTTCTTGCCCAGGGAAGCTTCCATAATGGAAGCAGGCACCGGAATGCTATTTTTATTTTGATTGCTTGAAATATTTAAAAGGAAATCACACAACAAATGAAGGCATTTTAAAAGAAAACAGTCTGTGTAATATGTGGATTCGAAAGACAACATTGATGAGGGTACAAGAAGAATTGACATGATGCACCCCCCCCCCCCAAACCCCCTGGGAGGTACTGGTCACTATGTATCTCATCAGTCCTTCCTGAAAATGTCCTCACGCCTTTCATCAGCAGGATGTTCATTTTGTGACTCATTGAGGGGAGGGGGTGGCGGCTGATTGTGCCGTATTTGATGCTCGGGGGGGGGGGGGGGGGGGGTGGACGCATCATGTCAATTGTTCTTGTAGCCTCATCAATGTTGTCTTTCCTATTATATCCACATATTAGACAGTTTTCCTTTAAAATGCCTTCATTGTTGTGTGATTTCCTTTTAAATATTTAAAGCAATCAAAATAAAAATAGCATTCCGGCGCCTGCTTCCTGCTTCGGTGCCTTTTATTTTATCAACATAATTCGATTCCTGGACCATGAAAACATACAGTGGAAAGGTTTGAATGACTTAAAGAATGCTTACATGCTAACATTAGCATGCTAACACCTTGCATAATAGTGCAAAGTGTTTGTATAAGTCTCTACCTCTGGAAATGCTCATAATGTTAGCAGACTCATATTAGCATCCTAACACGCTAAGGTTAGCATGCTAACACCTTCCATAATAGTTCAAAGTGTTTGTATAAGTCTCAACCTCTGAGAATGTTAAAAATGTTCACAGACTTACATTAGCATGCTAACACCTTGCATAATAGTGCAAAGTGTTTGTATAAATCTCTACCTCTGGAAATGCTAAAAATGTTAGCAGACTCATATTAGCATGCTAACATGCTAAGGTTAGCATGCTAACACCTTCCATAATAGTGCAAAGTGTTTGTATAAGTGTCAACCACTGAGAATGTTAAAAATGTTCAGACTTATAGTAGCATGCTAACATGATAAAGTTAGCATGCTAACACCTTGCATAATAGTGCAAAGTGTTTATATAAGTGCCAACTTCTGAGAATGCTGAAAATGTTAGTAGACTTACGTATATTAGCATGCTAACACCTTGCATAATTGTGCAAAGTGTTTGTATAAGTCTCTACCTCTGGAAATGCTAAAAATGTTAGCAGACTTGAATTAGTATGCTAACACGCTAAGGTTAGCATGCTAACACCTTGCATAATAGTGCATAATAGTGTTACTTACATTGAAACAAGTCAAACTATGAGAAATAGGGATCTGTAGCTGATAGAAACAAAACCCGTGGTCACTTCCTGTCCTCCACATGTTACTATAGGGGTGTTATTTCATGTCTATAGGACTTTAATAATATTAGGAATCCTACTTTGCGGAAATTCACTCATCACATTTGGGTGTGGAAAGAATTAACCGTGATAAACAATGGTCATGGGGCGACACGGCGGTCGAGTGGTTAGTGCGCAGACCTCACAGGAGACCCTATGCTAGACACTAGGAGACCAGGGTTCAATTCCACCTTTCGGCCATTTCTGTGGAGTTTGCATGTTCTCCCCGTGCATGTTCTCTCCAGTTTCCTTCCACATTCCAAAAACATGCTAGGTTAATTGGCGACTCCAAATTGTCCATAGGTATGAATGTGAGTGTGAATGGTTGTTTGTCTATATGTGCCCTGTGATTGGCTGGCGGCCAGTCCAGGGTGTACCCCGCCTCCCGCCCGTAGACAGCTAGGATAGGCTCCAGCACCCCCTCATGAGGAAAAAGCGGTAGAAAATGAATGAACAATGGTCTTAGAGTCTCAGTGGGTGGAGGCGGGGCTGCTAGCATACACACAGAGTGCAGCAGAGCATAATGTAGTGAAAATTAAAATTTTATTTTTATCACTAATACATCTCTAATGAATGAATGACATCATTATCACTGAGTATTTTTATTCCTGTATACAGTTTGCTACATGTCCCTCCCGGTTGGTGATTCCAGCCTCCGTGATAGCACTGAATTCCCATTTTGTTCCACATTTGTCCTCTAATGGAGTCTGTGAGCAAAGAATACAGGTCATCAGTGACTGCCAGGTCGATAAAGGCAGCAAGCGAGATGTTTTTTTTTTTGTTGTTGTTGCTTTGTTCCTGGGAGACACACATAACCTTGGCAGAGGCGTGTCTTTTGGGAATTCTGCTCTTAAGTTAATTAAAAAGACCGCAGCTCAATTTGAGCGGCTGGAGTTTGCGGTGGTGTGCAGCTGTTTGGAATACTTGGTGTCAATCAAAAGATGAGATTTGAGGATGTTTTTATTACAGATGGGGATGGGGGTATAACCTAATGAAGTGTCAAGAGAGCGTAAATGTACGTCCTTTCATGCCTATCAAACAGACTGATCGGCCCGCAGCTCAATAAGTATCGAGTAGGGCGATGACTTTTTAATCATTAACATTTCAAAGGCTTCCTCAGGCGTGCCGCATTTTGAAAAAAAAAAAAAAAAAATCGTTGGCCAAAATCTGGCCTTGATGTTAGAATTTCGACAGCTGAAAGTGTTTCAGCAACTCAAATGGGAACGCATTTATCTCCGCATTGGTTTGAAAGTGATTTCCACTAACAATAATGACAAGTCCTACTTATAAATACTCAATTTACACAATTTCTTTTCACAAAGGCTTGCTTGTTGCTTAAAATACTGCAATCAAAGCCGAAATGGTCAGCCAGGAAAGGAACCTCGTTTAGCGTCCGCCCCAGATAGCGTGTTTTTCAGTTAACATCAAAAACTTAAGCCAAAACTTTGCCCGGGTTTGCGTACATTTACATTCTCTCAATGTATTTTTAGCATAAAACTTCCTTGATTGCATCCTTTGCTTGTTGGCCAACTGATGACGTCTCAAAAATATAAACATATAACATGTTTTTATAGTTTTACATGCATAAAAACAAAAAAACACCTTCTTGTTTTGCCATGAGTTATTTCTTGAATTCAATTTTCAGTTGGTTCTCGCCTTCTTTATCAAAATGCTAGCAGTTTCGATTTTCTTTGGCTCCAATTTAGGTTATCTAGGTGAGAAACACCTGAAAATTGAATTCAAGAAATAACTCATGGCAAAACCGGAAGGTGGTGTCACTGTGGTGTCTCAACTGTTTTCTACATGTAAAACTATAATTGTAAAACTATAAAGACACGTTTTGTGTTACCGCTGTCGTCTCAAAAATGTAAACACAAAACATGTTTTTATCGTTTTACATGCATAAAAACAAAAAAATGACAGTGACATCACCTTCTTGTTTTGCCATGAGTTATTTCTCGAATTCAATTTTCAGTTGTTTCTCGCCTTGTTTATCAAAATGCTAGCAGTTAAAATTTTCTTTGGCTCCATTTTGGCTTATCTAGGTGAGAAACACCTGAAAATTGAATTCAAGAAATAACTCATGGCAAAACCGGAAGGTGGTGTCAGTGTGGTGTCTCAGCTGTTTTCTACATGTAAAACTATAAAGACACGTTTTGTGTTAATATTTGGGGATTTTTGATTAATTAGATTAATTAGATTTAGATTAGATATTTATAAATTCGATTAATCTGCGATTAATCTGTAAAATACATATATAGAAAATTTCAACTCCCCCTTGCTCTCTATTATTTATTATTTATTATTTATTATTTATTATTTATTATTTATTATTTATTATTTATTATTTATTATTTATTATTTATTATTTATTATTTATTATTTATTATTTATTATTTATTATTTATTATTTGGATTAATTAGATTAGATTAATTGGATTTACATGATTTCTTATGGGAAACGTTAGCATCCATTTTGGTTAAACTGTACATTAAGCAAGGAAACATTGCAGTCCTCACAGCTACATACTAACTTTTAGCCACTTATTGAAAAGTTGGAACATAAACTTTTATGTTTTTTAAAGAGGCGACTCTAAACTTTTTAAACAAGGAAGTGTGAACGAGTGGAAAGGTGAACATCTTCACACGTAAACAAGCTGTGGCTTGGCCCATTAATAATGAGGAGTAACTCATTACGTTTGTGCATCGTGCTGAATAATTGAAGTGCTGCGCCGCTACAAACAAAATGTGAAATCTTTACTTGAATATTTGGTTGGAGTGCAGACGCATTAATGAGGCCGCAGAAACAACAACATGCTCTTAATTGGACGAGTGGTCACCTTTGCGCTGTAGCTGTACGGCTTAACAAATCAGACAAAGCAGGTTTCAAATACGAAAATTACCTTTACCAAATAAATATGCTCATGTCCTTCAGGCTATTGATGAAAAAATAAAGCTATTCTCAAGATAGAAAAGTTATTATTCATATGGCCTTTGCCCCGAGGCAGTGCTGCTTAATGTTGTTTGTCGATGTAAACAACCACATTCCAAAATACAACTTCACTTAGATTCCTTCTTTGCAAATGGGATACTTTCATAGTTGTAGCATAGAAAACCTGTTTACGACTTTCTACATATGGTTTTCAAGATTATTAGAGCTCTCAAGACATGAAATAACCACCTATAGTCACCTTTACACCCACCAAGGCCAAAAAACCTTCACCTGCATAAAGACACACCTTCTGCAAATGCCGGAATTTAGTTTTTAAGTCCAGAATATGTTGATCGATCTCACTCTACAAGGTAAAGTACACAAACATACAGTAGTTACTGAGGTACTAATGAGGAACTCATGTGTAGAATAGTTACCGAGAATTTAAGGCACATACATTTTGAGTAGTTACTGAGGAACTAATGAGGAACTGCGCAGATTAGTTACTGAGGACCTACGCACGTACATTTAGAGTAGTTACTGAGGAACTAAGGCACATATATACATTTAGAGTAGTTACTGGGGAACTAATGAAGAAGTGAGTAGAGTAGTTACTGATGACCGAGACACAACATTTTGAGTAGTTACTGAGGAACTAATGAAGAACTAATGATGTCCTAATGAGTGGAGTGGTTACTGAGGAACTAAGGTACATAGTATGTACGTACATTTAGAGTAGTTCATGAGGAACTAATGAGTGAAGTGGTTACTGAGGAACTAATGAGTGGAGTAGTTACTGAGGAACTAAGGGCACATACATACATTTAGAGTAGTGACTGGGGAACTAATGAGGAAGTGAGTAGAGTAGTTCCCGAGGAACTAGGCATTTACATTCAGAGTAGTTACTGAGGCATTGAGTAGAGTAGTTACACAGTAGTTGCACATGCATTTAGAGTAGTTACTGGGGAACGAATGAGGAAGTGAGTAGAGTAGTTCCTGAGGAACTGGGCATTTACATTTAGAGTAGTTACTGAGGAACTATTGAGTAGAGTAGTTACTAAGGAAGTAAGGCACATGCATTTAGAGTAGTTACTGTTGAACTAATGAGGAAGTGAGTAGAGTAGTTGCTGAGGAACTAGAAATTTACATTTAGAGTAGTTACTAAGGAACTATTGAGTAGAGTAGTTACTAAGGAAGTAATGCATATGCATTTACAGTAGTTACTAGGGAACTAATGAGGAAGTGAGTAGAGTGGTTCCTGAGGAACTAGGCATATACATTTAGAGCAGTTACTGAGGAACTACTGAGTAGAGTAGTTACTAAGGAAGTAAAGCACATGCATTTAAAGTAGTTACTGTTGAACTAACGAGGAAGTGAGTAGAGTAGTTCCTGAGGAACTAGGCATTTACATTTAGAGTAGTTACTGAGGAACCATTGAGTAGAGTAGTTACTAAGGAAGTAAGGCACATGCATTTAGAGTAGTTACTGGGAAATGAATGAGGAAGTGAGTAGAGTAGTTCCTGAGGAACTAGGCATATACGTTTAGACTAGTTACTGAGGAACTATTGGGTAGATTAGTTACTAAGGAAGTAAGGCACATGCATTTAGAGTAGTTACTGGGGAACGAATGATGAAGTGAGTAGAGTAGTTCCTGAGGAGCTTGGCATTTACATTTAGAGTAGTTACTAAGGAAGTAAGGCACATAAAGTAAGGCACAATAAAGAGAAACAACAACATTAAAACATCAGAAGTTGACATCAAAAGCTGTCAGGCAGGCTTCAAGACAACAGGACGGAGCTCAGCGGGGAAGATGACGATGGTTGCCGGCGACGCCGCGATAAACGCATCATCTGCTTTGACACCTGACTTGAGGACACTGCCGTCTTATTTTTGTCATTAAGTGTTTTTTTAGAAATGTTTGACTCCCCACTGTGCTACTTAGGACACCCAATGAGGGCCATGCTAGGACTACAGTATATAAAGTATAACAGTATACACACCCTAGAAAGTCAGTCAAGAGTCTATTTCAGCTACCTGCTTCTCTAATAAACACAGATTTAGCGGCTGATTTCACAACACAGCTGCTCAGCCTGACATCTTTCCTCCCCCCCCACCACCCCCTCCCCAGGCGCCGGCAATTACCACCCAGTCGCCTCTCCCGTAATTTCCCATCACTGTGCCGTCGTGATAGGAAGCAGTCTGATAATGCTCTTTTTTTTTTTTTTTTTAGGAGAGACAAAAAAAGAGCCAGGCTGACATTTGGACCCAGATGGCTGATATCTCGTTCAGCCATGTTCAATGCAAGACATATTTTCATAGCAATGTGTGACAGTAAATACAAAAAAATAAATAAATATCAGGCTTCGCTACACATCTTAAAATAAAGCTACCAGTCAGTCAGCTGAAGTTTTGATTGTTTGCTTTTTCTCCAGCAATTACACTAACCTACTGCTGTTAAAGTGTGACAACTTGACAAACTCCACGTATGACAACTTGCCGGGTGCCAGCGGTAATTGGCCCCCGTTGCTCGGTTGCTTTTTTTTCCCACACACACGCAGGACCATCTTGGTTTGGATTTTTTTTTTCCTCTCTCAACCATAAAAAAATTGTGTGTTCAGTTGTGTTGTCATTGACTGATATTGAAACATTTAAGTGTGCATTTAAGTGCATTAAAGGGGACCTACTATGTTTTTTTTTTCCACTTTTTTGACCTAAAAATGTAGTAAGAATGTTGTATTATCATGTTAAACGATGCTAAAGTTTCTGATAATGAGGTTTCCGCATTTGAAAGTTAGCCCTCAAAACGATCGATTCTATAGGGCGTTGCAAAACTGTTCCTTTGTGATGTCACAGAGGAGCAGGCTTCCTTATGGGCTGTGGCTGTAGGCGCAATACACTTTCTGTCCTCCCCCAAATTTTTATTTTATTTTTTATTTTTTTGAAAGGGGCAAGGCTTTTATTTTGCATTTAAGTAAATTTAATCAAATTTATTTAAATAAATAAATCATTTTAATTCTTAAAGACGATGCCAAGTGGTTCCTGATTCCTGATTGCTGATGGCAACAACCGAGTCATTGACCAATTGTCTCATCGATGAACCATCTCAGTCTGTGATCCTATCCATCCTGGTCACTCCCAATGAGAATCTCAGCATCCTCATTTCTGCTATCTCCAGTTCTGCTTCCTGTCTTTTCCTCAGTTGCACGGTCCCTAGACCAAACAACATGGCTGGTCTCACCACAGTTTTGTATACCTTATGCTTGATTCCCTATCGGCAAAAACGAAGGCATTTTAATCTGGACTAGCCGACAAACTTGCCGAAGCCTGACGCCTTTCCAACGTTACTTGGTCGCGTGAAAGAGTCAGAAGAGCAAGCAGGAAGTAACAATTTATCAGTGTTTATTTTGTGTAAGTCACATAGCAAAAGAACTTGTCTATGTAGCATTATAGAGTGTGCATACAGGGAGCGTTTTTTTATTTATTTATTTAAAACTGACATTATAAAGACATAAATTGCAGTTTATGATCAACTTTAATACCGTGTATCAGCTCCTATAAAGTTGGCAGTGTGACCAACCACAGTGGAGTGGGCGTATTCCTTTCTCAGGAATACATTAAAACAGACTGTTTCCACGGGAAGCATAAAATCCTAAGAAATACAGCTGAATAGGTGCAGATTCTGGAAGAACTAGAAAGCTTTCTGTGTTGGTTTTTGTGTGTTGCTGCTCTATAGGAGTCCATAACACCATAATAGGTCCTCTTTAAAGCTAAAGACAGTCTACTAACTGTCAACATTCCAGCATTAGCCTAGAATTTGGACAAAATACTTCTGATACACTAACTTGGGGTGATTTAAAATCGGTGAAAAATACTATAAAACAGGACCTTTAATCATGCCGACGTCTGTAAATGTGACTGGCATTGGACACCCTGAGGAAGTACACGCTAATTTGTGTTCAATGAAATTAGTCACGTTAGGCGTGTTACTTAATTACTCAACCATCATCCACCGCGTGCTAGCACTGTGGCCTACGGACATTTAGTCATTCAGTCAATTGCAGAAATGCTGTAAATTGTTCCAAATGAAGGAACAATGTTTAGTTCAAGGACGTACAAGGACTGCCAAATTGCGAAAACTGTGATACATGTATGTTGTACATTGTCCAAGTGTTTTGATGTTGATTTTTACCACTTCTGAGTGAATTAGATGTGTTTTCTGCAGGAAAAACAGACCAATTTTTTGATATTTTTTTTCTTTCATACCAAAAAGGCGGCACAGTGGTCGAGTGGTTAGCGCGCAGACCTCACAGCTAGGAAACCAGGGTTCAATTCCACCCTCGGCCATCTCTGTGTGGAGTTTCACAGAGCACATATAGACAAACAACCATTCACACTCCCATTTATTTGTATTGTTTATGTTTGTTTATGGTGTGTATCATGTCACTTAGCACTATCATGCTAGGTGTTAGCATGCTAATGTTAGTATGTTAACATTACTAGCATTTTTAGCTATTTTCATGGGGAGACACATATACAGTATATACACTTAGCATTATCGTGCCAGGTGTTAGCATGTTAACGTTTTCCTAACAGTAGCATGCTAATTTGATTTGAAATACGAGAGAAACTGATGATATTTATTCATTTATCTGTACTGTACAGGAAACGGGCTGCACGGCGGACGTGTGGTTAGTGTGCAGACCTCACAGCTAGGAGACCCGGGTTCAATTCCACCCTCGGCCATCTCTGTGTGGAGTTGCACATATAGACATTCACACTCACAGTTGAAAATGGGAAATTTGTAAGTAGTTCAAGGTGTTTAAATGGTTATTATCATTTAAAACAACCATTTATTTGTATTAGCAAATTGTATTATTATTTGTTTAATTATTATGTAATATTTGTGTTAGCATGCTAATGTTAGTATGTTAACATTACTAGCATTTTTAGCTATTTTCATGGGGAGACACATATACAGTATACACTTAGCATTATCGTGCCAGGTGTTAGCATGTTAACATTAGCATGCTAATTTGATTTGAAATACAAGAGAAATTGATCATATTTATTCACGGGCTGCACGGCGGAAGTGTGGTTAGCACGCAAACCTCACAGCTAGGAGACCCGGGTTCAATTCCACCCTCGGCCATCTCTGTGTGGAGTTTGCATGTTCTCCCTGTGCATGTGTGGGTTTTCTCCGGGTATTCCGGTTTCCTCCCACATTCCAAAAACATGCTAGGTTAATTAGCGACTCCAAATTGTCCATAGGTATGAATGTGAGTGTTAATGGTTGTTTGTCTCTATGTGCCCTGTGATTGGCGGCCACCAGTCCAGTGTGAACCCCACCTTTGACCCGAAGTCAGCTGGGATAGGCTCCCTCCCACATTCCAAAAACATGCTAGGTTAATTAGCGACTCCAAATTGTCCATAGGTATGAATGTGAGTGTGAATGGTTGTTTGTCTATATGTGCCCTGTGACTGGCTGGCGACCAGTCTAGGGTGTACCCCGCCTCTCGCCTGAAGACAGCTGGGATAGGCTCCAGCACCCCCTGCGACCCTTGTGAGGAAAAGTGGTAGAAAATGAATGAATGAATACCAAAAATTAAGGAATTTGCATGGATGTGAATTTTATTCCAAAAAAATTAAAAAAAATCGTCCGTCCTCTGACCCTTCAGGAGCAGTAGAATTTATGATGTTTGTGAAACTGTGCACCATTTTGGATGAACGTTCACACTCACATGCGAAAGCCATCACTTGCTCCTTCGGTGTCCAAAATCACCCAAATTGCAGCTGCTCGTGTCAGCAGCAAAAAAAAAAAAAGGTCCCGCAAGGTCCGACTTGACCGTGTCTTCATCTAAAAAGAACTTCTTCTCGCCTCGAACCGTCACTTTCACGCATGAGGTGCCATTGCGGCTCAGCGGTAAAAATCGAAACGGCTCTCGGCCGTCGTCTCGGAGGCTCGGACAACAGAAGCAATCACAGCAGCTCAGTGCTGGATGACTTCTGCTACTTTTTTCAAAAAGATCTATGTCGAGAATAAGAAAATCGGCTTCTTTTCAACTCTCGTGTTTTTTTTTTTTCCTTGATGTTGCAGTCTTCGTTCATTAAGTTGACATTACTGTGCAGGACTCGCAGGGAACAAGCGTCAACATCCTCCATTGACATTCACCGTCATGCTGCTGCTGTGTCTGCGGAGGAAGGACGAGGAGGAGGTAGCGGCCGGGTTCACTCAGAGTGTTACATCTTCAGAGTTTAACGACGTCTGTGAAATTTTTTACTTTCATTTTGGTCTCTAAACGGGGGCGGCTTCTCTGATTACGATCAGACGTTGTGATCATCATTAATTAGTGTGATAAAAAATTCGGTTTTTTAGACTTTATCCAATAAATTCAATGACAAAAGTCGTTATGAATAATTAAACAATGATTAGTCCTATAAGTATTGAATGAGCAAAAGAAAGATAGATGATAGATTGGTTTTAATTTTGCTTAATGGGCGTACCTCAGGGCTCCATTTCCAGCCCATTTGCATTTCCATGTTATTGTTGCACCACTGCAAATTAAACCTGATCACATTGTTTTTAATTTGATTGTGTTTTTTTTTTTTTACCAAATGAACAGCTTTTCCAATTACATCTTCAGAGTTTAACGACGTCTGTGAAATGTTTTACTTTCATTTTGGTTAATTAGTGTTACTCAAAATGTCATGAAACTTACTGCGGTATGATCATTTTTTTTAGACTTTATCCAATAAATTAAATGACAAAATTAAACAAAGATTAGTTCTGTCCTAAGTATTGAATGGATTGAGCAAAAAAAAAGCTAGATGATAGATTGGTTTTAATTTTGCTTCACGGGCGTACCTCAGGGCTCCATTTCCAGCCCATTTGCATTTCCATGTTATTGTTGCACCACTGCAAATTAAATTTTGGTCTCTAAACGGGGGCGGCTTCTCTGATTACGATCAGACGTTGTGATCATCATTAATTAGTGTGATAAAAAAATAGTTTTTTTAGACTTTATCCAATAAATTCAATGACAAAAGTCGTTATGAATAATTAAACAATGATTAGTCTTAAGTATTGAATTGAGTGAGCAAAAAAAAACTAGATGATAGATTGGTTTTAATTTAGCTTCACGGGCGTACCTCAGGGCTCCATTTCCAGCCCATTTGCATTTCCATGTTATTGTTGCACCACTGCAAATGAAACCTGATCACATTGTTTTTAATTTGCTTGTGTTTTTTTTTTTATTACATCTTCAGAGTTTAACGACATCTGTGAAATTTTTTACTTTCATTTTGGTTAATTAGTGTTACTCAAAATGTCATGAAACTTACTGCGGTATGATAATTTTTTTTCCTTAACCAATAAATTAAATGACAAAAGTCGTTATGAATAATTAAACAACGATTAGTTCTGTCCAAAGTATTGAATGGATTGAGAAAAAAAAAGCTAGATGATAGATTGGTTTTAATTTAGCTTCACCGGTGTACCTCAGGGCTCCATTTCCAGTCCATTTGCATTCCATGTTATTGTTGCACCACTGCAAATTAAACCTGATCACATTGGTAAAAAAAAAAAACACAAGCAAATTAAAAACAAATTAACAGCTTTTCCAATTACATCTTCAGAGTTTAACGACGTCTGTGAAATTTTTACTTTTTTTAATTTTAGTAAAGAGTAAAAAAAATATTTAATCAAACATTGAACTATATACTGTATTGCATGAAATACATACATTTTACCTGCAAAACTGGCAGACGCATCCCTCAGGGCTCCATTCCCAGCCCATGTTATTCTTTCACTACCAGCCAATTTGTATTCCAATTGCTCCCATGTTCTTTTTCCCAAAAACTGCACATTTAAACTCATCATTTAAGTTTTTAATTTGCTCCTTTTCCTCCCAAAACTGTCCAATTAGTCAAGACCTTAGTAAAGAGTAAAAATATATTTAATCTAACATTGAACCGTATACCGTACTGCGTGAAATACATACATTTTACCTACAAAACTGGGTGACGTATTTCATTAACCATTATGGGGCATCCCTCAGGGCTCCATTCCTAGCCCATGTTATTTTTGCACTGCCAGCCAATTTGTATCCCAATTGCTGCCATGTTCTTTTCCCAAAAACTACACATTTAAACTCATCATTTAAGTTTTTAATTTGCTCCTTTTCCTCCCAAAACTGTCCAATTAGTCTAGACCTTAGTAAAGAGTAAAAAAATATTTAATCAAACATTGAACTATATACCGTACTGCGTGAAATACATACATTTTACCTGCAAAACTGGGTGACGTATTTCATTAACCATTATGGGGCATCCCTCAGGGCTCCATTCTCAGCCCATGTTATTCATTCACTACCAGCCAATTTGTATTCCAATTTCTCCCATGTTCTTTTCCCAAAAACTGCACATTAAAACTCATCATTTAAGTTTTTAATTTGCTCCTTTTCCTCCCAAAACTGTCCAATTAGTCTAGACCTTAGTAAAGAGTAAAAAAATATTTAATCAAACATTGAACTATATACCGTATTGCATGAAATACATACATTTTACCTGCAAAACTGGCAGACGCATCCCTCAGGGCTCCATTCCCAGCCCATGTTATTCTTTCACTACCAGCCAATTTGTATTCCAATTGCTCCCATGTTCTTTTCCCAAAAACTGCACATTTAAACTCATCATTTAAGTTTTTAATTTGCTCCTTTTTCTTTCCAAAATGAACAACTTCCCAATTGTCTCCAATGTGCACAAGGGGTGATGAGAGTGAAAATAACAGAGAACCCAACAACTAAATTACTAAAGTCTCACAAGGAAGCGGCACGCAGGATTGTGTATGTGATTTGGGAAATAGACTGCCTCCAGCTTGTAAAGGGCATGTGTTAATGAAAATACGCGAACAATATACTCCAGTGACTGTTAAGAGCGCTCCGGGGATCCATAACCCCCCGCTCTCAGTGAGCTGGAGCTTCACTGCATACAAAACCTCATAAACATTTTTCCACCGTTCCAGCCTGTGAGGCATTGATCGCCACTCTCGGGGATTGTGGCGGGCCGAATAAACAGCCGATACTGTGCATTTCATCAAAAGCGAAGAGGCGGCTTGAAGAGAGGGGGTGGGGGGGTGGTTTTGGAGCGCACAAGTAAAACAAAACTATTAAAAAAGGTTTACATGACAAGCACTTAACACAGCAGTAGGATGTAACCATCTGTTGCAGACTCATATACTTGTTCCTATTTTCGGAGAAAGCTATGGAACATTCGGGGGGAGGGGTTAACGTGCTCACAATCACAGCAGTTGTAGTTACTGACGAACCAAACGTGGCGAGAGACTGCACCGCTAATGTCAGGTTAGAACCCGCGACTGACTCCAACGTCAACTTGAGAGACTGCTGCTCTCCAAGCCTGCAATTATCTACAAGTGTCTTTAGCCAAGAGACTGGCAGCTCACGAGGAGGCGGTTGGTTGGGGTTGGGGTGGGGGGGGCTTTGTCTCAGTTCATCAGCACCGAATCGAGAGAGACGTCGGTAGCATTTAGGCGACTTCCGAACGCAGAAGCAGCTGAGAAGTTGGACGGATTTAAACAAAAAAAAAAAAAAAAAATGCCAGCTGTCAAAGTTTTCCATTACGAGGCTGAACACAAAAAACGCAAGCACAAAAAAACACCAGCTGCTTTGTTGTCACTCATTTATCACACCGCTCTATAAAACACCCACTGTAACTTTTTACAGTGTTTAGTCAAATCAACACCAGACAATTTGATGCCGACAACCGAGTCATTCATCCATCTCAGTCTGGCCTCTCTGACTTTATCTCCAAGGCCTCTAACATGTAATGTTCCTCTGATGTACTTTGTTCCTGATCCTATCCATCCTAGTCACTCCCAATGAGAACCTCGGCATCATCATTTCTGCTATCTCCAGTTCTGCATCCTGTCTTTTCCTAGACCAAACAACTTGGCTGGTCTCACCACAGTTTTGTATACCTTTCCTTTCATTTTAGTTTCTTTTTGGTTAATTTGTTGTGGTGACCCCTGAAGGGGAAAGCCCAAAGAGAAAGAACAACAAGAAGTTCTATCGCTCCTCTGGACATGTCCAAATCATCTCAGTCTGGCCTCTCTGACTTTATCTCCAAGGCCTCTAACATGTAATGTCCCTCTGGTGTACTTTGTTCCTGATCCTATCCATCCTGGTCACTCCCAATGAGAACCTCGGCATCCTCATTTCTGCTATCTCCAGTTCTGCATCCTGTCTTTTCCTAGACCAAACAACATGGCTGGTCTCACCACAGTTTTGTATACCTTTCCTTTCATTTTAGTTTCATTTTGGTTGATTTGTTGTGGTGACCCCTGAAGGGGAAAGCCCAAAGAGAAAGAACAAGAAGAAGTTCTATCTCTCCTCTGGACATGTCCGAACCATCTCAGTCTGGCCTCTCTGACTTTATCTCCAAGGCCTCTAACATGTAATGTCCCTCTGATGTACTTTGTTCCTGATCCTATCCATCCTGGTCACTCCCAATGCGAACTTCAGCATCCTCATATCTGCTACGTCCAGTTCTGCTTCCTGTTTTTTCCTCAGTTGCACTGTCCCTAGACCAAACAACATGGCTGGTCTCACCACAGATTTGTATACCTTACCTTTTGTACTCCTTCCTGATCCTATCCATCCTGGTCACTCCCAATGGTCACTCCCAACGCAAACCTCAGCATCCTCATCTATTCCTGTCTTGATCTTTTCCAATGATAAAACAGTATTACAATATCTATTCTGGGGGTGCCCTCATTTTTTCCACACAACCAGTCACAAAAAAGTACGCTTTGTAGTCCATTAGTATGAAGAAACATCCCAAAAGACACAGTACAAATCACAAACAATATAAATATAGTAGCTAGCGTGTTCCAGCAGCTCAGCCCAGAGAACGTAAAGAGGGACAAATGTCAAAAGTGGAGTCTGTCACTAGCGGCAAGGTCTGACAGAGTTCTGCAGGGATTTCCATGACAGGCGAGAGGAGGAGGAGGGCAAACAGTGGCAGGTTTGACGGGAAAAATGCACTGGGAAATTTTCTCCTTTATGCTCAAATGCATCTTGGACATCGCAGATTCAACTGATTATTTTATGCAGATGTATTTCATCATGCTAGTGTAGCCTAATCTATTAAGAAATTTTATATTAATATTGACTTTCTATGCAAATAAGATGGAGTCATTGAGTTTAAAAATACTCACACTACCTGGGAGCCTTTGCTCATAAACACATTATTATGGGACTCGTCTGAGGGCACAGTGGGGTGGAATCTATAAAAATGACATGCACATGCATCATGGACAATTATGCAAATGTAACCCCCCCCTCCGCCCACTCATAGTTATAATGTAGTCCTGTGTAAAACACTGATGTGACAAGCTGGGGGGGAAAAATACGGTTATGTGAATACGCATTGAGGGCACGACGGGGGCACGGTGCTTTGTAATGTTTACGGTGTCTAATAGCTGGGCGGCGGGCCAAGAACGTCCACAATTGATGAACAACATGCACACAAGTGAGCGTAAATCCCTATAAAAGACTTCCCACAACCACTTGTCCCCCCCCCCCCCCCCCCACCACCCGTGCAGGTGACACGGCAAAGTGAGCGATAACTCCATTTTCTTCCTATAGCTAATTGGATTAGCGCTTAAGGCGCTACAATAGCGGCTGAATTGAGAGGTGAAGAGAATAGCGGAGGAGGAAAAGGGGGAGCCAATTTTCCAGCAAAATGAGTTTTGCTCCAGGTGGAGAATAGGGAAAAAATCCCAGGGAGGAAAAAAAAAACTATGTGTTGCCAGATTTAACGCACTAATGTGGCGTCCAAGCAGGTCCATTCAACAGCTAAAGCACATGTTTACGCAAAGAATACAGTCAATTAATTACATAAACAAGTGCTAATGGGAGGCGATTGCGTCCTTTTAGCTCAAGGCCGTGCAGGAACTTCAGCTTGAGAGCGTGCTTCATTTTATATAATGGCTTTACATTTGCACGCAGACATACTGTAATTAATAGTTTCAATTACCAGAACGGATTATGAGCCTATATTTAAAAAAAAAATAAACATTTTGAGAAGAACAACTAACATTTATACTACACTAAACCTGTTTACAACCTTCTAAATTCAACTTTTAACATTATTAGAGCTCTCTAAACATGAAATAACACCCCTATAGTCACTTGACACTTTGTAGGAGTCTTCATAAAAGTAAACAAACCATTGTGTGTGTTACTATAAATGTGTTCCCTGGGGTACATGAAAGGGAAACGGACAGGAAGTGATGCTGGGGGTTCAGATTTGAGTTTTAGCTTAGCATAGGTAACGGCCGCAAAAGTAACCCATGCTAGCCTGTGTTTTTTTTTTTTTGAGTGGTTATTGTGCTATTGAGAGATCATTAAGACCTGCAATAAAAATATTTTGTTTTGGCGTTCGGGTCTGGCATTTGTGTAGGAATACTACTGACACCTAGTGACCGGTGTACGATACTACACTGTATATATGTCCGATAATTATCAGTACAGAGAATTATCAGCCTGATAGCGGCATTAAAATGTATCACCTGATATCAGAAATTGAGAGTTTGAACCTCTGTTAGCATGTATTATGTAATAAAATGTATACCAAAATTTTGCCTTGGTTAGCATACACTCCCCAGTTAGTGTACAATATGGCTAATACTAGCTTAATAATACATGACAGTAACCTAAAGTCAGCTATTTTTGGCTTTCTGGAACTGATTAATTGGATTTACATTATTTCCTGTGGGAAAAGTTGACTTGGTTAGCATACATTTTGGTTAGAGTCAGACCTCTTTTGATTTCATTGACCAATGAAAGGGATAAATGAACATTTATAGGCATCATAAATTATAAAAACAGGTTTTGTGTCAACATTTTTGGCTTTCTGGAACAGATTAATTGGATTTACATGATTTACTATGGGAAAAATTTACTTGGTTAGCATACATTTTGGTTAAAGTTGGACCTCTTTTGATTTCATTGACAAATGAAAGGGATAAATGAACATTTATGGGTATCATAAAATATAAAAACAGGTTTTGTGTCAACATTTTTGGCTTTCTGTAACGGATTAATTGGATTTACATTATTTCCTAGGGGAAAAATTGACTTGGTTAGCATACATTTTGGTTTGAGTCAGACCTCTTTTGATTTCATTGAGAAATGAAAGCGATAAATGAACATTTATAGGCATCATAGACTATAAAAACAGGTTTTGTGTCAACATTTTTGGTTTTCTGGAACGGATTAATTGGATTTACATTATTTCCTATGGGAAAATTGACTTGGTTAGCATACATTTTGGTTAAAGTCGGACCTCTTGATTTCATTGACAAATGAAAGGGATAAATGAACATTTATAGGTATCATAAACTATAAAAACAGGTTTTGTGTCAACATTTTTGACTTTCTGGAACTTTTCTATGGGAAACCTTGACTTGGTTAGCATACATTTTGGTTAGAGTCTGACCTCTTTTGATTTCATTGACCAATAAAAGGGATAAATGAACATTTATAGGCATCATAAATTATAAAAACAGGTTTTGTGTCAACATTTTTGACTTTCTGGAACTTTTCTATGGGAAACCTTGACTTGGTTAGCATACATTTTGGTTAGAGTCGGACCTCTTTTGATTTTATTGACCAATAAAAGGGATAAATGAACATTTATAGGCATCATAAATTATAAAAACAGGTTTTGTGTCAACATTTTTGTCTTTCTGGAACGGATTAATTGGATTTACATTATTTCCTATGAGAAACATTGACTTGGTTAGCATACATTTTGGTTAGAGTCGGACCTCTTTTGATTTCATTGATAAATGAAAGGGATAAATAAACATTCATAGGCATCATAAACTATAAAAACAGGTTTTGTGTCAACATGTTTGGCTTCCTGGTACAGATTAATTGGATTTACATTATTTCCTATGGAAAAAAATGACTTGGTTAGCATACATTTTGGTTAGAGTCGGACCTCTTTTGATTTCATTGAGAAATGAAAGGGATAAATAAACATTCATAGACATCATAAACTATAAAAACAGGTTTTGTGTCAACATTTTTGGCTTTCTGGAACTTTTCTATGGGAAACCTTGACTTGGTTAGCATACATTTTGGTTAGAGTCGGACCTCTTTTGATTTTATTGACCAATAAAAGGGATAAATGTACATTTATAGGCATCATAAACTATAAAAAGGTTTTGTGTCAACATTTTTGGTTTTCTGGAACGGATTAATTGGATTTACATTATTTCTTATGGGAAACATTGACTTGGTTAGCATACATTTTGGTTAGAGTCGGACCTCTTTTGATTTTTTGCTATTCGGGATAAAGTTTTAGGGTGTGCCATGCCATGCCGTGCTTCCCCCCCTTGCTACGGCCCTGTCCATTCCAATGAATTGACAGAGGTTGTCAAAACACGAGGCGGAAATGTGGAAAAGTGCTGAGTGGCACCACGGAGGCCATCTGATTTATGGCAGCGGAGCGAAGGGGAGGGTAGACATTTAACACTTGCGCTGTGATTTGTGTCCGCTCCTCACGCCACGTACGCCAAGATCAATATGGCCGCAAGAGTTATGGCCACAAATTACTGTTAGCTCGCTCATTACCATCCGCAGATCGATAGAGTTTTCGCATGTCACCGTCGAGCACCTGCCAATAAAAAAAAATAAAATAATAAAAAAACCGCCAAGGCCGCGCGACGGCTTTTGAGGAGATTTAATCAAGCGCGGGCGTCGCGTCACCTTTTCGTCTTCCCCGCACGCTTGAGGACACGGCACGTAAATCTGCTCTGATGGCGCCTCCAGCAAATAGTGCTGGAGAGCAAGTAAACATGACCCCGCCTGTCCAGCGTGAAGCAATGGCGGACTGGGGTAAAAATAAAAAAGGAATAAAAAGGGAAGCATCTCTCCATCAGCGAGCACTGAGAATGAGTTTGAGTCTCGGGTGGACGTCTCGCTGCCTCACATGGATGCTCTCTGATTTACTGGACGAGTGGACAGCTTCTTCTTGGGAATAAACTCGCCTTAGAAGAAAGGTATTATTACTATTATTATTATTATCATTATTATTATGAATGTTCCAGTATATGTGGAAGTCAAAGCATCTTCTGAGGTAATAAAAACAATACATTTGATTAGTTTGCATGTAGTACTTCATGGGAAATGGTGCCATTTTTTTGCCATTTTTTATAAGACAACCCCTTCAGTATCGGCCATTTCAGAGAATTTTTACTGATATTTCAAGGCACACAGAATATTGAGTTATATGGGTACATAAATGAAAATAAAACAAAAGAAAGATTAGACTCCTGTCTTTCAGCGAAAAAAAAAGGTTGTTTCTACAGTTTTCCATTTGTTAGTAATCAACAGTAGAACATAGGAAAGTTTCAGGGAAAAGTCAGTTCCCGACTAATAAAATTGTATTTTAAACATAATGTCCACTTTGACACAAATATTTTTTGCTTTTGTGACAGTTTTACTATCTTGTAAAACTATTGGTACGTGACAAAAAATAAGAAAAAAATATATATTAGGAAAGCAGGAAGTGAACAAATGTACTAAATGATTGTAAAAAGTACCAGATGGAGGGGTAGGATTTAATAAGCTTTGCTTCTTCCTACTCCTTTTGGACATGTGGAACTGTGAACTGATTATGTGATGCATTCAATTGTAATCTGATGCATGTTCAAATGAAATAAAACCATTACCATTGTTTTACGTTAATCTAATTTATTTACAACTATAACACTATTTACTATTTACAATTTTCACGTTTGCAACTGAACTATGTGTGTGTACGTAACCTTCTGTTTCTTCCATCCACTTGATCTCTATTTGCAAATGCACTGCTGCCACCTTGTGGCTGTTTTTATGGCTTCAAACGGCTCTAAAAGTGACATGCAACAGTAGGGAGCTGCATCATCGTCTCTTTTTGCCTCTCGCTTTAAAAAAAAAACGTAAAATACATAAAATACAAGTTGCATTTCTTTGCTACCGCCGCACTTCCTCCACAAATTTATGGTTTATTCTACGGTATCTCTCCACACAATTATGTGTAAAATCTATAAGCACAACAATATGCTTATCATTGTACTTGATTGCTGTTAATATTATGGTCAAGAATGTGCAAAAAATAAAAATAAAAGGTGACAAAAATATTGTAAAAATTGGTACTAAATATATGAATTTTTTAAAAATTATATAAAAATTTCCTCCCCCGAATTCATCATCCAATCATCCTGTCCTGTCAATCATTGTCATTGCATTACTGTTACATGGATTGTTGTTAATACAGTATTATAATTAAAAATATGTAACTAATTTTTTAAAAGTTACATAAATATTTTTAAAAATGATACAAAATAAATAAAAATATATATATATATAAATATGATATGC
Organism: Doryrhamphus excisus; assembly: GCF_030265055.1. Lineage (NCBI taxonomy): Eukaryota > Metazoa > Chordata > Actinopteri > Syngnathiformes > Syngnathidae > Doryrhamphus > Doryrhamphus excisus. Next base: position 8,935,007 of record NC_080486.1, on the reverse strand, counting down.
AATAAAGTAATATGCAATTATTCCGACTATTCAGAATAGCTTAAATGATCCTATCCTGATCATTATACCATATGCATTACTGTTACAAGGATTGTTAATATTATGGCAAAAAAATATGGCATAAAAATAATTTAAAAAATAATATAAAAATTGCTGCAAAAAAGACGCATTTTTGAGAATTTTTAAATGTTTTTTTATTTTAATAATGCATGGAAAAATTCTGACTACGGCGCAAAATAAATAGTATTGTTGTGTTGTGTCTCATTAGATGAGGTTGCTTGGGTGTACCTTGCCAAAAAAATCATGTCAGCGTCAAAGACAGATCCCAGCGTGTCTCATGTGGGAACATTTCGGAGACGTAACCAGCGACACCCGCCAGCGCGCGTACGACTTAATTAGGATGTTTTGTTTGGTGGCGTCTCCAAAGCTTTGTGGCCCTTTGTGGGGGGATCCTAAACACAAAACACCCACACAAAGCAAAGCATACAAAAAAAGGTGGAAGGCGTGACTCCCAACTAATTGGTTCAGGGACTTTTCACGGCCGAAATCAATAAAGAAACACATGCATACACTGATTGCTAATGAAATAGGGTAGCGATAAAGTTACAGGAAGTAAAAGGCATGAAGGTGGAAACTGAATTTTTGCATTCTGAGTCAAATCCATGTATAATGTATAACGATGCATTCAATGACACGCTCATAACACGACCTTTAGGGAGATGAATATATAATTTCCTCCTTTAGGAGGGTTTTAATCACCGATTCTTATTGAGTAAGCAGAATTACCTGTTTTATTTTTTGTTTTTTTTTTAAAGGAACGGGCCAAAAAAGAAGCCTTTGAATTTTGTTTAAAAAAATTTCTATTTAACTTTGCAAGGAAGCCCATTTTCCTTCATTTCTCAGTATGAATAAATACATCTTAATGACAAAATTCACACAGCCTCCAATTATAGCCTCCATAACGAGGATGGGGTGATAATTGGGAGCAGGCTGGTGTGGCTGTTCATTACTGAATTATGGGCATTATATGGTCATTTTTTAAATTCCATAATGATAGCTAAAAATTAAATTAGTCGTCCTGTAGGTACAGGAATCCCTCATTTATCACAGTTTATTGGTTCTAGAGATAAGTGATAAGTGAATTTCCGCGCAGTAGGATTCCTTATTATTATTTTGTTTGTGTTCAAAATAAACTGAAAAGTTCTAAAAAGATTTGGATGAAATTTTCAGGAATTGTCGGAAATGGAAAATTTAATCTAGCTACTTTGGCATTTCTCAAACGATTCAGACCGTTCCATCGTAAAACTTCTCAACTCACTCGTTTTTTTAGCCTTGTGCTATCATGATAGGTATTACGATGTTCACATTGCTAATGTTAGCACACTAGCATTTTTAGTTATATTCATTTGTAGATACATTCAGCACTATCATGCTAGGTGTTAGCATGCTAACTTTGGCATGTTAGCATTGCTAGCATTTTAACATTAGCATTAGCATTTTTAGCCATTTTCATAGGTAGACACTGATTAAGCACACTATAATGCTTGGTGGTAGCATGTTAATGTCAGCATATTAGCATTGCTAGCATGTTAACATTAGCATAGTAGCATTTTTCTTAGGTAGACACTGATTAAACACTATAATGCTTTGCGTTAGCATGTTAATGTCAGAATATTAGCATTGCTAGCATGTTAACATTAGCATAGTAGCACTTTTAGCCATTTTCATAGGTAGACACTGATTAAGCACACTATAATGCTTAATGTTAGCATGTTAATGTCAACATATTAGCATTGCTAGCATGTTAACATTAGCATAGTAGCACTTTTAGCCATTTTCATAGGTAGACACTGATTAAGCACATTATAATGCTTAATGTTAGCATGTTAATGTCAACATATTAGCATTGCTAGCATGTTAACATTAGCATAGTAGCATTTTTAGCCATTTTCATAGGTAGACACTGATTAAGCACACTATAATGCTTAATGTTAGCATGTTAATGTCAACATATTAGCATTGCTAGCATGTTAACATTAGCATAGCAGCATTTTTAGCCATTTTCATAGGGTTAGGGTTTCCTCATATGAATCACTTGTTTGGGATACCGGCATATCGAAACAAAAATCTTAAATTAACATTAGTGTCTTGAAAAATCAGTCAAAAATCATAAAAAAATGGGATGGCTTTTGAAATATATTAAATATAAAAAATTATATATATATATATATAATTTAATATATAAACAATTTAATATATAATAATATTATAATTATATTATAATATATAATAAAATAATAAATATATAAAATATTTTTTTTGACCCGGCACTAATTAGAAACCCCGGCTTTATTTACACGGCAGTTAGTTGAATAGAAGCGTTAATCTACGCATTGACGTTTTGCCAAAAAGTAGGCGTCTCGGAGGGCGCTGATCCCAAATTAGCATCATTCTGCCTCGGTAGGCTCCCTGCGCATCGGAAGTAATTACAAGTAAGTATGATTTTGAAAGAAGTGGGTCACAATGGTGAAGGTAGAAGCCATTACATCTTAGCACGGACTCAAAAACATGTTTTTTCGTCTTGTTTGGCCTTGGTGGAGGTCTCCCATTTAGCCTGGAGTACTCCTTTCTAGTAATTGTGTTTTCCACTACTGTCTTTGCGATGCCAATCTCCAAGACTGAATGGAATGTAATGTGTGGTACAAACGTGCAATGCATTATGGGACATGCAGTAAATCCCCGAACCAATATGTGCCGTGGACCTAAACGTGTGGCCGGGGCCTAATGGAATCCGGTCGGTAAAGGCGATACCATCGCTGAGCCGCGCTGCCGCGCCTCGATAAGTGTAGCTTGCGGGCCTCTTTGAAGCGGTGGCAAGTGTCCTGGAGAGCCCTGCAGGATGTTACATATTAATGCTTCTCCGCCATTTCCTGGCTGATAAGCAGACGGGATATAAATATTTCTTTTTATGAAACCACTTTGGCGCCGCTTCCTCGCGGAGGACAATCTCTGGACGCTCTCAGCGTGATGATAGGGGGGGGGGGAATAAAACAAAACTCTGGACCCCCATCCCCCCGGAGGAAGGTTGATGCTTGACGGAAGGCACACAGTCACACTGAAACGGCATAGATATTAATCCATGATGGAGGGATGCTAATGAGCTGTGACGCACCGTCTGCACAAGTGGCCTCGTTGCCATGGACACCATCAGCACCACCATTTCTGATCCTTTTTTAATACACGCCGACACCTACTACCTGGCTCAACAAGTGGCGCTGAACAGAAAGAGCACTACAAGCAGAAATGTGGACTTTATCGCTTATGTCGCTAACAAAATGGCGGCAACAAAACCAATGTTGTAATGTTGCAAATTACTCAAATTGCTAGCATTGATGAGTTCATTGTAAACAACAGTAGGAACATTTCCTACAACCGCATTTTTTGTGTGTGTAGTACTCTACTGTGTGTCAGTAATGTTACTGTAAAATTCAGTAGACACACAAGCACCAGACCTGGTTATTGCAGGTTTGAATGGTCACCGAAAATGAGCTAAAACTCAACTCTGAACACCCGACACCACTTCCTGTCCACCCGCCACACTCATCTTAAGCACTATCATTCATTAATGAGACAACAGGAAGTACTGTACAAAACAGGAAGTAAAAGACAAGTAACTTTCACCATGCTATATATCAGAGGTAGGGAACCTATGGCTCGGGAGCCAGGTAGGGCTCTTTTGATGACTGTATCTGGCTCTCAAGCATTTCTTACCACAATAAGAATGTATGTTTGCTAACATTTTAAAGTAAACATCACAGAAATCACTGTTAAAAATAATATTAAAAATCAAAACTTTCTTATGCATTTTAATTCGTCCATCTATTTTCTACTGCAATACGGCCGACCACATCCATCTTTCTTGATAATATTTTCCAGGTCAAACACCAAAACTTGATTATTACTGGGTAATGCGGTAGTCTACCTCGGTCATTGAGATGTCAAAAAAACATGTAAATATAAACTTTCCTCCTTTAGTCAAATAGTCACCTAGCTAAAGCTGCAGAACCAAGCCTTTTGACGAAGATGGTCAAAAGAATGAAATACGTGTACTGAATACGGTTCAAAACTATGCAGCAGCAGAAGTTGCATTAATGGCAGCAAGTATTTGATTTATTATTGGACACTGCGCTGCTCACGAAAGTGTGCTGGCCACACCCCATTGGCGTGAGGTAGTGTGCCTGGTCTACATAATTAGAGCCCATTATATCTAAAACTGTTGGTCTTACATAAACATGCACACATTTTATTGCATTCAATGTTTAAAAAATGTATATGGCTCTCACAGATACACATTTTAAAATATCTGGCCTTCATGGCTCTCTTAGCCAAAAAGGTTCCCGACCCCTGCTATATATGGTCTTATATACGTATGTCTTAAATAACTTAAGCTAAGATTAATCCCTAAAATGAGCTAAAACTCAACTCTGAACACCCGACACCACTTCCTGTACACCACCCCCCACTCATTTTAAGCATCATTATTCATTACATTACATTAATGAGACAACAGGAAGTACTGTACAAAACAGGAAGTAAAAGACAAGTAACTTTCACCATGCTATATGATGTCTTATCTATGTCTTAAATAACTTAAGCTAAGCTTAATCCTTAAAATGAGCTAAAACTCAACTCTGAACACCCAACACCACTTCCTGTCCACCACCCCCCGCTCATTTTAAGCATCATTATTCATTACATTACATTAATGAGACAACAGGAAGTACTGTACAAAAAAGGAAGTGAAAGACAACCAACTTTCACCATGCTATATGATGTCTTAAATAAATTAAGCTAAGATTAATCTCTAAGGTGAGCTAAAACTCAACTCTGAACACCCGACACTACTTCCTGTCCACCACCCTCACTCAACTTAAGCATCATTATTCATTACATTACATTAGTGAGACCACAGGAAGTACTGTACAAAACAGGAAGTAAAAAACAAGCAACTTTCACCATGCTATATATGGTCTTATATATGTCTTACATAACTTATTATGTCTACTGTATTGGGTAATAGGAGTGTAAAAGTGACTATAGGGGTGTTACTTCATGTTTAGAGGGCTCTAATAATGTAAAGTATTTAGAACTACTCATTCATTCATTCATTTTCTACCGTCGCGGGGGTTGCTGGAGCCTATCCCAGCTGCATTCGGCCGAGAGGCGGGGTACAGGACTGGTGGCCAGCCAATCACAGGGCACATTTAGAAAAAACATTTAGAACTACTAAAATACTCAATTTATAAATATGGAATCCTACTAAAATCACTCATCAGGAGGGATTAGTGTATATTTATTTCCATTATTAAAAATTCGAACCCCTTCGAGGGCCTGATAGAAATGAATTGAGAACTACTGTGAATGTGTAGTATCTGTATTTAATGCTACTATGTATGTATATGTATGCGTATTTCTACACATTAATACTAAGCTGTTGGGCCTACCAATGATGCATTTGTGATGCATTCAAGTTACAACAAGAAAATGACTGACATTATTTTGTGTTTTTATAAACCCGCCTCCAAGAGTGCACACACACGCACAATTATACATGCATCCATGCAGTGTGTGTGTTTGTGTGTGTGTGTGTGTGTGTCCCCAGGTAGGCGTGCGTGCCAAGGTCGGTTCATCCGTCTGTCTGCGCTACACAACCTTGCAATCCAAAATGCAAAATGCATACACGCCACGGGGCCCCCCCGGCACAGGAGTGAAAAATATGTTCTATTACTCCATCAAATATGAATTGCAGTTTATGAGATTGCATTTGGAATTGAAGCTCACGGGCTTGTACTAAAATAAAAAAAAATGTAAAAAAAAAACAAAAAACATAATGATGTTCACTTTTCATAGTGTTAACGATATGTTTATGATGGTGCTTGTAAGTTTGTGAGCCGTCACCAGCTGGCATGAGGCACTGAGGCATGTGTCACATTTGGTTTAAGCCCAGCGCCGTGCACCCGATGTTTTCACTGGGCTCATATTGTGGAACGCCGCCTTCCTCCCGGCTTGAAGACTGTCGACATCCACGCACTCGCCATGTGGAGGTCATGTGAGCAGACAGTCACCCTAAGCTTCTGTGGTTAGCAGCCGCCACGGCCTGAAGCTAAGCATGCTAGAGTTTACAATGAGTGGTATTCATGCCTTGCTCTTTATGTTATTATAACATTGGTTCTGTTTTTGTTTTTTTTGCTGTGTTGTGCTATACACATGATAATAAACAACCATGTGGTCAAAAAAGAGCTACATTTTAGACTTTCTCATGCACTCCAAATCATTATTAAAGCTAAAAAATGAACTTAATAACTTTTCACAATAATAATATAAGCATTTATGACTAGCAGTTCCCTTAAAATATCCAATATACAACCGATGTCTGACTTTTTTTTTAATTTTGAAGTAAAATTAACCTATATTGTAGTTGTCCTTATCCTTGGTATAGACTCACTACACTGGTAAAAGTGAAATATATGCTTTTGTGGTCGTATTTAGTACAACATTGACATTAAATTTGAATTTATATATGACTGTATGCATGTTGTTATCATGTTTCTCCTTATTTCATAAAAATATATTCAGAGAAAATGCATTTTGGACATGTAGTTATGTGTATTCATGTTAAAAAGCAAAACTGTTTATCAAAAATAATTGCTAAAAATATTTAAAAAAATAAATATATAATATATATATATATATATATATATACATATATATTATTATATATAATATTGTTTATTGTTAATATTATATATATATAATATATAAATATATAATATAAATATATATAAATTGTTTCCCATTCAAAGCATGCAGCAACAATTACAATTACAATTTCCACTGAAATATTAATAAATTTGTATTATTATTAGTATTTTTAATAATAATGTTATTATTTATATTATTATTATATATAATATATACATAAATATGAAATACAACACATATTTATGCATTTTTTACAATTATCCAACATTAATAATATTTATTAATATTTCATATTTATATATCATTTATTTATTTTATTATTATTATTATATAATATATGTGAATATGAAATAAAACACATATTTATGCGTTTTTTTTACAATTATCCAACATTAATAATAATTTATAAATATTTCAGTAGAAATTGTAAAACCTGAAATTTTGCTGCATGCTTTGAATGGGAAACAAGTACTGCCATCTGGTGGACAAAATTATAAAAACTTGTTCATAAGAACTGCATTAGTTTATGTTAAAGGGGACCTATTATGTTCATTTTTCCAGTTGTGGACTCCTATAGAGCCGCTACACACAATAACCAGCACAGAAAGCTTTGTAGTTGAAGAGACACATACACACATATAATATATATTACTATTAATATTAAATAAAACACATAGTTATGCATTTTTTTTTACAATTATCCAACATTAATAATAATTTATTAATACTTCAGTAGAAATTGTAAAACCTGAAATTTTGCTGCATGCTTTGAATGGGAAACAAGTACTGCCATGAGACCTATTGTGTTCATTTTTCGAGTTTTGGACTCCTATAGAGCCGCTACACACAATAACCAGCACAAAAAGCTTTGTAGTTTTTCCAGAATCTGCACATATTCATCTGTATTTCTTTGGATTTTGTGCTTCCAGTGAAAACAATTTTAATGTATTGAATGTGGGGTTTTTAAAATCAACATTTTTGGTTGTGAGAAACAAATTTTGGTCTTTTTGTCTGTCGTCTCCATTTTATGCTATTTTAAAAGGGACACAGGCTGTAATGTATTGTTATACCATGACACCCCACCCACATAGCACAAATAAAGTTGTACACTACTCCGAGATAACTCGTGGAAAAGTACTGTGAGGTGAAAATAGTGATAATTTTTTCGATCTTCCTCGCTGTAACTAAATATATTGCTCATATTTTTGTGCTGACAACAACACAGGCCATAGGACCAGGAAGAAAATATGACTAATGACCATCCTCTGGCCTCTACACACACAAATGGATCGGGAATAAAAATCTGAATGGCTCAAAATGTCCTTTTTCAATCTCGTAAGTGTTAATAAAGGTTGAAAGGACCGATAAAAGAAGTCTAAATATCTGATATTATCTAGATTAACTCCACTATTTATATCTTAACTCACTCAAAGTTAGCATCATAAATCATCATTATTATTTCTCACCCTCACCTCTTTTCCAGCATTGAGTATCCTGATTCAAACCAGCTGAAGGATGGCGTCGTGGTCGTCCTTGGAGAGATCCAAGTCGCCTTCAGCTACGGGAGAAACAGGAAAGAAAGTATAAGAGTAAATGACTTGTGCTATAAGGAATGTGCGCCGCATGAAAGGAAGCAGGGATGCTATTAATTATTCATCATAAGACATCCACTATGGCTGATCTTGAGGATTTCTCTGGCAGGCTTTTAGGAATCACGCATGTCTTAAAACATTCCCCGTGTGATCACATCGCTTGAGTCGCCCGTCTCGGATGCGGGGCAGCGACTACTTTCTACTTTCATTTGTGTTTATTTTTACAACATCTCCACATGTATGAGCTTCAAACTTGGAGGGAGGATGCGAGCCGGTGATGGAGAGGCGTAAAGTTGTTTTTTTTCTGCAAATAAATAAAAAAATAGGGCGTAACTAAATCTGACGTGTTGGTATCACACTTGTTTTGATCATTATTAGAGCCCTCTCGACATGAAATAACACCCCTACAGTCCTCTTTCCATTCATATTACACAATATAGTACACATAATAAGAATAAATAAGCCATTAAAAAGTGTATGTACAAACTACACTGACTAGTGTACAAAAATGGCTATTTATTTGTGTTGGGTGAATGAATAACAAAGTTGCACAAACGTCACAAACACGGATGACACACAAATGTAACATGCATAAGAACATGCATGGTTGTCACAAAGTTGCACAAACGGGAAAAAAAGGAGACACGCAAATTTAACAAAAACATGCCTGGATGTAACAAATTTGCACAAACGTCACAAACATAAGGATACACACAATTGTAACAAGAATCATGCATGGATGTAACAAATTTGCACAAACGTCAAACATAAGGATACACACAACTGTAGCAAGAATCATGCATGGATGTAACAAAGTTGCACAAATGTCACAAACATAGGATACACACAAATGTAACAGGAATCATGCATGGATGTAACAAAGTCGCACAAACGTTGCAAACATTGGATACACACAAATGTAACAAGATTCATGCATGGGTGTAACAAAGTCGCACAAACATTTGGTGACACACAAATGTAACACAAAACATGCATGAATGTAACAAAGTCGCACAAACATTTGGTGACACACAAATGTAACAAGAATCTAACAAATTTGCACAAACATCACAAACATAGGTGACACACAAATATAACAAGAACCTGCATGGTTGTAAGAAAGTTGCACAAGCGTTACAAACATTGGTGACATACAAATGTAACAAAAACATGCATGGATCCAACAGAGATGCACAAATGTAACAAACATTGTTGATACACAAATGTAACAAGAACATGCATGGATGTAACAAAGTTGCACAAACGTCACAAACATTGGATACATACAGATGTTACAAGAACATGCATGGATGTAACAAAGTTGCACAAACGTCACAAACATTGGATACATACAGATGTTACAAGAACATGCATGGATGTAACAAAGTTGCACAAACATAGGTGATACACAAATGTAACAAGAACTTGCATGGATGTAACAAAGTTGCACAAACGTTACAAACATTGGTGACATACAAATTGAACAAAAAAACATGTATGGATGTAACAAAGTTGCACAAACAATACAAACATTGGTGACATACAAATTGAACAAAAAAAACATGTATGGATGTAACAAAGTTGCACAAACGTTACAAACATTGGTGACACACAAATGTAGCAAGAACTTGCATGGGTGTAACAAAGTTGCACAAACGTTACAAACATTGGTGACACACAAATGTAGCAAGAACTTGCATGGGTGTAACAAAGTTGCACAAACATTGCAAAAATATGACACACACAACTGTTACAAGTACATGCATGGGTGTAACAAAGTTGCATAAACATTGCAAACATAGGATACACACAAATGTAACAGGAATCATGCATGGATGTAACAAAGTCGCACAAACATCACAAACATTGGTGACACACAAATGTAACAAAAACATGCATGGATGTAACAAAGTTGCACAAACCTCACAAACATACTTGGGGTGTACAAAAACGTCTATTTATTTGTGTTGGGTATTTCTGAACATTGCAAGGTTAATATCATGTAGCTAGCTTACGCTGTTATCGCTACATCCTGTTTTGAAAAGACTTATTTTCCAACAAAAACGGGCCGAGACTAATCAACTCAAGGTTTAAAAATCAGGCTTTTTTTCTATATTTCACCTTGTTGACAAGCAGCATATGACTGGAAGACGAGGAAACGCACACCCTCTCTAGTGTAATATCGCTTAATTGCGACTCGATATCGCCGGCAGCAGCCGACGAGGGTGAGGACACATGTGATGAATCGGCGATGACAGCGGAGACAAATGGCATCACAAAGAATCGGGGGCGTGAATAACAAACTGAATCAAATATGAAATGCATTCAAAAGGGGATAACGTCGGGATGACAGCATAATCAATCCGCATTTAGGCCTGATCTATTGTGAGATGGCGGCAGAGTGTGGGACTCATCCTCATCTTCATCTTCACTTCCTCAATTCTTTACATTCGTCCACTTAAACTCCTCTTTCCTTTTGTTTTTGTTTTTTTTTGGTTGTTTATACTCTAGATGAGTCCGTGTCGATGACACATTTCATGGCGGACTTATCAGTCTTTCTTAGCAGCGAGGGCCACATTGCGGGTGGAATAGGGAGAAGAAGAAGGAAAAAAAAAAAAAAGGTCAGCGCGCTAATGCACAAAGTGACAGCAGATACATCACCTCAACCTACGCTGACTTTTGGCAATACATCCCTCACTTGGACACTCCATTTGTACTGGCAAGAAAACAGACGCCATGATGATGGGAGATTTGGGGGGGGGGAGCATGGCGGGGAAACAGAGGCGGAAAGTTTTTGGTGGCTGAGGAATGATTTACGTTCCGTCTCAACTAAACTGCCTTTAGATTTTGGTATTTGCTTCTAAACAAAAAACACAACATGCAGAAATGGAACTAAAATATGCACAAATGGAACAAACAATAAAAACGCAATGGAAAATGGAACAGACTTTCATGCATGTAACAAACATAAGTACACACAAAAAAATTTATCAATGTCACAAACTGGCACAACATGCACAAACAAACACACAACTGTAACACACACATGCATGCATACAACAAACAGGAAAAACACAGTAATGCAACCCCCATGCGTGTAACTAATTTGCACAAACATAAAAAACATAGAAGACACACAAATGTAACAAGAGCCTGCATGAATGCAACAAAGTTGCACAAACGTCACAAACATAGGAGACACACAAATGTAACAAGAGCCTTCATGGATGTAACAAAGTTGCACAAGAACAGGAGACACGCAAATGTAACAAAACCATGCATGAATGTAACAAACATACACAAACCTAGAAAACAATAGAAAACACACAAATGTAACAAGAACATGCATGAATGCATGTAACAACGTTGCACAAACGTCACAAACATACTGTAGGTGACACACAGCATGTGTGGATGTAACAAAGTTGCACAAACATCACAAACGTAGGTGACACACAAATGTAACAAGAACATGCATGGATGTAACAAAGTTGCACAAACATCACAAATGTACGTAGGTGACACTCAAATATAACAAGAACATGCATGGATGTAACAAAGTTGCACAAACATCACAAAAATACTGTAGGTGACACACAGCATGCATGGATGTAACAAAGTTGCACAAACGTCACAAACATACTGTAGGTGACACACAGCATGCGTGGACGTAACAAACGCACAAACGTAGGAGACACGCAAATATAACAAGAACATGCATGGATGTAACAAAGTTGCACAAACGTCACAAACGTAGGTGACACGCTAATGTAACAAGAACATGCGTGGATGTAACAAAGTTACACAAACATCACAAACATAGGAGACAGTGCTTTCCATCTGGATGATGCTAATAAGGAAAGTTTAACCATGCTAGCAAAGAGCAAAAATGTTTTTTCTTGTATTACAAAACCATCTTTTAAAATGCACAAACGTGTTCAAATGATATATTCAGTTAGTTCCTTGTCATTCAGTTGTTTGAGTCAGTGAATGGATTGTGGAATGAACCAATGCGCAAATGTTAGCATTAGCGTCGTCTACAAAAACCAGGAAGCAGTCTCACAAACTGTCTTTGTGCATTTTTGCTTTTGCTTCATCTCAAGCAGCCCCCCCCCCCCCCCCCCCACACACACACACACACACAAAACACACACTAAATGTTTGGTTTCAGATGTTCAAAAGTCAGAAGGACGACTCGTCTCCGCAGGAAGTGGCGTATCCTCGTGTGAGGTGGCGTGTTGTCGCTGACAGTCTGTTTGCTCTGAGCGGAAGCCCCGCGCTTCATCAGCATCGGCGTTGCGCTCTTTGAAAGAAACTCTCGTCGCTGAGAGCGACAAGAACGGGCTGCTACCGCCGCCGCCTGTGGGAAAACAACGTTTTGTGTGACAACCTCCGATGTTGCGGTGTGATGTTCCACAACTGCTGAGCACTGGGTTTCTAGTGCCGATATCACAAGCGAGACAAGTCTTGGTGACCTTTACACAAATCAAAAGAGCTCGTCGTTTCCCCGCCTCCTCCTTCGCGCCGCTACCTTCCACGCTATTTCAATTTGAGCCACAATAACATTTCACACTTCATTTCATATTTCTCTCCATACTGATGAAAATGGAGCTTGTCGTGGGCCGCGCTGAGAGCTCTGCAAATTCCTTAGTTAAGGCTTGAATGCGTATAAACAACCGCAACGTGACATAATGTAACATGAAGTCAACATAAGCAGAAGAAACATTTGGAATTGTTGCATAATAGTTGAATAAACGTGTATAAAATGGGCACAGACATGCACAACCTCAACAAAAACCATACATAACCCTAACCATGCTAATTAGCATGCTACGGATGCGTAAACGTGTGCATGTACTAACATATAGTGCCTTATCTTACCTATATGACATGACGTGACACTAGCATAAATACACACAGATGCAACACCATGTGTGAATGTAGCATAAATATGCACAAACGTTACACAAACAGAAATACACAATTGCACAAACGTAGCATGTATGCATAAATATAACGTAAATAAGGACACAATTATATTTACGTAACATAAATATGCACAAACATAACATAAATATGCACAAACATAACACAAACATGCACAAATGTACCGTAATATGCATGACTGTAACATATACGCACAAATGTCACACAAATATGCATGAATGTACCATAAATATACGTGACAGTAACATAAATACCAAAAATGTGCATAACTTAAATGTAGCATAAATATGCCTGACTATAACATAACTATGCACAAATGTAACGCAAACATGCGTGAATGGAGCATAAATAAGCACAAACATGCGTGACTGTACCAGAAATATGCCTAATTGTAGCATAAATATGCACAAACATAACACAAACATCCATGACTGTTCCATAAATGGAGCATAAATATGCGTGACTGTAGTATAAATGTGCACAAATCGACGCAAATGTAAACATTGACAACAAGCCTATGTACTGTATGAATGTAACAAACCTGCACAAATAGGCACAAAATGTACCAAACACATAGGAATGCAACATAAACATGACAAATTGATGCAAACGTAAACATCAACAACACGCTCATGTACTGTATGAATGTAACAAAACTGCACAAATCGGCACAAATGTATAAAACACAGGAATCCAACATAAACATGACAAATTGATGCAAACGTAAACATCGACAACACACTCATATACTGTATGAATGTAACAAACCTGCACAAATATGCACAAACGTAACAAACACATAGGAATGCAACATAAACATGACAAATTGATGCAAACGTAAACATCGACAACTCGCTCATATACTGTATGAATGTAACAAACCTGCACAAATAGGCACAAATGTAACAAACACACAGGAATGCAACATAAACATGACAAATTGATGCAAACGTAAACATCGACAACGAGCATGCCTTTATGTAGCGTGAAACAACACGCACATGTACTGTATGAATGTAACAAACCTGCACAAATAGGCACAAACGTATCAAACACATAGAAATGCAACATAAACATGACAAATTGATGCAAACGTAAACATCGACAACAAGCATGCCTTTATGTAGCGTGAAACAACACGCTCATGTACTGTATGAATGTAACAAACCTGCACAAATAGGCACAAATGTACCAAACACATAGGAATGCAACATAAACATGACAAATTGATGCAAACGTAAACATCGACAACACGCTCATGTACTGTATGAATGTAACAAACCTGCACAAATCGGCACAAACGTAACAAACGCAACATAAACATGACAAATTGATGCAAACGTAAACATCAACAACACGCTCATATACTGTATGAATGTAACAAACCTGCACAAATATGCACAAACGTAACAAACACATAGGAATGCAATATAAACATGACAAATTGATGCAAACGTAAACATCGACAACAAGCATGCCTTTATGTAGCGTGAAACAACACGCTCATGTACTGTATGAATGTAACAAACCTGCACAAATAGGCACAAACGTAACAAACACACAGGAATCCAACATAAACATGACAAATTGATGCAAACGTAAACATCGACAACACGCTCATATACTGTATGAATGTAACAAACCTGCACAAACCTGCACAAATATGCACAAACGTAACAAACACATAGGAATGCAACATAAACATGACAAATTGATGCAAACGTAAACATCAACGACAAACATTCTTTTATGTAGCGTGAAACAACACGCTCATGTACTGTATGAATGTAACAAATCTGCACAAATAGGCACAAACGTAACAAACACATAGGAATGCAACATAAACCTGCACAAACAAACATAATGCATACAATAAATGATAAAATGCAACATAACCATTCTGTGTATTGATCCCCACTAAGTAAATACGACAGAGAGATTTCATGAATCTAATTGGTGATGTCACAAATCCTCCCCTTGGGGGCCGGATCCTTTAGAAATCGGATTTTATTTAAATGCTTCGTCAATGATTGCGACTGTGTGTGTGTGTGTGTGTGTGTCACATGTTTTTCAGAGGCAACACTCAACTGTCGGAAGATGAAACCAGACATGTTTGTTGCCGAAGGGCAGCTGTAAACGTGATTTTAACAGACAAGGCCGAGCCAGCCGGAGAAGCACCAAGGGACGTATACGCTTCATCGCCGCACTACCCCCCCCCCCACCCCCCCTACACACCCCCCCTGCAGATTTTATGAAGATGATTATGACGAACCTCGCCAACAAACACCGTTTCATCAAAAAGTTGACCGCCGTTTCATCACCCCCCCCCTCCTTTGGGGGTTTTATGGACTTCTCCATGGAATGGTAGGTCAAAGGTCAGATAGAGAAAGAAGTGGCGCGTGACATTTAAACGGTCGGAATACGAGACAGGAAATAAATCACGTGCAGGCGCACGGAATGGACAATATGTTTGCGTAATGTAGGGAAATAAAAAAATGTCTCCCGCCAGGGGATCAAACCCGCAATCTTCAGGTGATGTGACGACGCCTTGACAAGCGGTATGATATAAAGGTCATCGTGGCGTGACCGTTGGGCCGGGGTGTCACCTTGCTGGGTGCCCTTTAACACGCGGTCGTGATTGATGTGCGGCTAAGGCTTTAAAGCTGGACTGAATGGTAAGTAAAACAACAACAATAGGTAATGCAATGTCGGTGATATGCTATTGCTAGCTGGCTAAACAGGCTACAGTCCATCATACAACATAAGCAACTTTATTTTAAATATTGCTAATATGAAGAATGGGCATAATATATTCACTGATGTTGGAAATTCTATTGAAACATAAGGTCAAATGTAGTGCAATACTAGGCTGCAACCAGCAAGGGCGCTGTTGAGTCAAGTTGCTCTGGTTAGTAATGTAGGAACAATGTCTATTCAGAATTATGTTACAAAGCTAAATAAAATTATTATTAATATTATTGAAAATATTGATTAAAATATTAAATATAATATAACATATTAAAATAAATTAAATAATAATAATTATTAATTATTTTATTTAAAAATACTAAATAAAAAATATATATTTAAGATAATAAATTTACAATTAATGAATTAAATTCATAAAATATGTAATTAATATAATACCTTTTGACAAGAATTCAATAGCTATTCTAACAGCTAAAAACATACATTTAAAAAATATATATACACTTTAATATGTATTATTAAATTACTTAACTGGTTATTTTATTAATATAATATAAATAAATTAAATTATAATAATAATTATTAATTATTTTATTTAAAAGATACTAAATAAAAAATATATAAGACCTCTAAAATATATATTTAAGATAATAAATTTACAATTAATTAATTAAATTCATAAAATATGTATTTAATACGATACATTTTGACAAGAATTCAACAGCAATTCAAACAGCTACAAAACATACATTGAAAAATATATATACACTTTCAAATATATATTATTAAATTAATTAATTGGTTATTTTATTAAAATAATATAATAATAATAAGTATTAATTATTTTATTTAAAAAAATACTAAATAAAAAAATATATAAAACCTTTAAAATATATATTTAAGATAATAAATTTACAATTAATTAATTGAATTCATAAAATATGTATTTAATGTAATACATTTTGACAAGAATTCAATAGCTATTCAAACAGCTACAAAACATACATTTAAAATATATATACAGTTTCAAATATATATTATTAAATTAATTAATTGGTTATTTTAATTAACTAGTCAAAAACACCTGCAAAAATTATTTTGAATGGTTAGAAAATCATTGGAGTTTTGTTTTTCCTGAGAAATGTAACATTTAGTCAAATATTATAAGATTCTATACAAATATTTTAGTACCAAAAAACATATAAAATAATTACAAACAAAAATAACATTTAAAATAATCCAAAAACAATATTTAATTAATAATAATTGATAAACTTGTCTATAAACTTGTCTACTCTTGTGTTTAGTGGTCCATGCATGCTAAACACCACAGCACAACCCTTCCACGACTCCTAATTCACATTTTAATTAACTTTACCAAGGGTGGCAACCCCCCTTAGGAGGAATTCGCTCACAAAAGCAAACCCACAAACAAATTGAACCAAAGCGAGGTGCAACGGGGCAGCCGTTAGCACTGCTGACTCGCCTCTTCTTAGCAGAATGTGGCCCCCCCAGGCACAGTAGAGGTGACATTACGGTTCACTTACTTATTGCTACATCTCCTAAAGGTTCATTCATTCAATTAAAATAAAAAAATCCCCTTTAAATTGTAATTAATGCTTTCACTTGTCACCTGTCAGAGTTCTAGAGGCACCTGGAGCAAGATGGCGGACAAAAGAGAGGAATCGGGCAACTGAATCATGTGAGAATTCCCCTTAAAATAGCAAAAATATACTTTAACCACATCTTCTTGCATCAATTTAGCTAATACAGATGTGTAATATTTACACTAAAGACATCATTGGTCATAGAGTACCGTTTTACTGATAAAAGGCTTTTGACACCACCCTGTGGCTAAACTAGGTACTGCAAATGGCATTAACGTAGTGGTGTACATTTTAGCAAAGCACTCGTATCCGAAATTCATTCATTCATTCATTTTCTACCGCTTAAATTATTTAATTAATTAATCTTTTTGCAAACATACACATATGACTTTGGGGCTTACCTTTATTTTTATGCAATAGGATAGCAATTTTTAATTTAAGGATAGAAAAAAAACGGTGCTCGATGCAGCTAAAAAGTTGTCCACATTGGAATGTTACAGGTCTTCTTTCAACTGTTTTATATGCGGGCAATTAACATGTAAGAGCATTAGCGCCACCTTGCGGTTCGGAGGGTATAGTTACACTTATGCATGTTAAGCGAGGTTGCTCTTGTTCGGCAATTTTGTAATTAGGGTTAAAAAAAACACACAATGGTGCTCTCTACTGGTTGTGAGGGTGAATTATATGTTGAAAATGTTTTATTTGTATAGACAAAGAAGCGTTGTTAGTTGAAGCTATTGAAGCTAGCATAGCATGCTTGGATTTGCTTCCTTTGCTTTAAATCGTGGAAATATAAGATACTAGTTCTAGTTATTTTATTAACCATGTTGAAAATGATGGCCTAAATAATAATAATAATACATTTTATCTGTATAGCGCTTTTAGGAATACTCAAAGACGCTTAAATGTGCCTGTTTTGAACAACCTTCAACGATAATGCTGCCCCCTACTGGTTGTATGTGTTAATGCTTTGATACAGTGTATGATTTATTTTTTTGGTTTGAAGAGATACACTTATCATAGTTGACATTAAGAGGGCAACAGCAAGACTCCTTTGTTATCTTTGACAAGCTCCTCGCTATAAGCACAAGTAAAAGCACTTAAAAGTGCAAAGCTGACATCCTCCATTTTGTACTCAAGGCGATGTTGTGTGACATTTGACCTTCTTTTTTTATGCTTCTCTTGATAAGGAAATTACAACCTAGCACCTTGTCATGCAAGTTTCCTGACTGGGAACGCACCCTTAAGTTTATGTGTTGTTGAAATGGT
This sequence comes from Doryrhamphus excisus, assembly GCF_030265055.1. Classification (NCBI taxonomy): domain Eukaryota; kingdom Metazoa; phylum Chordata; class Actinopteri; order Syngnathiformes; family Syngnathidae; genus Doryrhamphus; species Doryrhamphus excisus. The sequence goes on along the minus strand of NC_080486.1, from coordinate 8,916,121 downwards.
TTGCAATCATCACAGTGGAGGAGTCAAGAAAAATAATAATACTGTTTATAGTTTATATGAAGCAAAACAAACCCTGGAGGCAATAGTACACTATGGCATTTCTTTAATAAACATTTGCCAAAGGAAAAAAAAAAAAGGGGAGGGCAAAATATTTTTAATACAAAAAAAAAAGAACTTGGGTTTGTTCATTTTACACTTTTACTTCTATTTGCAAGAAGAAAAAACAGCTTCTGTCTGTCCAGAACAGATTAGCTCATCCAAGTGCTACCAGTCCACTTGTTTTGAGTGCTCATGATAACAGGCCCTCGATGTTCCAGCTATTAAACAACAAAAAGAAAGACAAAAAAAAAAAACAACAGGTCACCCTTGTAATTGTGCAGATAAATGCACACAATTTTACTCCATAGCTAAAATAGTTGAGCCTACTTCAGTCAGTAGTGCAAAACATAATACTACTCAGGGAGGACAAGAGTGTACCCGACCCAGGAATTCATTTTACAATCAGAGAAAAAACAAAAAACAGGTAAAAGTTTAATTTAAAAGACTTGTAGAACAAATTACAAAAAAATATGAAAAATGGTCCGAGCCAGAAAAGCTCCTCCGCTGTCCTTCAGCAATGTAGTCCGCAGTCCACAAATCAATCGAGGAGGGACACAAATGCGGACTCAGACCGGGGCCAAAGTGTCTCGTCTGGTCCAAGAGGCTTCAAGTCATGAAAACTTTGTTCGCTCCACCAACAATTTTTACGTTTTTTTTTTTTTTTAGAAGGGTAGACCTCGACCTCTGATGGCTGCGCTCGAGTTCACATGAGGGACAAAACCGAGTGGTAGCGGCGGTTGCCCCGGTGCCGGGATGGGCGGTGGAGGGGGCACGGCGTCCTTCCTGACCATGGCGTGGTTGTACAGGTGGAGGGCGCTCATGCTGGGCTGCCCCTCCACGGGCAGAGAACTGTATTCAAAGCGGTGGTCCTTGTCTCCGGTGAACACCATGCTGTTGGGACCGGTGGCGGCGACCCCCGGCAGGGGGAAAGGCTCCGGGTGGGTCGGGACAGGGGGTGCGGCATGGCCGGGCCTGCCGAAGACTTCTCTTAGAGAATGTGGTGGCAGGCCTCCGCCTAACATGTGACCCATGAAGCTGTCCCCAAACCCTGCAGGAGTGAAGGGGGGAGGCGGTGGGTGGCTGAAGTCACCCCCGTACCCGGGGCCCTCCGCGGTGGGGAGGGGCGGATAGTCGGGCTCGGGTGGGCGACCGCCGTCGCCTCCGCCCGCTGACGCTATAGGAGGGGCGTGGCCGGTTTTAGGCTCAGGTGGAGGCTGCCTGTAGTCCAGGTCTGCGTGTGGAGGGGGTTCTGGGGGCTCGGGTGGTCTCTGGTCCGGGGGCAAGATGGGCATGCTGCTTAACTTGACCGCTGTAAGACAAATGACATCATGCAGTTATGTATTTTCATATATTTTGATGTTTTCAAATACATGACAATATTAAAATAGTTGACCTGGAGAGACCGGACTGGACTCTGGAGGGTGTTTAACTTTGACTTCGGGAGGAAGTGGCGGCTGTCCTGCTGTGAGGTTGCCGCCCTCCACGGCATCCCCTCCATCAGTGCCCTCCGACCGCTGAGCTTGCAGTAGCTGAGCCAGCAGCATGGTCACGGCCGTCTGGGTGGCAGCCGCCGCGTCCCCTTCCGGAATACTGGTAGGGGGAGGCGGAGAAGGAGGCTTGGGCATTGGTGGGGTGCGGGGGACGCCTGGCGGAGCCGCGGGCTGCGGGGGCTTAGCGGGCGGCTGCTGAGGGGCGGTCTCGGCCACGTCGGTGCCGGGTGCTAAGACTTTGGAGAGCTGCTGCAGAGTCTCCTGGTTGACCTTTGAGCTCATGTTCTGAAAAAACTGCGTTGAGTTCACGGCGCTGTTGGCCGGACCCAGGAAGTTGAGCAGGACTGCCAGCTGCTCCTGGGTCAGCTGGGAGTTCGGACCTTTGGGATCTGCAGCATTCGAGCGCATGCCGTTTCAATGAATATTACCAGTAGGAGTTAATGAACGACTCCAAATGTTGAATCTGTGACTCACCCAGCAGTGCAGAAGCCGCTGCGTTCGGGGCTTTGATATTCCCGGACGCCGGAAAACCCTGAGGAGTGTTACTGCGGCTGTCATCCAGCCCCAGCTCCTTACGCGGCGCCTTGGGGGCGGCCAGTTCCTCGGGCATCTGCTTCTGACGCCGACGCTTCTTGCTCCACAGCTCGTGACAGTCTTGCCATAGAGGAAGACTACAAAACAGTTCAAGTGTAAGTTTAAAATCGGGAATTATTGATGGAGGGAAGATGGAGGGAAACATACTCTGGAGGGGGCATTTTATCCGGGTCGACGTCCTTGAGGAACTCGCTGGCCAACGCCTGCTCGGCCGCACAGCGCTTGCTGGGGTCAAGGTTCAGCATGTGGTCAAACAAGTCCAACGCAGAAGGCGGAATGCTGCACAAAAAAAATATTCAAATGATGCGTTCAGGGAGTATACACCCTTAAAAGTACTCGACTATCACACTTACAAGGCAAACTCCTCCCTCAGTCGCCGTCTGTACTGCTTCTTTGGTTTCATGGTGTTGAAGAAGGGAAGCTTGATGACGTCGGGCCACACCGCAGGACACGGACTACCGCATATCCGACTGGAAGATACCAAGATACTGGATGATGAGGACACTTTTCACATTAACGGGGCAAACCATTCATTTGGTCATAAACGTACCTGATAAGCTCCAACTGGGCGAGCTCCTGATTAGCTTGAAAGATCGGCTTCTTTGTGAACAACTCCCCAAGGATGCATCTGTAAGGATAGCATATCTTACTACGTATCACAATACTAGACTCACGATACAATATATCACAATAGATACTGTTAACAAGGCAATATTTTTTTTTGTTTTTCTTGTAGTTAAAGATTATTTCCTGGAAAAACGGAATTACACCAGCAATATGTACTTACTAAACACATTTTTTATTCCATTACAACAGTATGTTATGCTGTATCACAAACTTTTACTCTGTAAAAACTGATCAACCTCTCCACATGCAATATTAAGGCTCTAAATGCAATATATCAAGTTCTATGTGAAGTATTTCTATAATGCCTCATATTAACTCACTAGCAAGATCTCATAGTGTATAGAATTCCTCAGTGCCATGCCATGTCTCCCTACTGTGTGGATTGTGTGTGTGTGTGCTTTCTTTGTAATTGTTTTCTTTTTAATTGTGGTAATTGTTTTTAATTCTGTAAAGCACTTTGTGTTGCATGTCCTTGCAGGAAAAGTGCACTACAAATAAAGTTGATTTGATTTGATATAGAATGGTCAAATATTTCATCCCGTTTCATATTATCTGCATACTGTATTTGTATATAACTTTGGGTAAAACTGTTGATTTGTTAATACTTGGGTTGTTTATATTGTGTATTTTGTACTGCTTAACTGATTCTGTGGGCAATGCAAATTTCCCCACTGAGGGACGAATAAAGGCATATCTTAACTTGGATAAATAAAGCTTTAACATCCAGCTTTAAATTTACAAAAAAAAAAACAAATAAATTAAATTATGTTATTAAATAAATAAATAATAAATAAATAAACCGTAAATAAATAATAAATTACTTAATTATCCTGCTCAAATGTTCACATTCTACTAGCTGTGAAAAAATGAGAGAGTTTGTGGAACAAAGTAACAAAAATCAGTAAAAACTCCTTTTAGGATGCTTGAAATAACCATTATTTAACAAAATAGTGATATCAATTTGAAAAACAAAGTGCCTACAATATCACAGGACTACTTTTGTAGTATACAAAAGGACCTTCGCATTGCTCAATTTACGAGACTCTAAAAATTACAGGGGAAAAAAAGTAGTACATTTACAATAATGAAGTCGTAAATTTACGAGAACAATATCAAGAAAAAAGTCACACATTTACAACAAAAAAGTAGCAAATTTACAAGAATGAAAAGAATGAACTCACTATAACGCAAAGTCATACATTTCTGAGAAAAAAGTTGTAATATTGCAAGAATAATGTCATACATTAACAAGAAAAAAAGTGACAAATTTACAACACAAAAGTAGTAAATTTATAAGAAACAAGTTGCAAAACTCATGTGATAACCTATAAATATCGCACCTCATTTTTAACATGTTTATATATATATATATATATATATATATATATATATATATATATATATATATATATAAATAAAATGGGGTCTATTCCAATGAAAACTCTTACCCGCAGCTCCACACGTCGATGGCCGGTGTGTACCGTTCTTCACCCAAGAGGAGCTCAGGTGGGCGGTACCACAGCGTGATGACTTTGTTGGTGTACGGTCGACTGGGAATCAAACACGCACGGTGAATGTGTTAGCATTGCAACCACATGGGGAGGGGTTGTGTCGGTGCTTGTTTAAAAAAAGAGAAGGCTCACCTTTCTTCGGAGTTGTACAAGCGAGCGAGACCAAAGTCTGCCAGCTTTATTTGACCTCTGAGTAGAAGAAGATTGAATATTAGAAAAAAAATGCAACAAAAGGAAGTCAAGAAGAATAAACGAGCGTCCTGACTTGTTGTTGAGCAGGATGTTGGAGCACTTGATGTCTCTGTGCAGGAAGTTCTTCTTGTGGCAGTAGTCCAGGCCCTCCAGCAGCTGTCTCATGAAAGACTTGATGTGGCTCTCGTTGAAGTGCACCAGGCCGGACTCCAGAAGGCCCATCAGGTCGTGGTCCATGTACTCAAACACCAGATAGAAAGCACCTGCGGGGGGGAAGGAATATCGATGACATCGAAAGAGACGCCATAATGTTTATCACAATAGGCATACCCTTATCGTTTTTAAAGTCCAGAGCGTCCTCCTTGTCTGTGACGATCTCCTTCATGTTTATGATGCTTTTGTGGTTGAGCTGTCGTAAGATTTTTATCTCCCTGATGGCCGTGATGGGGAAGCCTTCTTTCTCGTTGTCCAGGCGTACTTTCTTTAAAGCGACCATCTCCGCTGCAGGACAGGAAGATGTGTTATGTGTTGTTTGTGTTGTTGGGGAGGGAATCAGTCATGTGTCTCACCGGTGTCTTTGTCTTTAGCTTTGTACACTTGGCCATATGTGCCTTCTCCCGTGATGCCAATGATCTCGAACTTGTCCACGCAACGTTTGCCCCAGTCGATCTCGGTTTCTTTGATCTCGCCGTATCTCGGGCCGCACATTCTGGGATTGAAATATAAATCATTTTAAATTTTGACAATAAAAGCAAAAGTGGAATTTGAAGCAAAGCCAAAACGTACTTCGGCCTTCTACGCAGCGCTTGGGTTTTTTTCTCCTCGGCCGGACTGTGCGGGGAAGACGTACGGCTGGAGAGAACCGGCGGGAGGGGGAGGTCGGTGAGAAGCGGTCGGCCTTTTCGCTCTGACTTCTTCTTCCCTGAGACAGAACCGTCCTTTGTGCTGACATGACAATGGGAAAGAATGGCAAAGTCATGAAGTTATTGTCGGATATTTGGGATCATTGGAATGCTAAACGTACCTCTCGCCTTTATTTATGTGTTCCAGAATATTCTGGGGCAGTGATAGGCCTGAAATACTCGAGGTGAGAGACCCGGCGGCTCGTTCCTTGTCTTTGCTTGGCACGGTTGCTTTCCTGTTATCCCGATGCACGGCGTCATCTTTTCCCTTTCCGTCCTTGTCCCGGCTGGTCTGCTGCTCCGTGGTCCTCTTTGAAGACCTGTCAGATGGCGACTGAGGCTGGCTTGACGTGGGAGTCCGTGGTCCTTTCTCGACTGCTGGTGGTGGCGGTGGTGGTGGTACGGGTGGAGATGGGGGGCGGCCCTTCCTGGCTGCGTGGTTGGTTTTGGGGCTGGGCTGGTGAGCGGCGGACGCCGCCGCCGCCTTTGTGGGAGTGGATGCGTTGCTGGTGGTCATGGCTTTGGCGGCCGCCTCGGCGGCCTTGGCCTTCTTTTGCTTGCTGAGCTCGGCGGCCAGGCTGCTTTTGAAGGTGAGCGTGCTGGGGGAGAGGCTGGAGGGGCGGCTGCGGGAGCGAGAGTGGCGGTGGCGGCTTCTGGAACTCGAGCGCCTGGCGGAAGAATAGGTGCTTCTGCTGCGAGACCTTGCGGATCGCCTGGAAGACAAATTACTATGGATTTCAATTACTTCAGCACTTTAAAATGCGGTCAATTACATAACTAAACTCTGTAAATCAGGGGTCTCAAACACGTGGCCCGCAGGACACTAGTTTGAGGCCCCCACCTTGATATGAAAGTTTAATGTTAGTGCGGCCCACGCAAGTTTGATATGGATGCTGTATGGTATCATGTACCCAGAAAAAATTACTACATTTGATTAATGTTCATGTTAAAGGTTAAATAACTGTTAATAGTTATCCTCCCTATCCGTGTGGAAGTGGTAACTTTTTGGCTATTTAAGTTTAAAGGAAATAACTTGGAGGCTACCGTTTAGGTTGCTAGCTCTCTAGTTTGCGAGTTAGCATGTGTCTCAAGACCGTGCAGTTGCGCAATATGTTGTAAATAAAATGAGTATAAATGTGACTATAGTTGTCTTTTGTCATGTCTACAGGGCTCTAATAATGCTTTGTTCATTTTAATTTCAGAAAAAAAATAATTTGTCTACCCACCAACTATATGTGGTTTCTTAAGTTTTTATTTTTGCCGTTTTATTATTATTATATTTATTTATTACTGATTGATTGATTGTCTTTATTCTTGATTTGTTTATTTATTTTTCATCTTATTTTGTATAGAAAAATAAAAATTAAGATATTTGAGAACAGTGGAATGTTTTATCAGAGCTTTTCTTGTAGAAAATCGGAACCAAAGCAAAGTTTATTCATTTTTCTGTTTTTAATAAATGCGTTTTTTTTTTTTTGAAAACCTGATGCGGCCCAGTCTCACTCAGACCCTAGCTCCATTGGCCCCCCCAGGTAAATTGAGTTTGAGACCGCTGCTGTAAATGAATTCAAGCCTGTGAAGCAGGAAGTGAAACAACACCTTTGCTAATCCCCAAGAGGAAGAGAAACTATCTAGACCAGGCTAGCTCAAGACCCAAATTCCAAATATGGTTCCGCCCTGGGTGCTAAACTTGCTAAATAAACAAGGCATACTAGGAAGCCAGAAGCATGCCTTACATCGACTTTTTCCAAGTACATGTTTAAATTGTGGATTATCCTCCAATAGCCATGTTTTTCAGACCATTTTATTTCACAGAAACAACATGTTTATCAGTCCCATCAAGGTGTGTAGCATATTTTGTGATGATTTGGCACAACATCCTCAAGTTTGAGTGTATTGAAAGTAAATCCCACTTATGGGATTTCATAAAGAGCACCACCATGTGGTGTATTTGTAAGCAAAATAACAGCACAGGCAACGCCTTAAACGTGCTGAACAAATATTCAACCTTTTTGTGCAGTTCAGGAGTCAGAAGAGTTAAACCACAAGGTGTCCTCATTTCACCTGTCCTATTTAACTACATAAAGAAAGTTATGGTCATGAATTATATCACTAATCAACAAATGTGTTGACAGAATTACACAATAAAAATGCGGAAATGTGTTCTGGATTAAGCGGATTGTTGATACAATCAGTGGCACATTCCATTTGAGCTTTTATAATCAGAATTGTATTCCATGCTGAAGGTCAAGTGTGTGTTCTGGCCATGATATCAATGTGTGTGTTGAAATCCACCTAACAATATTAGCCCGAGACCTCACCTGACATCTGGACTTGGGCTCAGGGACTTCCTGTAGGGACTCCGTGATCTCCGTCGACCTCCGTAAGGACTAGAACCAAACTCCCCCGGCTCGTACGGACTGCGGCGGCCATAACTCGGGGACCTGCGCCAGTTTGCTTGAGTCACCGGGGACCGCTTTCGCTTGTTACCAGAGTATGAGCTCGGCGACTTGGGCATGTTGTACGTTCCATACATGTCCACGTCTCGGCCATAATAAGTAGACGTCGGAGAGAGTCTTTTGCTTCCAAATGTCGGACTTCTTCTTGATATCATCTGGTTGTAACCTACTGGAGATTGGTAGCTGTATGAGCCGTAGGACGTCCCATAGGGACTCTCTGCTTTCAAGCCCGGGCTTCTCCTGTAGGCCCTGAGGTCTTCACGGTCATCCCTGTAAGACTGAGGAGCGTCTCTGTACGCAGACGGCGTCTCTTTATCCGATCTCGTTTTACTCCTTTGCCTATTGGAATCTCGTTTATCAACAGATTGCAAGGACCGACTTGAAGCTGCTTTTTTGCCGTTTTTGTCAGTACTCCTCGCAGTGTCTCTGTGGTTTTTAGAGCCACTAGGGCTAACTACGCTACAAACTTTGGAGCCTCTTTCTCGATTCTGATGGTCCTTCTTACGTCCGAGGTCTTTCCCTGGTTTGCTCCTTTCTGATGGTCCTCTGGGTTCCTTAACGAGGAAAACAGCCTCACGATCTCTCGGGTGACTTCTATGTGGAGATGCTGGTCCGTTATATTCTCCAAAGTCACTGAGTCGATCCACAGAAAAACCATCAACGTGGTGGTGGTGGTCCAGTTTGGGCGAGGGGCTCCCTGAGAAGCGCTCTGACTGGGAGCTCACGTCATCATACTCGACCAGTGTCCGAAGTTCAGACTCTTTCCCAAAAGTGCCTTGTCGGTCATTGACAGAACTTTCAACGGCACTCATATGCCACAAGTCTCTCTCTTTGGCCTGCCTGCGTTTCTTCCTCTTGGAAGCAGAGGGTCTTCTCTTGTCAGGGTGTCTATCCCGCTGAGCTGCACTGCTGCCCGGCTTACTAGCATTACGTCTATCCTGCCTGTTTGCACTTCTCTGTGTGGAGGGACTCCGGCCCCGGCCATCCCTAAGTACATCTGAATTAGGCATTTATCCACACAATGAAGCCTTACACCTGTTGAAAATTACCTCTAAATTGTGTACTCTATCCCAACTATGTTCCTGGGTGTGCAGTGGAACAAAACATTTGGGCTAGTTAGCATACTAACCCCATTCACATGAAAACGTTAGCTTAACAATAGCATCACAATGATAGCTTGATTGAAGTTTTGGTGGTAGCGGACATTAACGAATTCTGCCACATAAAACGCACAATATGACATTTAGTTACCAGTCGACTCCATCAGGTGCATATTATCGATTTGCTAGCAAGCTAGCCCCCAGCAGCTAACGGTATACAGCGACACATTGCATTCCAAACCGTAGACAAAAGGTAATAGCCTGGGGACCTTCCGGTTTTTAAGTCCTGCTCCTTTGACACGTACAAGTAGTATGAGAGAGTAAATCCATTCACAGGTTAGTGTTAAAAGTTCAGAACTTCTCGCCTGCCATTAACCTCAGAGGCGCAACAAGGAAGTGAAGCGGCACGCGAGCTCGCCCGTTAGCCACTTAGCCGCTAGCCAGCTAGCTGAAAGGTTTGTTTTCAACTAACAAGTGGTAAACAATACAGCGTCCCGCCGAGTGGTAGCTCCATTTCCTCTTGGCGTCATTATCCGAACTTTCCAAATTCCAAATCGCCAGTTGAATCGAACGTACTTCCACACGGTGTTAACTTTGTTGGCGGTGAGGAGGCTAACGGTGCTGCTGTCGCCGAGGCCCACACACAAGCTTTCAAACTACAGGCCTCGTGCGCAAGCGTCAGCCAATCACGGACAACTGCGTCATCACACTGTCTGGTGACGTCACCCGTGAGGGAACCCCTCGCCCTCACCGCCATGGCCCTCACCATAGGACGTGAACTTTAACCTTCTGAAAAAAATAACATATTTTTTGCATTAAATATATATTTTTAAATAAAAACAAATATATGTAAAGCAGCTAAAAGGTGTTATATTATCATGTAATCCAGTTTTTAATCCCCCTGAAAACCCGCAAAGGACCTTAAACATTGAGTTGCCAAGTGACAGCCTCAAAACCTTCTTTGGAAAGTACAGTGGAGTGGACCAAAACCCTTACCGTGATGTGTCTGTGCTTTTTAACAAGCAACCAATACATAACAGAAACACATTACCATTAGTAATATCAACTTTATTTGCCATTTCACACATACACACACACAAAATTGAAATGTAAGCGTCACCACCTCTTGCACTCACAGACAGGTAGGCTACATTAGTGGTTATGTTTAAAAAAAAAAAAAAAGTAAACATGAAAGTAGCATTTATAAATGATGGCCCACCATCCAAACAACCAAACATAAACTGTATAGATAGTTCTGTTTTTTTAGGCTATTTATATAAAAAGGCAACATTTTTATTATTATTTTTATTTCCCACAAGGGAAATTTGCTCAAATATGGAATTAATAGAATAAATTGTAAAGCAAATGTTAGCAAGCACTATGGCGAACAGTGTTTTTTTTTAGTAGCTTTAGCAATGAGAGCACACAGCACTTTATAAAGATGGAGGACTACTACGACTCTTCCAAAAGGGGGGGGGGGTGTCTGAATTGTGGCATCTTGTGCTGGAGGTTAGCCTTTAAATTAAATTAAACCAAAAACCAAAGAAAAACATTCCAATTATTTTGGCCTCGCCTCCAAAATGTCACGTCTCAACACCACCCTCACTACTGTGTGCTTTTCTTTTTTTGTCAATAAATAGTAAAATACCACAAGTATTCTTTTTGCATTAATGACTGTACAGTTACACATATAGGTCACCGTCAACGCCAGGAGAATCTGAGGATTGAAATGAAAACATGGATTAGTTTTGTTGCATAGAGTCCATTTCTGGGTGCCTTATTATATATCAGTGGCCGTAACATATGATTGCCTGTGGCTCAGTTGTTAGCAAAGAACGGAATGACGGGGTTACAATGTGTTTTGGTCGCTAAAATTGAAGTAAAGAATCATAATAGGCTGGTACCATTCAGATGTTACTGTGGTATTCTGACAGAGGATAACAAGGATGAAAAAAAAAAAAAAGGTCGGATTGGTAGAAAGCATATGATTGGCAGCCTCCAGGCAAACGAACGGGATGGCGAGACGGGATTGTTTCACATTCAACACGGACAGGTAGGCAGCGGCGTGCACTGTACATGAAATCTAAGACCTTTTGCAAGATTTGTGATTCACTTCAATTGAAAAATGGGCACTTGTTTTGTAGTAGCTAGCAGTTTTCTTTGGTGACTGAATCGCCCCAATTTCTATCTGGCCTTCCCTCCACGCAGTAGTGTTGTCACGGCAAACCAATTAGGAAACAAAGCAAAAAAACAAAAAAAAAAATTGTAAAAATTGGCATGTTTACACTTCTTTCATTTGTTGACTTCAAGACACCAGTGTAGTGTTTCTCCACTCACTTTATATGCAAGCACCAGAGATTACTTCATATTATAATAATAATTATTAATAGTATTAAAAAAAAGGCAATGACAAAAAAATTAAAAATGGAAATGTTTGACGATTTTAGGGTCATGCTCTGTTTGTGCGTTAGGGGTGGAAAGGGAAAATTTGTGCGTTAAAGTAAATTTGGGTTAATAGACGCGAGCCGAAAATGGGATCAAGGCTGTTTATATGTATATGTAATCCAATTAAGCGTTAAATCCTGACCTTCGCCTTTTTTTTTTATGCGGTATATTCATAATATATAATCTTGTAGTGACTTTTAGACACACTTGTCACCGTTATTGTTAGCGTTAGGCTTCATTTCAAACACTCAGTGGAATCATTTGGAGTGACACGCGGTCATGACATCCTGTTAAAAAGCAAGGGGGGGTCAGATTGCGGGAACAAAATGAAAAGTCTGAGAAATGTATATATGTACAATAAAAGCAGCTGTCTGGCTTTTTTTTGTTGTTTTTTTAACCACTATAAAATACAACATCTCTCTCGGATTCTCTTGGCCAAACTTTTGCTTTTCTTCTTCCCGTTTTTCTCTTTGCTGTCCTCCATCTTCCTCGCCCGGATCTCCCTCATCAGGTCAAAGAACACCTAAAAGGAAGAAACAGAGCTTGTATTTTTCTCACTTGCCAATTGTAGAAATGGCGGACACACCTTGTCAACGTTGGCTCGGGTTTTGGCCGAAGTTTCCACGTAGCACACACCCCACTGCTCGGCGCGGGTCTTTGCCTCGTCTGCGCTTACCTGCCGCCGGTCGTCCAGATCGGATTTGTTACCAACCAGGAGAAAGGGGACATTCTCATCCTCCTTCACCCGTAGGATCTGCTCTCTGGAAACATGGAGGTGGTCTGTTAACTGTGAGGAGCTTTAATTTCCCTAATTAAAAAGGTACCTTAACCACAACCTGGAGATGGAATGCCAATGATCAATCGTGTTTTTCTTCTTAATATTTAACGGAAACATCACAAATTATATGACATATATGACAAATGTCTGCCATACAACAGTACTGAATGGTTGCGTTGCTTTTGCAATATAGCAAGCGACACCGTCTGTGAGCGTACACCATTTTGTTTATATGAATTTTACCTTGTTCATTCTTTTTAACCTTCCTCTTGTGTTAGATTTCTGGTATCATGTCTTATATTAACGGGTCGGTTTTGACTGTATTTGTATTAAATCAGCTATAAAATACACTAAAGACAATAAGTTACCATCAAATTCCTCATCCATGAAAATATTGGTTTTAATAATTTTGGTGTGGGCATGTAGGCCTTTTTTTGTCACTATACTCCTCGATTTCAATTTCAAAAAATGGTAAAATTAACCTCAAAAGAATCATATTAATAAATCGAATTATTTTGTTACCTGGCTATTATTACTGAGAGCTATAGAACATATCTCTTAAATCAATTAGTTTTATTTATTTTCTCATTTTAGTATTAATCACTAAAGAAACATCTATGGTGTTCGGGTGAATTTTGACCCATTTATATAATATATATATTTAATGTCCAAAAAAAGGTAGAAAAAGTTATCGTTTTCAGCAACAGAATTTTAGTATAAACTGAAATCCAAAAGAAGAACAGGCCCAGATCTTGGTTCACTGTACTTCTTGTCATTCTTTCCATGATCTAAATTGTAAACGTGAAATCACCCACTCACATGTCTGGACATTGTTTTTCGACTGTTATATTGGAAAAAACGGTCAAAATGAGAACCCCCTGAAGCTTACATGATGAGAAGAGGAGCTGGTTGTCATTGTGTTGGCTAATTATACACTTATGATTTCAGTTTTGGCTCAAAATATTGCTTTATAGTCATATTATTATAACCGGGTTGAAACCGACCCTAACAATACAGTGGCCATAATTTCAACCAGACCATTTTAAAATGTAGTAAAAATTATTTTTTTTGGTTGTATTTTGTTAAAATAGAGCAGGAGTCTCAAACTCAATTTATCTGGGGGCCACTGGAGCTAGGGTCTGGGTTAAAAAAAAAAAAATAAACATTTATTAAAAACAGAAAAAATTGAAAAATTAAAAAACTGTCTTCAATGCTTTTGCTTGGTTCCGGTTTTCTCAGATATTTAAATTTTTATTTACTACACAAAATAAGATGAAAAAATAAATAAATACATCAATATAAAGATAATCAATCAATCAGTAATAAATAAATAAAATAATAATAAAACAAAATAAGTAAATAAGAAAAACTTAACCACATATAGTTGGTGGGTAGAGAAATAATTTTTTCAGATTCAATTATTATTATTATTTAACAGTTATTTAACCTTTAACATGAACATTAATGAAACCATTTTACCCAATTAGCAAGTTAGCATCGTTACATCTAGGAGCAAAATTGTGTCAATTTTGTCCAGTGTGTCCGGTGTGTGCACACAGCTTGAAGCTGTCGGGTCGGCACAAGAGGAGGGTTAAAACCCAAATATTCCCTCACTGGGGCTGTCGGCGATGGCATTTGCCTCAGAAACCATCACTTCTGTATCTTCAGTCATGCTAGCGTATGCTGCCTCAAGACGCTAACTGCTAACACTCTATCCATTCACTAGTAGCCCCGTCTCCACAAAGAGGCTGAAGGAGACGAGGGTGACTACTTATCAGTCGATGCCGTACCTGAAGTCTACTGTCGCCGCAAACGATTCCAACTCTGTGATGGAAAAAACGCAGAGGAAACCCTCCCCGCTACGGAAGTAGTTGTCCCGGATAGCGGCGTAGTCCTCCTGTCCGGCCGTGTCGAGGATGTCGATCTGTACCTCCTCGCCATCCAACACCACCTTCTTCCTGTAGCTGTCGGCTTTGGTGGGTTCGTAGTCCTCCACAAACTTATATACAAAGAGAGAGAGAAGAGGCACGGACTGAGCTTGTGGGGATTTTTAACAACGCGAGAGCGAATCACATGCTCACCTCGTCATACATGAACTGCAACGTGAGCGCCGACTTGCCCACACCGCCGCTGCCCACCATAATCACTTTGTGAAGGGCTAAGGAGTTCTGCCCTTTGGGTTTAGCAGCTGCCATGGCTCCGAGGAAAAGTCAGGATTGGGAATTGAAGGCCGTGTCAATGAGACTCCAACTGTAGCAGCAATGGTTTGATTTGTAATACCTGAAGAGGGGAAAAAAAAAATTATAATTAGGGTAATCTTTTTTTTTTTTAAATGGACTCCCGACAAGTGACTGTCTTGTACCTGGAGGAATTAGGTGTGACAAACAGCTTTTAACGGCTTGTTTATATAGTCACGCCTCCTCTGCAGTTGGAGATGATAAAAGTTAGTGTTTGTGTGTACACAAGCCACAAAGAACCTGCATAACCCATGAGGTCATAGAATGAATACTGCTTGCAGTGACACAACAGCAGCCTCCAAAAACACTATTATTGTAGTTTCTTTAGTAGCTGTAGCTAATAATAACATTGGACCGACAATTTTTTTCAAAAAGTTAAGACACCCTGGTTGTTAAATAAATTAAACTTGTCAAAATGGCCACCATACGCATCATTATAAGTAGAATGAGGAGATCGCATCAGCTTGAGAAAAATAAAAAACATTTTGACCAAAAATTACAAACATTTTACATTAAGGATGTTCTAAGTGGAGCTTCAAAAATGGGAGTAAGACATTTGAAAAACATTTTTGAGTAAGCTATGTATTGCCAACAAGCATTAAAGTGAAATAGGCTGTTCATCAGCTGATCAAAAGTTTAAGACTACAGCCTTTAAAAGGCAAAATCATGGCAAAGGCAAAAACACAACAAAAAAAGTCAAAGAAATGTCACCAGCCATGAGCCGGAGAATTCGATTGGCTGTCTGTCAAGACACAAGACGGTGCAAACTGCAATTTGTACAAGAGTACCAAACATTGGCTCTTCAAAAGTAGTGAAAGTTTGATTAAATGATGAGCAGAAAAAAAGTAACCTTCACGGTCTTGACGCTTCCAATGTTAGTGAGATCCCACCTGAGATGTTTTCCAGAGTGCTTTTCCCTTCGATGGAACAATGGCGCTTCAAGTTATGCAGGGGCGTCAAACGGCAAATGGCTACGTACAAAAATGGACATCAATTCCTGACAGTGGATGCCCTCCGTGAAGCCAACTTGACCGCCTGGAGCATCTTTCAGGTGATTATCTAAATTCTGGAGTCCACTTTTTAGGGTTTTTTTTAGCTTAAATTTTGAACAGCTGATGAACAGCCCATTTTTTTCTTTTTGCATTTTGAAGCAATAGTGAAAAATGTAAATTTATTACATTTTTCAGCTCTGAAAATGTAAATGTGTTACATTATTCAGCCGGTCATATGATTTTGCACAGCTATTCTATTCTATTCTATTTCTACAAAGGTCAGTTCACTGTAGACCAGTTACCTAACTTTATTAACTGTCTAGCCCACAATAAACAAGTGTGTCACATCTTTCAATGCCATAAATGAGAACATTTACT
Organism: Doryrhamphus excisus; assembly: GCF_030265055.1. NCBI lineage: Eukaryota > Metazoa > Chordata > Actinopteri > Syngnathiformes > Syngnathidae > Doryrhamphus > Doryrhamphus excisus. The sequence goes on along the minus strand of NC_080486.1, from coordinate 8,900,317 downwards.
TGATTATGTCACCTCAGAACGGTTACGAAGCGTCAAAATGTTTTTGCTAGTCTAGATGTGCAATAAAAGATTAAAAACAAATTAACGGCACCGTTAAACGCCAGTAACCACTCAGTTAGATGACATAAATGATGTGGTGTCTGTTGGGTCAGTTTCTTAAAGAGTGGCTCGTTGTATTAAATTATGTACGTGGAAAAAAAAACAAAATATTTATTGATGGAAGCAACTTAGCAAGTGACTCACTGCTCGGCAGGTAATGGACAGGCTAGCGGTGGTGGTGTTGCTGACAGCTAACGACTAGTTTCTTTCTTACCGGTGAGATAACTGTTAATTGTTGTTATTAAACACTGAAAACAGAAGAGAAAATTCATTTAAAAAATCATATAAAACACGAAAAACAGCAACAGATGTTCGGTCTGATCCTCCCCGGTCAGCAGTAGCGGCAAGCTAGCAAGATGCTAATGATAAACGACCGATGCTATGCTAGCTGTCAAAAGATTACCAACGCCATTTATAAGGTGTAACATCACGTACCGGTTCCTTAGAAATGCTTCACGTCGGTGCTGCCTCGGAGAGCTTGGATAAACGACAGGAGAGATCTTTTTTCAGCTGCTGGTTAGCTCATGGCTAAGTTCCCCCCAAGCTAGCTCGGGCTGTGTTAGCACTTAGATGTGACAGACAGTAGGCTGGGCTGGTATCCGCTCAGTTTAGCTCCATTCGGATCCACTCGGCTTTTCTCGGCTATACTCGTAAAAAGCCTCCGCCCTGCCACCCTGGCTTTATAACGCTAAGGCTAACACATTTATATCTTATTTTAATACCTTTTCTTACGCCTTAGCATACATATTACTGGCTTCAATTGTTTTATACTTTAGTAAATTAAAGGTAATTATAATGAATGCACACCCATAATTGATTAATTGGCTCATGCACTTCCTTTAAAAGGCTTGCAGGAGGAAACCTTCACAGATCTTCACAGGGCAGACATTTTTTTTTTAGTTATGAGCGCCATTATACCAGATTTGCATTTAAAATATGCAGCAAAGACTTGGAAAGAGACTTTTCAGCTGGTCAGAAGATGCATGGTAAGCCCTTATTAGCTGTATCATTCAATTGGGAAGAAGATTTAATGGGGTGGAGATTGCTAAAAATGTGTGTAGCTACCATTTATTTGCATGTGAACGCACCACATTCAACTTTATCCCTCACAAATGAGACAAATTCCCTCAATTGCATGTAAAAAAGAGTGGAATCAGTCCAAGTACAACACACTATATGATGCATTAAGGCCCATCCCCATGTGTCAATATTGTAAGCATTATGTGGCGTACAAAGCACTGGGTGTGGGGGGGTGATGAATGTTTACACAAGAGGCGACTGTCACACATCTGCTCCATTGTTCACCCCCCCGCGCCCCATCTCATATAGGACAAATCCAGAAATGACTCCAACCCCTGTGAGCCGCTTATTAGGTCCCTGGAAAGGCTGCAAGAAGTCCTTAAAGGTAAATAAAACATACAATGGCTGTTAGAGCGAAAAGGGGGTAAAGGTGTTTTTGTTGCAGTGTCCTCTATGAATGCCATGCGGTCTCGTTTGGAGGTGATGGCCAAACAACACGGGTAATTAAAAAGTCACATGTCATAGTCACATGGTTCTCTGTTTAATGTTCTTCCTCATTTTTTAAGGATGGGCTTCCACTTTACTGAGGCCACCTGCTATCTGACGGCTGACCTGTTCTACCTGGAGGTGGCGCTGCTGCCGTGTGGCGGGGTGGAGGAGGTCAAGGTGGCGCCACATGGGGCGTCCCCTCTTGTATGTGACTCTTATAATCCTATATTTTATATTATGTACTCATTTTTACTAGAATGTATTTATGTTGCAGAGTAGTGAGGCCCTGCTTCAGCTGCTGAGGTATTTTTTTATTGTTATTTTTTTTAATGGTAATGGTTTTATTTCATTTGAACATGCATCAGATTACAATTGAATGCATCACATAATCAGTTCACAGTTCCACATGTCCAAAAGGAGTAGGAAGAAGCAAAGCTTATTAAATCCTACCCCTCCATCTGGTACTTTTACAATCAGTAACTGTTCCACTTGTTCACTTCCTGCTTTCTTTAATTTAATTTAATTTAATTTAATTTAAGGAGTTAATATGTTCTCTGTAGGCGGCATTATGAATTATCCTTACTGGCCTTTTTTGCAGTACATTTAGCGAGTGAAGATTGCTTTTATAGTTATTACCCCATATTTCCACACAATAAGTAAGACATGGTAGAACCAGAGAGCAGTAAATTGGGTATGAGGTACTTTTTAATTGTGCAAATCCTAATGTGTGTCATTCTCGTAAAATTAGCCCCCGTTTTTAAAGGAACCGAAGATGCTAATTGTTTTACGGTTGCACCCAACAATAGGTCAAAACATTTTGCAGAGTTCTCCGCCAAATTGAAGGACCTCTTCACCCAGTACAACATCCCCGGAGACAAGTACTACACAGTCCTATAAGCTTGTATCATTTTTAAACAAATCAACAACTAATTTCACCCATTCTGTCTTCTCTCAGCGATGTCAAATTCAAACTATTTACCGCTCTGCAACACCTAGCCAAAGACTTGCAAGAAATGTCTAATTTGCCAAGGTGAGTGACTTGAATGTCCAATTTTTGTTGTGCATGTTCATTTAAACATTTTTTTGCTTGCAGGCTAGCAAGCGATGATGGCCGCTGCCAGATGGATGCAGTAAACAGCACCATGCTGGGCTGTTTAATAGCTGGAAAAGGTGAATGCAGCCACAAAAACTGCATAGGAAATAAATAATATTATAATTTTACATGCAGAATAATGGTGCAAAATAATATGACAGATGGGTGGATCTTTTGTTTTGCTTAATTTTGGCCCCATGGTGTGTTATTTTGCAGTCTCAGACTCAATCCACTGAGTCTGTAATGAGTAGGAGGCTTTGTTTAGACCAGGGTTCTCAAACTGAATTTACTTGGGGGCCACTGGAGCTAGGGTCTGGGTAAGACTGGGCCGCATCAGGTTTTCCAAAAAAAATAAAAAACGCATTTATTAAAAACAGAAAAATATACAAACTTTTTCAGTGCTTTGGTTCCGATTTTCTACAATAAAAGCTCTGATAAAACTTCCATTTTTAATTTTTCTGCACAAAATAAGATGAAAAATAAATGCACAAATTAAGAATAAAGAAAATCAATCAATCAGTAATAAATAAATATAATAATAATAATAATATGGCAAATAATAAAAACTTAAGAAACCACATATAGTTGGTGGGTCAACAAATTATTTTTTTCAGATTAAAATGAACAAAGCATTATTAGAGCCCTGTAGACATGACAAAACACGACTATAGTCACATTTATACTCTTTTTATTTACAACATATTGCGCAACTGCAGGGTCTCGAGACACATGCTAACTCGCAAACTAGAGAGCTAGCGACCAAAACGGTAGCCTTCAAGTTATTTCCTTTAAAATTAAATAGCCAAAAACTCACCACTTCCACACGGATAGGGAGGATAACTATTAACAGTTATTTAACCTTTAACATGAACATTAATTAAACGTAATAATTTTTTCTGGGTACATGATACCATACAGCATCCATATCAAACTTGCGCGGGCCGCGCTAACATTAAACTTTCATATCAAGGCGGGGACCTCAAACTAGTGTCCTGCGGGCCACATTTGGCCCACGGGCCACGTGTTTGAGACCTCTGGTTTAGACACTCAAATTTTGAGGGACGGTACAAAAAAAACCAACCACTTTCATTCTAGATTGCCCTTTGACCCTCCAGTTCTACTCCGCCCCAATGGATGACACGACTACAAGTGAGATTCTGGTTTCCTAGCATGCTTATCCAGTTCAATTCCTCTTTAAATCATTTTTAATACATCCAACAGATATGGAACTAGCCCTGCAGGAAGCCCAGGTAGCTGTGAGCTCGAGTCATGTGACCCACAAGCTTCAGATGGCATCAGTGCTTCCGCTGCCGCTACAACTGGACACACAAGGGTAATGCCAAGGGTAATAGATTTCCCCCTACGAGACATGCTGGAATATTTATCGGTGTCCCAGCAGCTTCCCTGTCTTCACTCCGCTGAGTGATGTCCCACATGAGGAATTCCATGCCTGCTTTGTGCTCAAACTGCAGCCAGTCATACCCCTGATGATGCCTTTTGTTCACAAGATAAGCAGAATTACAGGTATTGTCAATATTATATTACTAAAGGTTTGATATTAGATTATACAAAGCCGGCGGCATGGTGGCCAGGGTTCAATTCCACCCTCGGCCATCTCAGTGTGGAGTTTGCATGTTCTCCCCGTGCATGCGTGGGTTTTCTCCGGGTACTCCGGTTTCCTCCCACATTCTAAAAACATGCTAGGTTAATTAGCGACTCCAAATTGTCCATAGGTATGAATGTGAGTGTGAATGGTTGTTTGTCTATATGTGCCCTGTGATTGTATATAACAGTATAGTGTATAAAAATATTGTATATAACAATATAACAGTCACTAAAGTCATCATACAGCAACTTCACACTCAAATATACAAACATGTACCAATATGAATTAAAAAATGTTTTCCCATACTGTATTGCATCTCAGCAAGGCATTCATTGGGGTGCTGCAATGACGTTAGCCCCTCTCTGGGCTCCTCAAATAAAGACACACATCATCAAAAGTATAAGATGCAGATGTATTTACTACACTAAAACGATCTGAAAGTTTAATGAATGTTAAGGAATGTTTCCTCCCACATTCCAAAAACATGCTAGGTTAATTAGCGACTCCAAATTGTCCATAGGTATGAATATGAGTGTGAATGGTTGTTTGTCTATATGTGCCCTGTGATTGGCTGGCGACCATTCCAGGGTGTACCCCGCCTCACGCCCGAAGACAGCTGGGATTGGCTCCAGCACCCCCCGCCTCCCTCGTGAGGAAAAAGCGGTAGAAAATGAATGAATGAATGAATGATACAAAGCCTTTTCTTAGAAATTGCAGTACCAGATGTTGAGCTACAGTGGGCGCCATTTCTCCAACTTCTTGCAGACAGCAAAGAGCAGGACTACATTTTCACTGTGGTATGTTCTTTAATCCTTCTAAGTAAGTTTTAATATTTTATATACCGGTGTGTGTGTGTGTGTTGTGAAACAGCATCTTCCGTGTGAGGCCATGCACACGTATGTTTTCCCTGTGGAGGCGTGGGAGTCTGCTACCCAAAGTGGGGCTGTGATGGACAGCATTTCCTTCACCCATCCTGTCCAAATCCCAAGGCTGGTGGAGGTGCTGCGGCATCAGTGTGTTATCAACAATCTGTTGCGGAGCAGCATATCCAAAGGGTCAGGTATCGGAATCGGTAATTAATAATTAATTACACAATCCTTAAGAAAATGTCTAATGGTTATTTTTGTTTAGTTTCACTTTGTGAGCAACATTTTGAGATCCGCCAAGAGGCTGACACTAGTTTCTCTGTGACTTTCCGTCGACCTGACATGGATTCTCTTGCAGTTTGTGAGTATTTGTTTTCCATCTTGTTGTCATATTTTTATATTATGATTTTTTTTTTGCTTTGTTGCAGTGTTGGTGGACATACCCAATTCTCACCAAATTCTATGCAGAGTATTTGGAGCAGGGATAGAGTCCTCCTCCCTGGATGAGCACGTGTCTGATGTCATGAAGAGGTGTGTATTTTGGTGTATAGATCACAGCTTCTTACAAGTTGTCACTTTTTTTTTTTTTTTTTAGATGCATGTCCATCCCTCCGACGCTGCAAGCTTTGTACAAAAAACTGGAAGATGCTGCATCTCCTGACCACACCCCTGAAATGGCTGAAAAAGGGCCTTCGACTCCCACGGAAGACTCACCCGCCACTTCTGTGCCGGATTGCCCCAAAATTAACTCAAGTCCCACTACAGTCAGTCATCAACCTGTTGCTCCTGTGGGTGTTGAACATGTTTAGTTTTATTACAAAACCTGCACTTTATAATGAATAAATTGTCACTAAAGCCAAGAATATGCAGTTGTTCCTCCTGTGCATCATTTGCAACATAAACTGGAGACGGGTTAAAACCAGTTTATTCACTGTGTTGATTGGGAATGTCGCCACAACTATTGTGTTCTGCGTCCTTGTTGTGTATTAGAGTGTCTTGTCAATGCCTGTCTGTGTCTGTTGTATTTGTAAGAGTTGAATATTCATTCATTCATTTTCTACCGCTTATTCTCACGAGGGTCGCGCGAGGGGTGCTGGAGAGAGAGGCGGTGTACACCCTGGACTGGTCGCTAGCCAATCACAGGGCACATATAGACAAACAACCATTCACACTCTTAATTTGGAGTTGCCAATTAACCTAGCATGTTTTTGGAATGTGGGAGGAGAAGTGGCACAGAGATGGCCGAGAGTGGAATTGAACCCTAGTCTCCTAGCTGTTTGGCCTGTGCACTAAACACTCGTCCGCCATGCAGCCCTTATTTATGTCTTATTTTCTATTATTATGTCTACTATATTGGTTAATCTCAGTGTAAAGGTGACTATAGGGGTGTTATTTCATGTCCAGAGGGCTCTAATGTTAAAAAGTGTATTCAGAAAGTTCATTCATTCATTAATTTTCTACCGCTTATCCTCACGAGGGTGGGTGGGGGGTGCTGAAGCCTATCCTAGCTGTCTTTGGGATGAGAGGTGGGGTACACCCTGGACTGGTGGCCAGCCAATCACAGGGCACATATAGACAAACAACCATTCACACTCACATTCATACCTATGGACAATTTGGAGTCGCCAATTAACCTAGCATGTTTTTGGAATGTGGGAGGAAACCGGAGTACCCGGAAAAAACCCACGCATGCAAACTCCACACAGAGATAGCCGAGGGTGGAATTTAACCGGGTTTCCTAGCTGTGAGGTCTGCGTGCTAACCACTCGACCGCCGTGCAGCCGAGTTGAATATGTGTCCAGTTAAGTTTAGTATGTGTTGCCGGCTAAATACAGAGTCCTGATTGGCTATCAAAAACCTCAGCCATTGTGTTCTGCATTCTGACAAGTTGGATACCACACTCAAGAAATGCAGAAGTTAGAAACCTGGAATATGGTAAATTAATCTTCTGTGTATGAAGGACAACTAGGAGTGTTTAACAAGAATACAAAAACGCTACAGCTCCAGGACAAGCAGCTCAGAATCCCGTAATTCTTTATGTCCAATCTTGAAAAATTCATTATTAACCACTGACTGTGAAAGCCTCGTGTCTCATCACCTGAGTTAGCTAAAAATGAGCAAACGGTTGACCAGCAACAATCAGTGCTGGTCTATTTTGACTCTCAAACCTGCACGTTCTAAATGGTCAGCTGTGTGCACAAAGCCATGAATGTGCAGCTGTTCCTCCTATGCATCAACCGCCACGTATTGTAGAACGTAGGTGGGCTAAAACCAGTTTATTGCACCGTGTGCATTGGGAATGTCACCACCAGACAACTGCTTTGCCGAGGTATCCAATGACCTGTATGGATGCTATTTATAGAAACATTCCAAAACGTGCGGTAAAACCATTCTCTCCTTACAGCAGGGGAAGAGGAGATTATGTGTCACCGCCTCTTTGTTGGCGAATAGGGATATTCAATGTTAGTGGCAAACACAGCAGGGAACGGACAGGGAGAGCCGACACAGCTAGAAGCAATATTGTTGCATGCATGTGCAACTTTTTTTCATTTTTCACCCCCCCCCCCAAAAAAAAAATGACTTTTGAAGATTGCCAGGTCAAAAAAAAAGTTCATGCCACGTCTCCCTGTCCTTTCTCTACTGCAAGGAAATATGCTACAATGGTATATAACTTGGCTGCACGGCGTACGAGTGGTTGGCGCGCAGACCTCACAGCTAGGAGACCAGGGTTCAATTCCACCCCCGGCCATCTCTGTGTGGAGTTTGCATGTTCTCCCCGTGCATGCGTGGGTTTTCTCCGGGTTTCCTCCCACATTCCAAAAACATACTAGGTTAATTAGCGACTCCAAATTGTCCATAGGTATGAATGTGAGTGTGAATGGTTGTTTGTCTATATGTGCCCTGTGATTGGCTGGCGACCAGGCCAGGGTGTACCCCGCTTCTTGCCCAAATACAGCTGGGATAGGCTCCAGCACCCCCGCGACCCTTGTGAGGATAAGCGGTAGAAAATGAATGAAATTAATGAATGAATGGTATATAACTATATACTGTGTAGTAAAGGTAGGCGATGATAATGTACACATTTTGGTCTGATAGCAGGCAGATACAGGGCCAGTATCAGCACTACTCATATACCGATACCAATACCAATACCCGATATCAGTCATACAGTGTTTTTTTTGTATGTTAGTTTTCATTCATTCCATACCATTCCATACCGCTTTTCCTCACGAGGGTCGCGGGGGTGCTGGAGCCTATCCCAGCTGTCTTCGGGCAAGAGGCGGGGTACACCCTGGACTGGTGGCCAGCCAATCACAGGGCACATATAGACAAACAACCATTCACACTCACATTCATACCTATGGACAATTTGGAGTCGCTAATTAACCTAGCATGTTTTTGGAATGTGGGAGGAAACATTCCTTAACATACATTAAACTTTCAGACCGTTTTAGTGTAGTAAATACATCTGCATCTTATACTTTTTTTTATACTACAGAGAGGGGCTAACGCCATTGCAGCACCCCAATGAATGCGTTGCTTAGATGCAATACAGTATGGGAAAACTCAAGTTTTTTTTTTAATATTCATATTGGCACATGTTTGTATATTTGAGTGTGAAGTTGCTGTATGATGACTTTAGTGACTGTTATATTGTTATATACAATATTTTAGCCAATCACAGGGCACATATAGACAAACAACCATTCCCACTCACATTCATACCTATGGACAATTTGGAGTCGCCAATTAACCTAGCATATTTTTGGAATGTGGGAGGAAACCGGAGTACCCGGAGAAAATCCACGCATGCACGGGGAGAACATGCAAACTTCACACAGATATGGCCGAGGGTGGAATTGAACCCTTGTCTCCTAGCTGTGAGGTCTGCGCCCTAACCAATTTGTACTTTTATTTATTGTATTTTATTTTTTTGTCTGTGCAGCACTTTGGAAACTCTGTTTATAAAATGTGCTATATAAATAAAGTGGAAGTCAAAGATCCTCTATTTTAGGGATGTACAGCACATTTTCTACCATCCATTATCATTATATGTTGTATTACTATCAACATTTCCTTTATTTTATTGCTGCACATGACTAAGGGAGCAATAAAATTGTGTCTAATTCATTTCATATTCTACAATGGCCCCTGGGCTACAGTTTGGACACCTCTGCCAGAAATTCGCGGTGGTGAGACCCTGAACACAGCACCATCTTCCGTGTTTGGTGATTTCACTGCCAGTCTATTTTGATATCCTTCACAAATGTAAATGATCAGTGTGCAGCCCCGGAGCTTGTAATTATGATGTTCGTCTATTGTTGCAAAAAAAAGGCCCGCTGGTGGTTTTGCTTTCTTTCTGGTGCTGCGGTCTCTTTAAATCCAGAGGAGCAGCAGCAAGTCTCTCTTCACGTCGTCTAGTCCAGCAGCACATTTATTATTGAGGCAGGCAGACAAACAGCTGCTTGCCATTTACAACACTTCCACAACGTTTTGCTACGAACCTTTTTTTTGTTCTGGAAGCGTAGAAAAAGAAGAGAAAGTAATCGAACACGAGGATAAAGAAGGATGTAGATACAGTATCTTGCACCGCTGGAATAAGAATAAGTCGTAGAAGAAGAAGAAGAAGAAGAAGGCCGGGAAGTGAAGCGTCCTCCTCTCGTCCACATCTGGATTAACTATTTGGACTCTCGGTTCTGCTTCGGATTTAGGTCGAGTTCTGTGCTCGACTATGTGTCCTTTCAAATGGGTGCCAACAACGGAAAACTGTATGGAAGCGAGGGTGAGTGCTGCGCAAATTCTAACGGTTTCTTATCTACCGCCACCCCCAAAAGAAAGAAAACTTTCCTCTTGAGTTTTCCTTACGCATTTTTTCCAATGCTTTGACTCACTTTGAAAGGTTATATTAACTTTAATGCAGAAAATAGTCAATTTAATTGATTAATAATACACTTAAAACACATTGAATGTGTGTTTTACCTCTTATAATGCAAATAAATCAATGTAAAACACTTTAATGCAGCACATTTTTCTGCTTTTTCTACTTTAAAAGTATGTTTATTTTGTTTTAATTCAATATAGCATCACATATATAACATTTAACTTCCGGAAATAGTGTTTAAAAAGATGCAAACAATGCTTTGACTCACTTTGAAGTGTTATATTAACTTTTATGCAGAAAATAGTCCTTTTCATTGATTAATAAATACACTTAAAACACATTGGATATGTGTTTTACCTCTTATAATGCAAAAGATTAATGTAAAACACTTTAATGCAGCACATTTTTCTGCTTTTTCTACTTTAAAAGTATGTTTATTTTGTTTTAATCCAATGGAAATAGTTTTAAAAAGATGCAAACATCAGTATCCTATCATGCAAACAAAGCTTTGACTCACTTTGAAGGATTATATTAACTTTTATGCAGAAAATAGTCAATTTAATTGATTAATAATGCACTTAAAACACATCGGATGTGTGTTTTACCTCTTATAATGCAAAAAAATCAATGTAAAACACTTTAATGCAGCACATTTTTCTGCTTTTTCTACTTTAAAAGTATGTTTATTTTGTTTTAATTCAATATAGCATCACATATACAACATTTAAAAAGATGCAAACATCAGTATCCTATCATGCAAACAATGCTTTGACTCACTTTGAAGGGTTATATTAACTTTTATGCAGAGAATAGTCCCTTTAATTGATTAATAAATACACTTAAAACACACTGAATGTGAATGTTTACCTCTTATAATGCAAAAAAATCAATGTAAAACACTTTAATGCAGCACATTTTTCTGCTTTTTCCTACTTTAAAAGTATGTTTATTTTGTTTTAATTCAATATAGCGTCACTTATATAATATTTAAACTGCTGGAAATAGTGTTAAAAAGATGCAAACATCAGTATCCTATCATGCAAACAACACCAAGTCACGTCATATGTCACCGAAAGTCCACCATCCTCAAGTCCTCAAGGAGGCGGGGTCAAAGGCCATGAGTCCTTCGCCGTGTGACTCACTCGGATCTTGATAAAAAACAATTCTTGACATTTTTGCACAAATACGTAAGATAAACGTAAGAATGGGTAGAAATACTTTGGTGGCCTTGCAGGATAGAAGTGTTCTTTATCTTTAGCAAGGAAACTGCTTCACCTGAATGGAATGTGGCCTCAAAATGGGGAGAAACCACTTTGTTGATAGGATGATAAATGAAGTCCACAACACTGATAAAATCTCCTAACTTGGAATCTCAAGACTTTTTTTTTTTTTAAATCATCTAAAATCCCTAATCTTCGGCGATTCACTCCCAAAATCTCTGGCCGCGTTATTTCTGTCTCCAGAGCCGAAATGTTTGGATAAATAACATTCCAGCATGATCCCATCCTAAGTCAATAACAGCACAGAGAAAAGATTGGAAGTTTAAAATAACACAAAACGAGGGCTCAGTGCAAGTGGACCCGCTGCTTGAGGCTCCTCAGGGACCTCCACAGAGTCCACTTTTGATTGTGGGGAAGCGCTACAGGGTTGACTTGTTGAGCCAATGTAGTGGGTTTAAAATCCAAGCCATCAAACCACATGGCAACAGGCGCAATAAAACGTATGCGGCGAGGAACATTGGCCACCTCGCAAGTCTAAAAATGAGTTAAACGTCGCTACTAAAACAAGACGGATGACGACGACATCGCTGCTGGTGCTCCAAATGTACTCAAACAGCAACTGAAGCATCATTAGTGTATATAGTTTTATGCCCATAATATCACCTTGACAGAATATTATATATATATATATATATATATATATATATATATATACATATATTTAAAAACAAACACTTTGTTTTATTATTTGTTATTGTTATTGTTCATTGTTTATAAGAAAACCACTGCTGAACAAAAATAACACTGAGGTTTCAATTTTTCCGGAAAAAATCCCGATGGGCTGCACGGTAGTCAAGTGGTTAGCACGCAGACCTCACAGTTAGGAGACCAGGGTTCAATTCCACCCTCGGCCATCTCTTTGTGGAGTTTGCATGTTCTCCCCGTGCATGTGTGGGTTTTCTCCGGGTACTCCGGTTTCCTCCCACATTCCAAAAACATGCAAGGTTAATTAGCGACTCCAAATTGTCCATAGGTATGAATGTGAGTGTGAATGGTTGTTTGTCTATATGTGTCCTGTGATTGGCGTGTACCCCGCCTCTTGCCCGAAGACAGCTGGGATAGGCTCCAGGACCCTGGACTGGTCGCCAGCCAATCACAGGGCACATATAGACAAACAACCATTCACACTCACATTCATACCTATGGAAAATTTGGAGTCGCTAATTAACCTAGCATGTTTTTGGAATGTGGGAGGAAACATTCCTTAACATTCATTAAACTTAAAAATATTGTATATAACAATATAACGGTCACTAAAGTCATCATACAGCAACTTCACACTCAAATAAACAAACATGTACCAATATGAATTAAAAAAAACTTTCTTTGTCTATATGTGCCCTGTGATTGGCTGGCGACCAGTCCAGGGTGTACCCCGCCTCTCGCCCGAAGACAGCTGGGATAGGCTCCAGCACCCCCGCGACCCTCGTGAGGAAAAGCGGTAGAAAATGAATGAATGAATGGAAAATCCTGATGATCCTTTCTGGAAAATATGTGGTCTGACAAGACAAAAATTGACCTTTTTGAAGGTGTGTGTCCCTTTACATAACACCTCATTTCAGAAAAAGAACATCCTACCAACAGTAAAATATGGTGGTAGTAGTGTGATGGTCTGTGGCTGTTTTGCTTCTTCAGTACCTGGTGTGATAAATGTAACCATTCGCACAATAGCATGTGAATTCTGGGTTATGATATTCATTCATTCATTCATTTTCTACCGCTTATCCTCACAAGGGTCGTGGGGGTGCTGGAGCCTATCCCAGCTGTCTTCAGGTGAGAGGCGGGGTACACCCTGGACTGGTCGCCAGCCAATCACAGGGCACATATAGACAAACAACCATTCACACTCACATTCATATCATTTTTTTTAATTCACATTAGTACATGTTTGTATATTTGAGTGTGAAGTTGCTGTATGATGACTTTAGTGACCATTATATTGTTATATACAATATTTTTATACACTATACTGTTATATACAATCACTGGGCACATATAGACAAACAACCATTCACACTCACATTCATACCTATGGACAATTTGGAGTCGCTAATTAACCTAGCATGTTTTTGGAATGTGGGAGGAAACATTCCTTAACATTCATTCAACTTTCAGACCGGTTTTGGTGTAGTAAATACATCTGCATCTTATACTTTTGATGATGTGTGTTTTTATTTGAAGAGTCCAGAGAGGGGCTAACGTCATTGCAGCACCCCAATGAATGCGTTGCTCAAATGCAATACAGTATGGGAACACTTTAAAGGAGTTTTTTTTTATTCATATTGGTACATGTTTGTATATTTGAGTGTGAAGTTGCTGTATGATGACAATAGAAAATAGTAAAATAGAAAATCCATGCATTCACAGGGAAAACATGGATAAATATTTATTTTGCCAGTCAAAAGTTTAGAGACACCTTTGCTTTGTAGTAAATGAGAAAGTGTCTCCAAACTTTTGACATGCATTGTACAAGGCTGTGTAATGAGCAGACAGCCTGTTACTATGTCAGCAGGCTACTTCCTGGTTCATGGAGGATGATAATAACAGTGACTCAAACTGTGAAGGCACCTTTACCCAGATCCTCACCAAATATAGTACCTCCATTCCATTTTCACTTTGTCGCGTGTCCACTTTTAAAAAAAGTCCACTTCTGCTTGTAGGCCATCCGTCCAAACATCTGTTTCCAAGTGTGACTCGGCAACTAATCCACCGCTTCGGTCCCAGCTATGCAGGAACACATCCACCAGACCGGCGTATTATATAAGCAGACGTCAGGAAGCAGGCGGCTTTTCTCCATGTTACTTTTTTTTCCAGGAAACAATCGGCCTCGCACGAATCCGCAAGCCGCAGAACTCCATCACACGCCGGCTCGGGTGGAGAAAAGACATATTAGAATAGTTTTCTCTCGGGGAGGGGGTTGCATCATATTTGCTTTGATATGAAAACAGCATGTGTGAGTCACTGCTGGATTCAAGTGGAAGCCACAGCAGATGTTTGCTGCTTGGTGACATCATGAACACTTGCACCTTGGGGTGACTTGCTGGGTACTCGGGACGCATCCTATTCTTCCATATTGATGTATTTTTACGGTTTAAATGTGCTTTTGTACGCCCGACTGAGACTGCTTTGTGTGTCGCTATTGTGTACATCATATCCACTTTGCATTTGTCCCACATAATAAATGCCATACATTACACATATTAAGGAGTGGGACAGATGGACACATAGAGAAAAGCTTTGGGACTTCAGCACAACAACATGAGAGCCATTATCCAGAAATGGTGACGGCTCATTTGAAAAAAAATGCAGGCCTAACTGGCTGCATGGTGAGAAAGTGGTTAGCGTGAAAGCCTCACAGCTTAAAGACCCGAGTTCAATTCCACCCTCAGCCATCTTTGTGTGGAGTTTGCATGTTCTCCCTGTGCATGCGTGGGTTTTCTCCAGGTACTCCGGTTTCCTCCCACATTCCAAAAACATGCTAGGTTAATTAGCGACTCCAAATTGTCCATAGGTATGAATGTGAGTGTGAATGGTTGTTTGTCTATATGTGCCCTGTGATTGTATATAACAGTATAGTGTATAAAAATATTGTATATAACAATATAACAGTCACTAAAGTCATCATACAGCAACTTCACACTCAAATATACAAACATGTACCAATGTGAATAAAAAACAACTTCTTTAAAGTGTTCCCATACTGTATTGTATTTGAGAAACACATTCATTGGGGTGCTGCAATGACGTTAGCCCCTCTCTGGGCTCCTCAAATAAAGACACACATCATCAAAAGTATAAGATGCAGATGTATTTTCGACACTAAAACGGTCTGAAAGTTTAATACTGGCACCATGTAAAAAAAATAAACAAATACAATATTAAATAAAAATACATTAACTGTTGTCTGCACGGTGGCCGTGTGGGTTTTCTCTGGGTACTCTGACTTCCTCCCACATTCCAAAAAACATGCTAGGTTAATTAGCAACTCCAAATTGTCCATAGGTATGAATGTGAGTGTGAATGGTTGTTTGTCTATATGTGCCCTGTGATTGGCTGGCTGGCGACCAGTCCAGGGTGTACCCCGTCTCTCGCCCGAAGACAGCTGGGATAGGCTCCAGCACCCTGCACGACCCTCTTGAGGATCCCCAAGAACTTTTTGGAAGATGTGTGTCCCATTATATCTGGTGCAAAAAAAACGCAGCAGTTCATAAAAAGAACATCACAACAACAGTAAGATATGGTGGTGGTAGTGTGATGGTCTGGAAGACTTGCTTGTGTTTGTAATCCATTCCATTCCCTTCTGCTAGCTGTTGACATTCATGACACCACACATATTGACTAATCACATATGTCGTTCACTTCAAAGAGCCAGCTCTAAAAGCTGTCATGTTTGTGAACGACCCATCACTACTAGGGATGCATATTACTGTAAAAAAAAAAAAATCAACCAAAAAATGTAACTTCTGTAGAATTTGGGACCTTTTAAGGTTCTTGTTTGCGTAAATGATCTTGGCTTTTTGGGACAACCTCTCAGCAGGCACCACATTCTTTGTCTCAGGAAAGCCACAGAGCTGCATTTATGATCTGCCAGAGGAATGAAATCCCATAAACAAGCAGGCAGACAGGGAGTCACCATGGTGGACGAATCTTCTTCTCATCCTAGATGTTAACTCTACAAGCTTAGCTCGTTGCCGCATGCTGTAAATCCACCAGGAATTTGATCGGGGAAGCACTTCGGCATATGAAGTAAATTGACTGCTGCTGTTTTTGAAAGCTGAAATGCTTCAAAGTGTCAACATTTTTGACATATTGCAGGTGTCATAATAATGATGAAACATGAAAAAATATGATGTTGCTGTCTTGTCCTCCTCCAGGCAAAGGGAGCTCCAGCATCTCCTCTGACATAAGCTCCAGCACCGATCACACGCCGACCAAAGCGCCCAAGAATGCGACTCCCAGCGAAGGTAAAGCATCTGGTGCTCATTAACTCCCCTCCTCTCCTTTTTTCTCGTCTTCTTCTTCTTCTGCTTTGTCTCCTCCCACCACCCCACTTCCTAACTCGTTTTTGTGCTTGGAGAAGAACATGGGTGTTCCTGGGACACCCCAAAAGTAATGGTAGTGGTTTAATTTCATTTGAAGATGCATCAGATTACAATTGAATGCATCACATAATCAGTTCACAGTTCCACATGTCCAAAAGGAGTAGGAAGAAGCAAAGCTTATTAAATCCTACCCCTCCACTGGTACTTTTACAATCAGTAAATGTTACATTTGTTCACTTCCTGCTTTCCATAATACAGTTTAAGGTTTTTTTGTTTTTTGTTTTTTTTTTTTAATAATGTACCTCATACTGAAGTACGAGGTAATATGACCATCCAATGACATAATGGGTACCATAGTAAGTGTCAATATAGTGATATGTATAGCACATCATGACTGGTTCAAGACTCCTTTAGAAATAAGGAGTTAGTATGTTCTCTGTAGGCGGCATTATGAATTATCCTGACTGGCCTTTTTTGCAGTAGGTTTACAGTGTACAACATTTGGCTTGATGGCGGCCTTGTTTTTCGACTAAACTTCCTCAAATTTCACGCATATGTGCTTATCGGTCCCTTAAAGGTGTGTACCAAATTTGGTGTTGATTGCGCGAAACACGCCAAAATTACAGAGTGTGTTTTGTAGAGCAGCTCTGTATGGGACGTAAAGTTGATGTATGGGTTTGATAACAGCGCCACCATGTGGTGTATTTCTCAGCAAAATAATAACACAAACAACGCAGTCTTGGTGCATGTTTTGGCAAATTTTCACTTCTTTGTGTGCAGCGGTTCAGTAGAAGAAGAGTTGTTTGAGTGGCAGAATTTAGTCACATGACTATGTCAATGTAAATCCAATGCTACATACGTGTCCATCAAATCAACAAGAATGTTAGTCCTGAGTTATGACTGAAAGTGTTATTTTGTCCTCCACGCTAAGTGGCAGTAATTACACGGTCTGCAACCACCACAGCCGCAGTCAAACTCCCACCAACCCCCCCACCCCCCTCCCTTGTTAAAAACACTCACTCACACACACACATAGTGCTATAGTAAGTACACACAGTAGTCGCCCACCCGGTCCTGTCCTCCACTAAACTAATCAGGAAGCAGTCTCGGCTGTTTCCATGCCTGCCTGCCCGCCACACACTGGGAGTATTCACGATCTTAAACCGTGAACTCCCACCCCCCCAAGGTGGTTTGACCCAGTAGCGACACTTAGCAAGACATAAGGAGGCCACCTCTGGACTCAAGTAACCCATAGTGCTCATTATTATCGGACCCCAAGGTAGCTGTACCTTTTCCAGGTCTGGACACGTACACAAGTCTAGGATCAGTGGTGCATAAGTGGAACGTTTGGGAGTACCAGACCGAGGACCAATATCACTGAATTTATGGTTTGGTTCAGTCGACTATGGTACTTTATTTATATGCTGCTACAGTATACTATTTGTGATTTTCCCTGCAAATCCAGGAATCTGGGAATAATTTATTAAAACGTGATCATGCCATGTTCAGCATCCATGTACCACTGTAAGAAAACCAACCATTGAGGAAACTGTAGTACTTTCTTTGGCAAGAGCCAATCAGTTCCTTTACAATTAGCTTGTCAACTCGCTCGGAATTGCATGTCAGTATAGAGTATAGAACTGTATAACAATATAACAGTGACTAAAGTCATCACACAGCAACTTCACACTCACATATACAAACATGCACCAATATGCACCAATAAAATAAAACAAACTCTTTTAAAGTTTCCCATTACTGCATTGCATCTGAGCATTGGGGTGCTGCAATGATGTCAGCCCCTCTCCAGGCTGCTTAAATAAAGACACATAATCAAAAGTATAAGATGCAGATGTGTCAACCCCCTCGAAATTGTATGTCAATATACAGTGTAGAATTGTATAACAATATAACAGTCACTAAAGTCATCATACAGCAACTTAACACTCAAAAGGTGCATCTGAGAAATATACAAACATGTACCAATATGAGTTTAAAATAAAAAAAACTCTTTTAAAGTTTCCCATTGCTGCATTGCATCTGAGCAACACATTAATTCGGGTGCTGCAATGATGTCAGCCCCTCTCTTGCATGTCAGTGTACAGTATAGAACTGTATAATAATATAACAGTCACTAAAGTCATCATACAGCAACTTCACACTCAAAAGGTGCATCTGAGAATATACAAACATGGACCAATATGAGTTTAAAATAAAAAAAACTCTTTTAAAGTTTCCCATTACTGCATTGCATCTGAGCAACGCATTCATTGAGGTGCTGCAATGACGTCAGCCCCTCTGTGGGCTCCTCAAATAAAGACACACATCATCAAAAGTATAAGATGCATGAATGTGAGTGTGAATGGTTGTTTGTCTATATGTGCCCTGTGATTGTATATAACAGTATAGTATATAAATATTGCATATAACAATATAACAGTCACTAAAGTCATCATACAGCAACTTCACACTTAAATATACACTGTGTTAATATTGTGATTTCCCTTCACAAAAACCTCCCTCCTCATCTTTAAGGGGACTCCTTTACCCCAGCGACCCATTTTGTCGTGTTTACTCCAGCAGATATATCACCTTTCACACCGTTGACGATCTAAGCATGGTGCCGGGTTCCGCTGAGTCACCGACCACTGCTGGGAAAGTCGTTCCGTTCCGCTCCAAATATGTTGGAAATGCGACGCTTTCAACATCGTTCATCCCAAATGGCTCTTGGGAGCCGGCGTGACAAATGTGTCCTGAGTGGAACTTAATGTCGCTACAGATTGTGATGAAGTAGCTGTTGCTGAAAGACGCATTTGCCAGCTGATTCGGCAAAAAAGGTGAAGCCAAAATAACTTTCTTACATTTTTAGTAGTATTGGCAGTAGTCCCGTTCGTAGTAGAGTTACATCATTGTTGGATATTATTATTTTGTACTGCGATACTACCGATGAAGACAGCAGCCAATGTAATATTGCCCCATTATACCAAAGAAGTAGTTCCCTGGAAAGTTTGCATCAACGGAATTCTGAAAGGAAATGAAAGCCAATGCCATAATGCCCTAGATCAGGGGCCTCAAACTAGTGTCCTGCGGGCCACATTTGGCCCGCGGA
This sequence comes from Doryrhamphus excisus, assembly GCF_030265055.1. Classification (NCBI taxonomy): domain Eukaryota; kingdom Metazoa; phylum Chordata; class Actinopteri; order Syngnathiformes; family Syngnathidae; genus Doryrhamphus; species Doryrhamphus excisus. The sequence continues at coordinate 8,880,831 of NC_080486.1, read as the reverse complement.
GTAGAACTGGAGGGTCAAAGGGCAATCTAGAATGAAAGTGGTTGTTTTTTGTACCGTCCCTCAAAATTTGAGTGCTTAAACCAGGGGTCTCAAACACGCGGCCCGCGGGCCAAATGTGGCCCGCAGGACACTAGTTTGAGGCCCCCGCCTTGATATGAAAGTTTAATGTAAGTTTGATATGGATGCTGTATGGTATCATGTACCCAGAAAAAAATATTACGTTTGATTCATGTTCATGTTAAAGGTTAAATAACTGTTAATAGTTATCCTCCCTATCCGTGTGGAAGTGGTAAGTTTTTGGCTTTTTTTAAGTTTAAAGGAAATAACTTGAAGGCTACCGTTTAGGTCGCTAGCTCTCTAGTTTGCGAGTTAGCATGTGTCTCAAGACGCTGCAGTTGCGCAATATGTTGTAAATAAAAAGAGTATAAATGTGACTATAGTCGTGTTTTGTCATGTCTACAGGGCTCTAATAATGCTTTGTTCATTTTAATCTGAAAAAAATAATTTGTCTACCCACCAACTATATGTGGTTTCTTAAGTTTTTATTATTTGCCCTTTTATTATCATGAACCCAGAAAAAAATATTACGTTTGATTCATGTTCATGTTAAAGGTTAAATAACTGTTAATAGTTATCCTCCCTATCCGTGTGGAAGTGGTAAGTTTTTGTTTTTTTAAGTTTACAGGAAATAACTTGGAGGCTACCGTTTAGGTCGCTAGCTCTCTAGTTTGCGAGTTAGCATGTGTCTCAAGACCCTGCAGTTGCGCAATATGTTGTAAATAAAAAGAGTATAAATGTGACTATAGTCGTGTTTTGTCATGTCTACAGGGCTCTAATAATGCTTTGTTCATTTTAATCAGAAAAAAAATAATTTGTCTACCCACCAACTATATGTGTTTTTTTTTAATTTTTAATTATTTGCTGTTTTATTATTATTATATTTATTTATTATTGATTGTTTTTCTTTATTATTGATCTCTTTTTGTGTAGAAAAATAAAAATTAAGATATTTGAGAACAGTGGAATATTTTATCAGAGCTTTTCTTGTAGAAAATCGGAACCAAAGCAAAGTTTATTTATTTTTCTGTTTTTAATAAATGCGTTTTTTTTTTTTTTTTGGAAAACCTGATGCGGCCCAGTCTCGCCCAGACCCTAGCTCCAGTGTCCCCCAGGTAAATTGAGTTTGAGACCCCTGCACTAGATTTTCTTCAACCAAAAAAAGTTTCAGTCTTGACTGTACTTGTGTACTACTAGCAGTAGTACTATACTGTATACAGTCGGGGTTGTAAATTGTGTGGCAACCACATGTTTCTGTGTTGTCACCATAAGAAGAACAAGCAGACATTTGTCCCTGCTTTGAAGAGGTTCGTCCCCATATCGTGATTGATTGACACCTCTGGTCTGTTTGGCGATGTGACAGGAGCTATATGTTGTAATTAGTGTTACACACAACCCCCCCCCCCTTAAAACAAGCATTCAAAACGGTTATGAGTTAAGTCCATATTCAATCTTTTTACGGTTTTAGCAGAACCGCTGCGGGGCTGTAATTAGACACAGTGAGTGCTAACATGTCATTACCTCCACCAAGGAGGTTTTTTGGTGCCGTTTGTCTGTGTTGTCGCGGAACCGATGCAAAGCAGGCATTATTTTCCTCCAAAAGGATGTGACATCACGGAGACAGAAGGATTTTTTTTTTCGGAATATTCATGTCAGCATGGATGTGAATGTCGTTGTTGGAATGGAAGGTCACTTGTGGGAGTTGTGTACAGCCGAATAGTCGCGGCTTCCTGGCACTAGCCGCGGCCTATTGTCTTCGAGATTATTGTGTCATGACGTCAGCGCTTCCTGTAGTGAAGGCTTTTGCTGATAGCGCCCACTACACTGGACGCTAACATCAACTTCCATGTATTCAATGAAACCCTGCGGTATTTGTTGCTAGTTGGTTGTTTTTATTTCAAAAGCTAAGAGAAATTTTGTGTTTTGATTGTGTTGCCTATGAACCTATACACCATTCACACTAAAATGAGCAAGTTGTGTGTGATCCCTCCACAGGATAGGAATAACCTCAAAGGAGTGCTACCTTGCTTCCTGTCAAGACTGCTGTTCATGATATCAGGGAAGTGGGTCGGCCTGCACAAAAACTTAGTTATAAGTTGGTACTCTTATACCATTTACTCAGAACTAATGACTCCGAACTTTTTTTGTCCACTCACAACGACTATGTTTGGAACTCCAATATAAATTAAATCAAGATTAACACACTTAATAAATCAATTTCTAAAACTTTAGGACTCCACCAAACCACAGCGAGAGCCATTAACCACAAAATGTGAAACCTCGAGGTCACAAAAGACCCCACAACAACAACTGTCGACCTCACTTGCCTCAGTTAAGGTTAGTTTCCATGACATAATAAAGACACTGGGCAAAAACCGGCCTGCATGGCAGAGCCTCAATGCTCGTCTAATCATACCAATAGTAAAATATGGTGGTGGTAGTGTGATGGTCTGGGGCTATTTTGCTGCTTCAGGACCTGGAAGATTTGCTGTGATAAATGGAACCCTGAATTCTGCTGTCTACCCAAAAAATATGTAGGTGACCTCAAGCTAAAACCAACTAGAGACCGTGATCCAAAACACACCAGCAAGTGAAGAAAAAACAAATGAAGACTTTGGTCGCCAGCCAATCACAGGGCACATATAGACAAACAACCATTCACACTCACATTCATACCTATGTACAATTTGGAGTCGCTAATTAACCTAGCATGTGTTTGGAATGTGGGAGGAAATCGGAGTACCCGGAGAAAACCCACACATGCACCGTGCAGACAACAGTTATTTATTTTTATTTAATGTTGTATTTATTAATTTTTCTTACATGCTGCCAGTATTAAACTTTTAGTGTAGTAAATACATCTGCATCTTATACTTTTGATGACGTGTGTCTTTATTTGAGGAGCCCACAGAGGGGCTGACGTCATTGCAGCACCCCAATGAATGTGTTGCACAGATGCAATGCAGTAATGAGAAACTTTGTTTTATTTTAAACTCATATTGGTACATGTTTGTATATTTCTTAGGTGTACCTTTTGCGTGTGAAGTTGCTGTATGATGACTTTAGTGACTGTTATATTGTTATATATAATATTTTTATACACTATACTGTTCACCAGTCAATCACAGGGCAAATATAGACAAACAACCATTCACACTCACATTCATACCTATGGACAATTTGAAGTCGCCAATTAACCTAGCATGTTTTTGGAATGTGGGAGGAAACATTCCTTAACATTCATTAAACTTTCAGACCGTTTTAGTGTAGTAAATACATCTGCATCTTATACTTTTGATGATGTGTGTCTTTATTTGAGGAGCCCAGAGAGGGGCTAACGTCATTGCAGCACCCCAATGAATGTGTTGCTCAAATGCAATACAGTATGGGAAAACTATAAAGGAGGTTTTTTTTTAATTCATATTGGTACATGTTTGTATATTTGAGTGTGAAGTTGCTGTATGATGACTTTAGAGACTGTTATATTGTTATACAGTTCTATACTGTATACTGACATATTGTTATATACAATATTTTTATACACTATATGTATATATGTCCAATCTTATAATAAGCGTTGTCTTTTATTTGGGTCAAACCTGGACTTATATTCTGTTAGGTTGGTAACAAACAGACGTAACCTCCCAACTTGCGCGTTGTGCACCTGGTGGAGGTAATAAACCTTCTCCTTCATTGTGCAGCCTTCAAAAGAATCCCTGCGGTTTTAACTCTCCAGCCTGCCCGTGCACTTGTCTCCATCTCCGCTAAAGTCTGCAAAGCCCCCTTTTGCCAATTTATCTTCCTTTCCCCCTTTTTTGTGCCTTCCTCACAAGAAAACCCACAAACAATCCCATCAATTGCGGCACTTCTTCTTTAATTCTGGGCATTTAAAAAGACATGGGTTCTGAAGTCGCAGCTGCACTTCTTCCTCAGTTCTCGTCATTGATTTACACCCTCAAAAAGCTATCAAAGCGCCCTCTCAACAGTTGATGTTAATTCGATCCTGCTGCCTGCCGCGGATCAGATTTTTTGGGGTATTAGTGGCGAATGATTTCAGTCGCGGTTACATTCACAATGCATGAGTCGCGCTTTCATTCCACCGCTGCCGCGGCGTCCAAGGTAAAGACCAGATGTTCTTCTCCGATTTCCTGCAGCACGTTGAGTCTTCCAGCATCTGTGCGCTGGATAAAGTAAACACGCTATTTGTTCCTCTTGTGACAGCTGTGCACCGATTCCTCATGTAGGCAGTTGTCTCAAGTCGCGTCACATGGTCTTCATCAGTGGTCGCGGTTGTTATGGAGACGTAAAGTGTTGTCGTGCAAACTCTGGGTGTTTTTTTGGCTTTTGATCGGGGTTTTCATTCTAATGTAAATACGCTGCAAGTACAAACGGAACTTATTGAAAACCTCAAAAGAGCAGAACAAAATGTTCACATGCTAGCCAGTTGGATAGTAGCTAATATATTTATTTGTTTATATTTTTATATATATATTACAGGAACAGTAACTGTATCTGTACTGAATGGTCATTGCATATTTTGTAGCCAGCTTCATGCAAAACCCTCAAAATGTTCCGTTGTTTGACAGTGATGTCTACACACTGAAGTCCATTACAGAAATATGTTTTCTACACTTACTTCTTATTGTTGCGATTACTTTTTTATGAATTGGAAAATCCTCTTGTGGCTTAAGTGTTTTATTTGTTGCCTTGACTTCGGCTATGTTGTCATTTTGATCATGGTTTTTATTTTATAATTATGAACGAAATGTTCACATGCTAGCCAGTTGGATAGTAGCTTATATATTTATTTGTTTATATTTTTATATATATATTTCTATAGTACAGGTGCAATAGTAAATGTATCTGTACTGAATGGTCATTGAATATTTTGCAGCTAGCTTCATGCAAAACCCTCAAAATGGTCCATTATTTGACAGTGATGTTTACACACTGAAGTCCATTACAGAAATATGTTTTTCTACACTTACTTCTTATTGTTGCGATTACTTTTTTATGAATTGGAAAATCCTCTTGTGGCTTAAGTGTTTTATTTGTTGCCTTGACTTCGGCTGTATTGTCATTTTGATCATGGTTTTTATTTCATAATTACAGGCACCGGAAGTGTACTGTAGAACTAATGAACGCTACAGTAGAACGGTATTGTGGAACGTAAGAGAGAGAGCGAGAGAGAGAGAGTGAATCCTTGCCCCAGTACATGGAGGCGGGGCTATGAGTGAGTGGATACGCAGCAGTTAGCAAGATAGCAAGAAAATGCTAATATGAATGAAGTCACAAAAAATGTAGATATATACAAAAGTGCTGAATATACAAACATGTACTAATACTAGTTTCATTCATTCATTTTCTACCGCTTATCTTCACGAGGGTCATGGGGGGTGCTGGAGCCTATCTCAGCTGTCTTCGAGCGAGAGGCGGGGTACACCCTGGACTGGTCGCCAGCCAGCCAATCACAGTGCACATATAGACAAACAACCATTCACACTCACATTCATACCTATGGACAATTTGGAGTCGCTAATTAACCTAGCATGTTTTTGGAATGTGGGAGGAAACCGGATTACCCGGAGAAAACCCACACATGAACATGCAAACTCCACACAGAGATGGTTGAGGGTGGAATTGAACTCGGGTCTCTTAGCTGTGAGGCCTGCGGGGTAACCACTTTTTCCGCTGTGCAGCCATCAATACTAGTTTCAAATAAAATAAAATAACTCTTAAAGTTTTCCCATGATGTATTGCTTATAAGCAAAGCCTGCCGGGGTTCTGCGATGACTTCAGCCTCCCTTTTGGCTTTATCTAGTGGACAGTGGAAGCATTGCAGTGCCATCATACATCCATCCATTCTCTATTCTGCTTGTCCTCTAATGAAATGCTTTGCTAAAACAAAATGCATTATAGAAAAACTTAAAAATATCTAAACTCGTATTGGTGTATGTTTGTATATTTATTAGTTATACCGACTACAGGAAATGGCAATAAATCTCAAACTGTACAATTCCAGCATGGCGAAAGATGTCTGATTTTGGACACACGTTTTAAGGCAGACTTTTCAAGCGAATCGGGCGACTTGTTCCTAAGAGAGAGTCTGTCAATGTCATCACAAAGTCTGGAAGGCTGAAGTCTGGAATACACATCTGTAGATGGGAATGTCGCTGTCCCGCTGACATTCCCACCACACAAATCCCCATTAGGGACAGCATGGCGTCCATTAGTCAAGCGGACGTTGACGTGCGGCGTACAACCGGTTGATGGACGACCTCCAAGCGTGATTCTGATGTCGTAGAAACCGCAAAGTATTGAATTTGTTTGTTGGTGGATTTGTTCAGGATTGGACTCCAGTACAAGGACTCTGAGCACGCCCAGTCCAGGTCTCATCCTCCCGTCCAAGTCTTCGTCGCTCTCATCCCCGGCGCTCTCCAGCAACGGCCATGACACTAACTCCACGTCGTCTTCTTCATCCGCCGCCGCCGAAACCGTCGCCGTTGTCCACCCTCAGCCCGGCACTCACACACGCTCACGTCCACCCAAAAGCCACGCCCCGGTGGACCTCCTCCCTGACCACGCCCTTTTGCAGATCTTCTCCCATCTCGCCACCAATCAGCTATGTCGCTGTGCTCGTGTGTGCCGACGATGGTACAACTTGGCGTGGGACCCGCGGCTTTGGAGCGCCGTGCGTTTGACGGGGGAGCTACTGCACGCCGACCGCGCCGTCAGGGTGCTCACTCACCGTCTGTGTCAGGACACGCCCAATGTGTGCCTCACCCTGGAGACGGTGGTGGTCAACGGATGCAAGAGGTTCACCGACCGCGGGCTGCACGTGCTGGCCCAGTGTTGCCCCGAACTGCGGCGCCTGGAGGTCGCCGGATGCTACAATATCTCCAACGACGCCGTGTTTGAGGTCGTGTCCCGATGTCCCAACTTGGAGCACCTCAACCTCTCAGGTACACCCACATATAGGGATGTAGGAAAATATTGTTTTGGCGATATACGTATATCACGATACAAAAGTAGTACTGTGATATTGCAGGTATTATTTATTTATTATATTTATATATATATAAATAATAATTATATATATAGGTATATATATTTATTATTTATGTATATTTTTGGATAGATGGATGGATGGATAGATAGATAGATACATGGATGGATGGATGGATGGATGGATGGATAGATAGATAGCTACATGGATGGATAGATGGATAGATGGATAGATACATGGATGGATGGATGGATGGATAGATAGATAGCTGGATGGATGGATGGATGGATGGATAGCTACATGGATGGATGGATGGATGGATAGCTTCATGAATGGATGGATAGATAGATAGATAGCTGGATGGATGGATGGATAGCTACATGGATTGATGGATGGATGGATAGCTACATGAATGGATGGATGGATGATAGATAGCTACATGGATGAATGGATGGATGGATGGATAGATAGATGGATAGATGGATAGATGGATAGATGGATAGATGGATAGATGGATAGATGGATAGATGGATAGATGGATAGATAGATAGATACATGGATGGATGGATGGATAGCTACATGGATGGATGGATGGATGGATGGATAGCTACATGAATGGATGAATGGATGGATGATAGATAGATGGATAGATGGATAGATGGATAGATGGATAGATGGATAGATGGATAGATGGATAGATGGATAGATGGATAGATACGTGGATGGATGGATGGATGGATAGCTACATGGATGGATGGATGGATGGATAGCTACATGAATGGATGAATGGATGGATGATAGATAGCTACATGGATGGATGGATAGATGGATGGATAGATAGGTACATGGATGGTTGGATGGATAGATAGATACATGGATGGATGGATGATAGATAGAGATACATGGATGGATGGATGGATAGATACATGGATAGATGGATGGATGGATAGATATGTACATGGATGGATGGATAGATGGATAGATACATGGATAGATGGATGGATGGATAGATATGTACATGGATGGATGGATAGATACATGGATGGATGGATGGATGCATGGATAGATAGAGATACATGGATGGATGGATGGATAGATACATGGATAGATGGATGGATGGATAGATATGTACATGGATGGATGGATAGATACATGGATGGATGGATGGATGGATAGATACATGGATAGATGGATGGATGGATAGATATGTACATGGATAGATGGATAGATACATGGATGGATGGATGGATGCATGGATAGATAGAGATACATGGATGGATGGATGGATAGATACATGGATAGATGGATGGATGGATAGATATGTACATGGATGGATGGATAGATACATGGATGGATGGATGGATGGATAGATACATGGATAGATGGATGGATGGATAGATATGTACATGGATGGATGGATAGATAGATACATGGATGGATGGATGGATGCATGGATAGATGGATGTATAGATGGATGTATATCCTTTATTGTCATTGCACAATAACACACAAAATGTCGTCTGGCTCCCGTATAATAATAATAACAATGTGGAGAATAAATAACTGCAGCATTAATCGTGTTAATCGTCGATTAATCTTTGCCCCATGCAGGCTGCTCCAAGGTGACGTGCATCAGCCTGACCCAGGAGGCCTCACTTCATCTGTCGCCGCTCCACGGCCAGCAGATCTCCATCCACTATTTGGATATGACTGACTGCTTCTGCCTGGAAGACGAGGGCTTGCGGACTATTGCCACCCACTGCCCCCGCCTCACGCACCTCTACCTGCGCCGCTGCACCCGCCTCAGCGACGAGGCCCTCCGCCACCTGGCCCTCCATTGCCCGTCCATACGGGAGCTCAGCCTCAGCGACTGTCGCTTAGTCGGCGACTTCGGGTTGCGTGAGGTGGCCCGCTTGGAAGGCTGCCTACGCTACCTTAGCGTAGCTCACTGCACTCGAATCACCGACGTGGGGATGCGTTACGTCGCTCGCTACTGCCCTAAATTACGCTACTTGAACGCTCGTGGTTGCGAGGGGCTGACGGACCACGGTTTGAGCCACCTTGCCCGCAGTTGTCCGAAACTCAAATCTCTAGACGTGGGTAAATGCCCGTTGGTGTCGGATAGCGGCTTGGAGCAGCTAGCGATGTACTGCGGCGGCCTGAGACGCGTTAGCCTACGGGCGTGCGAGAGCGTAACGGGGCGGGGTCTCCAGGCCCTTGCGGCCAATTGCTGCGAACTCCAGCTACTCAATGTTCAGGAATGCGAGGTGTCGTCAGAGGCGTTGCGTTTTGTACGGCGCCACTGCCGCCGTTGCGTCATCGAACACACGAACCCTGCTTTTTATTGAAGCTCCTCTGACAAACGGATGTATTCCTGCTAGGTGCGTGATCGGGGGGGGCGTACAACGTATTTAACGTATTTATCTGGGATCAGGACCTTTTTTTTTTTTTTATAACAACACATTCATCAGCGGCTTGCTCGGACACATTTGTAAATTATTATTATTTTTTTTATTTTTAATTAGCATTCGCCTCTGTGCTATTTATAGTGTCTCACAAAGCTACAACAAAAGGCTCACTTTAATCACATGTGTGCTCAAGTACACGACTGACAGTTATCATCTGATTTAAAAAAAAATGATATGTGTCAATAAAGTCCACCAAAGCCTTTGCAAACTGTTTTGGATTGTTTAGAATTTCATACACTTTCATACTAAGTTGATATTTAGTAATGTTGACAATAAAAAGGTTAAAGTGACTACAGTACAATAATAATAATCTATGCCAATGTGGCATCTTCTATCATGGGTGTTGCCGCTGCTCGGCCTGCTTGCAGTTGCAGTCCACGACGGGTCGTGCGAGGCGGGTCCAAGTGGCCTTATAAAAACACAAAAAAAACGGGATAAATAAGTTGTTTTGTAGCTGGTTGCCATGGTAATAATGTATGGCTTCTCCTCTGAAGCCGTGTAGCAGGGGTGCCCAAAGTGAGGCTTTTTTTTAAAAGTTATTTTATATCTAAAAATATTTAAATATAATTAAAATTATAATAGTATAATATAATATAATATAATATAATATAATATAATATAATATAATATAATATAATATAATATAATATAATATAATATAATATAATATAATACTACTTATAATAGTAATAATAAAATAATACTACTTATAATAGTAATAATAAAATAATTGTAATAATAAATATAATTAAAATTGAAAAATCTGCAGTAATTTACAAGAATAAAGTCAAAATATTAAAAGAAAAAAGTAGCACTCTAATAACATTATAATATTAATATTATGAATACATTCTTATATTAATTTAACTATTTTTATATTTTAATTTTAGTAGCATAAAGTTGAAGTATTTTTTATTTTTTAGTTATTATATTATATATATATGTATTATATTATATATTATTATATTATATTGTTATAAACAAAACAACAAATAAGGTTGTCATTTCTGGAAAATTTGGTCACTGAAAAAGTTTTGTTTTGAGAATTAAGTCAAACTATTATGGGAATAAAGTCAGAATTATGAGGAAAAAATTTACAAGAAGCAAGTTCAAATTAAAATAAATTAAATTAAATAAAAAAGTATAAATTATAAATGGAAAAAAATGCTGTAATTTTACTAAAATAAAGTTAAAATATTAATTGAAAAAAAGGCAAGGATTCTAATGAGAAAAAAATAAAAATAATGTCATTTTAGTAGCACAGAGTTTGAATTGTAAAGTTGTTTTTAATGTAATAATGTGTAATTATTAGGAGAAACAAACAAACAAATAAACAAAAAAGAATACATTTGTAATTTGGGGAAAATTAAATTACGTAAAAAGTCATAATAATACAAGAAAAAAGTACAAATATTATGGGAATAAATTACCAGAATAAAAATGCTAGAAAAGACTAAAGTTCATGCTAATAATAATCTGCCATATACTGTCATCATCAAATTTAAGGTGTAATGTCGCCCCCTTGTGTCCATTCACGCGCCATCACTTTACTTGTATGTAATTGGCTCGTGCCCCCTGAAAGGGTGAATGACTTATTTCCACATAAGAGCACCGATACAAGTGTTGTTCCACCTGCCTACCACTAGATGGCACCAACGTACCACAGTGTAAGCTACTACCTACATGACTTGGAAATCAACAAAATGTTAATACCTGAGATTTGAGGTAGTGAAGCTCGTCGTGGGTTTTCGTTAACTTCTTCTCCAGCTCCGCGTACTTTTGCTGAAGCTTCTCCCTGTCCCCTCGCTCCTTCAAAAAGTCCTCCTTAAAAACCTCCGCCTGTAAAAACACAACATGTCATGAAGACACACAAACATAAAACCAATGTCTGTGGTGACTAAAACCGGACCTGGTGTTTCCAGACGTCCTGTAACGGTACAAAACTGTCCTCAAGGGGGCGTGCTGGCTGAAGTCTTTCCTCCAAAGCCTGATAAAACCCAACAAAATATGATTTTTTAATAGATCTGCTCCATTTTGTGTGTTTCTGAACGATTGTGTTCACCTTATTGAGTCGGTGGATCTCCTCCTGCTGGTGCTGCCCTCTTCTGGTCAGAGTGCTGTTCTGCAGCTGGAGCTCATTAGCTTTGGTCAGAGCGTTGAGGAGCTCAGTGTGTACGTCGCTGTTGGTCTTTATAAAAAACAGTCACAATGACTCTTTTTAATTGGAAATTATTATTATTATTATTATTATTATTATATAACTATGTTCAAGTATGACTGAATTTACCCGACTATTTTCTTTTTCTTTGGCCGTCTTACATGTTTTCTTCCCAATGTCACTGCCATCTTGTAGTGATGCTTGTAGACTTTGAAGCTATTAAAAACAGCAAAATCACAAGAATAAAGTCATAAATTTAGAAGATTTAATTCAGAAATTTGTTGAAAAAGAGTAGTAAATTTACCAGCATTAAATCATAATATTATGAGAAAAAAGTAGTAAATTTACAAGAAGGAAAAGTCGTAATATTGTGAGAATTACAATTACAATACAATTACAATTTACAAGAAAAAAAATGTGATATTAAGTGAATAAAGTCAAAAATTTACAAGAAAAAGTCGTACATTTACAAGATTAAAGTCTGAAATTTACGACAAAAAAAGCAGTAAATCTATTGTAATTAAGTCATAATATTACGAGAAGAAAGTCATAATATGAATATTGACTTAATTAAGTCAAAATATTATGGGAATAAAGTCAGAATTAAGAGGAAAAAAATTACAAGAAGCAAGTTCAAATTAAAATAAATTAAATTAAATTAAAAAAACAGTATAAATGAAAAAAACTGCTGTAATTTTACTAAAATAAAGTTAAAATATTAATAGAAAAAAGATTCTAATGAAAAAAATGTCATTTAATTGTTTTTTAAATTGAAATAAAAAATGTTTTTTAAATTTAATTAAAAAAAGTATTTAAAAAAATTTTCATCAAAATTTTTTTTAATTGAAAAATGTTTTTGTTAAAAAGTTACGAAAGATAAAAAAAATTAACAAAAATTAAAAAGTTTGAATAGTAAAGTTTTTTTTCTTCAGTGTAATTATTAGGAGATACAAACAAACAAACAAAAATAAATAAATTTGTAATTTTGGGGGAAATTAGATTTAATAAATAAAATAAAAATAATGTCATTAAAAAAATTTTTTCATTGAATTAAAAATGTTTTTCTTAATTTAATTAAAAAGATTTTTTACTTTCCTTTAAAAAAATTGTAATCAAAACATTTTTAAATTAAAAAAATAGTTAAAAAAGTTAAAAAAGTTTGAATAGTAAAGCTTTTTTTCTCAAGTGTAATTATTAGGAGAAACAAACAAACAAACAAAAATAAATAAATTTGTAATTTTGAGGGAAATTATATTTAGGAAAAAGTCATAATGATACAAGAATAAAGTACAAATATTATGGGAATAAATTACATTTTAAAGTTCATTCTAATAATAACCTGCCATATACTGTCGTCATAAAATTTAAGGTATAGAAAAAAATTTTTTTGTTATGTTATGTTATATATTTACCTTCTGTTGGTAATGCGCCACCATGGTTCTATACTCCTTGGCCCATCTTTCATTGATGGTCAGCAGCTGCGTGAATATTTTTAAAATAAATATTAAAGTAGCAAACACACAGTAATCGCTAAAAATGCATCATTCGAGCATAAAATCCGCCATTTATAAACAAATCCCAATAATACGCTCACTTCTTGTCGTTGCCTCTCCAGAATAAATATCTGTGCTTGCATAGCGGTGTCAGTGTCGGCTGCTCCACTCTAAATGAAAATGTACAAAAAAAGAGGAAGAATCATATGCAAAGCGACATTGAACCTGATGAAATCCGATCCGTGTACATTACTTCCTTTTACACACTCTTGGAAGTTCTGTTCAAGGTGCTTTCCAGTAAGACGAGAACAATGTTATGTCATGAAGAACATACTGTACGCTACATATCAGCATCATATTACCTTATTATATTATATTACCTTACATTTATACACAATAATAGCCAATGACTTACAGGCAGATGTACATTTTTCTTAATAGCAGCCATATATTTCAATTAATTTTGATCAAATTTTATATATTTATCCTTGTCAGTCCCATAAAGGTGTCTACTAAATTTTGTACTGATTCGGCAAAACATCGGTTGATTTAAGCTGTGTGCAAAATTTCAAGCAAGGGTAAGTAACAGCGCCATCATGTGGTGTATTTGTTGGAAAAATAATAGCACAAGATAAGGATGCATATTTGGGCTAATTTAACAAAAATACTAAATACAAAAATAAAATAAAAAATACTTCCAATAAGTCCAAAACTCACCATGCTGTTACAGTCCAGCTGCTCCACACAAGCTGCTGACATCGTAGCCGACTGGCTTTTTATACTCAGGATTTCCTCCTTGACTTGACACACTTTTTTTTTTGTTTAAAAGGAAAGTACAAACAGCTGATCAACAAGCGGTAATAAACGTCTTTTTATGGGAGGACGCATGACTAAGAAACAAAGTCACCGCTGCAAAAAGTTCCTATCTGGTTTTGGTTCGTCAAACCACAAAAAAAAAAAAAAAATCACTATTTTACTGTCACAATAAAAAAAAAAAAAAAAAATACATATACTATACATGTCAATAAATCATAAATAAATTGAAGTGAAACTAAAATGATGTCAACTTAAATTTGAAAGAATAAAAATGTCAAAAATACTTCAATACAAAAATAAATGCAGTAAATAAATAAATATAATTCAAAGAAATGAATAAATACATACATACGTCACAAAAAATATAGAAAAAAATTACGTATAAAAATGTTAAAATGAGGAAAAAATACAAACAAATAATAAAATAAATTATAAAAAATTCAATACTTATTAATACATTTATAAAATTATAAATAAATCCTGGAATTTTCTCTTGTGGGACTAATAAAGCCATATTTTATCTTATCTTATTAAGTTATAAATGAAATTATTTTATAAATGCTAAAAATAAATGACTGAAAAAAATTCAGTGTTAATAAATATTATACTTGTGATGTTCTAAGATTGATATAATTAATAATAATAAATCCAAATAATTAATGTAAATGAAAAAAATTATAAATACATGCATACATAACAAAAAATATGGAAAAATTTAAATCGAAAAATTAAAACTAATAATAAAATAAATATAAATAAAAATTAAAAACATAGAACTACATTAATATAATTATAAGTTTTCTCGAGTGGGACTAATAAAGTCATATTTTACCTCAATTTATTATGTTATAAAAACAATTATTATTTTATTATAATTCCATAATTACAAATGATACATTTCTAAATTAATGCAAAAAAATTAATGAATGGAAAAAAAATATTCTGCGCTAACAAATAAAACGGCAAAAATATTGAATAAATAAATAAAACAAAATAAATAAATATATAAATAAAAACAAATGAAGTTTTATGCCAAACTACATCAAGAAAAAAATAAAAACAAATACATACTTAATACTTAATGAATAAATTATTGCATAGAAATAGTACAGCAGAAATGTTCTTTCTTTTTTTTTTTTACAGCGGACAGGATCTTCCTGGGTGTGTTAAAAACGTGCCGGGTTGTTCCGAATGGAGTGTTCCTCTTGCCCGTCGATAGAAGACAGCAACACGGTGTTCTCTGATGTTTACGATGGGAAAGTCACACATTAGCTTGTCACCTTTCACAATCTTCTCTTCAGAAACGAGATGACTCACGGCCTGCGCACGCTTCCAGGAAGTCGAGAGGATGAGGACTGATGGGGGTTGGAGGGGGGAAACACGCAAAGAGGCTAACTGGCAGCAGAAAAAAAAATTTAAATGGATTTTTCAGAATTTGCGTCAGGACTGGTTTGAAAAATTGATGAACATATCGAGCACTAGGACCATGGAGTACAGTGACTTCCTGTATCTCATACTGAAAGTCATTCACAAGCAATAATGCTTGGAGGATTATTTTTTTGTCATAGTATCACAATGTAATACTTACTGTATTAATACTGTAATACTGTAAAATGTTGTTATATTAATATTATGACTTTATTTTAATATTTCTACTTGATTCTTGTTGCTGTTTTTGTTACTTTTCTTGCTTAATTGTATTTTTTACATGTGCCCAGGGCAGATAAATGGCCCCCAGCTACACTTTTGACCCCCCTCCGCCAAAACCATTAAGGGAAAGTAAAAAAAATACTAATTTTGTAATTATTTTTTAAAACTGAATTAAAAAAGATTTTTTTGTTTAATTAAATTTTTTTTAATTAATTTTTTTTGTTTACTTTCCCTTAATTTTTTTTAATTAAAAAAACGTTGTTTAGTTTAAAAAGTTGAAAAAGTTAAAACATTAAAAAAGTTTTAAAAAAGTTAAAAAGTTAAAAAAAAGTTAAAAAAAATAAAAAAGTTAAAAAAAAATAAAAAAGTTAAAAAAGTTAAAAAAGTTAAAAAAGTTCAAAAAGTTCAAAAAGTTCAAAAAGTTCAAAAAGTTCAAAAAGTTCAAAAAGTGTAAAAAGTTTTAAAAAAGTTTTAAAAAGTTTTAAAAAGTTTTTTAAAAAGTTTTAAAAGTTTTTTAGTTTTTCTTTAATTAAAAAATTGTTTTAATTAAAAAAAAATTTGTTTAAAATTGGTGAAGTAGTTTTTGCGTAATCTTGGAAACTAACCAAGCACGGGTGAGTTTGGATAACAAAAAAACTCATCGGAATGTCGTATTTCTGTGTGACAGGCTATCCGCGCACATCCTGCAGGATGAGTGTTCCGGGTTCTGGACGCACTGCAGGATCATCAGGATCCTGTGGACACATTGGACGTCGCTTTAGATCTGATCTGTGTGTCTTTCCAGAGTGTCACTTACTGGTCGTTGTCCGAGCAGGTCCAGCGAAAACCTCTGAAGCGGAGTATGTGGATCAGGTCCACAATGGAACCTCGATCACAGGATTCTCTGTGAAGGAAAAAAAAAATTGGGAAAAAACTTCTTTCTCAGGTTTTGCTACAGGTCTTACTGAATAGGTGCAGATTCTGGAAGAACTAGAAAGGTTATTGTGTGTAGCTGCTCTATGGGAGTCCACAACTCAATACATTCATTTTCTACCACTTTTCCTCACAAGGATGGCAGGGGTGCTGGAGCCTATCCCAGCTGTCTTCGGGCGAGAGGTGGGGTACACCCTGGACTGGTGGCCAGCCAATCACAGGGCACATATAGACAAACAACCATTCACACTCACATTCATACCTATGGACAATTTGGAGTTGCTAATTAACCTAGCATGTTTTTGGAATGTGTGTTTTTGGAATTTTTGGAACCCGGAGAAAACCCACGCATGCACGGGGAGAACATGCAAACTACACACAGGGATGGCCGAGGGTGGAATTTAACCCTGGTCTCCTAGCTGTGAGGTCTGCGCGCTAACCACTCGACTGCCGTGCCCCCCTGAAAAAAAATTTTGCGGAAAAAAAACTTCTTTCTCAGGTTTTGCTACAGTTCTTGCTGAATAGTTGCAGATTCTGGAAGAACTAGAAAGGTTATTGTGTGTAGCTGCTCTATAGGAGTCCACAAATCAATACAATGGGATGAAAATTCACATAATAGGTCCCCTTTTTGAAAAATATTACAATATTAATTCATTCATTTTCGACCGCTTTTTCCTCACAAGGGTCGCCGAGGGTGGAATTGAACCCTGGTCTCCTAGCTGTGAGGTCTGCGCGCTAACCACTCATCCACCGTGCCGCCCTGAAAAAAATTTTGGGGGAAAAAAACTTCTTTTGCTACAGTTCTTGCTGAATAGGTGCAGATTCTGGAAGAACTCGAAAGGTTATTGTGTGTAGCTGCTCTATAGGAGTCCACAACTCAATACAATGGGATAAAAATTCACATAAAAGGTCAACTTTTTGAAAAATATTCCAATATAAAAGTTTAAAAAGGTTGCCATTCTTACATAAATGGTCCGTCCAGGTTGGCCACCACCTTGATGTTGACATAGTTGACCCTGTGTGGATTCAGACCATCCAACTCCACACTTCCAAACATGCTATAAAATTAACCAAAAAACAGAAATCATAGCCAAATATATGATATTATTAAAGGTTCCACAATGAAATAAACCTGTTCCTGTTGAAGGCGTTCTCAATGGATCCATTGAGTAAGACGGTGATGTTCCCACAAGCCATTTCTGCAAACTAGTATTAGAAGATGAACAGCAGAAGGTTGATGGTGCAAATACAGTACAGTAGCACTCACATTTTTTGAAGCTTGCCTCCAAAGAGAGTACACGGGATGATCTATACACTAATAAAGGCATATTTTTATCTTATCTTATTAAGTTATAAATGAAATTATTTTATAAATGCTAAAAATAAATGACTGAAAAAAAATTCAGTGTTAATAAATATTATATTTGTGATGTTCTAAGATTGATATAATTAATATTAATAAATGAAAATAATTAATGTAAATGAAAAAACAAATACATGCATATATAACAAAAAATATGGAAAAATTGAAATAGAAAAATTAAAACTAATAATAAAATAAATATAAATAAAAATTAAAAACATAGAAATACATTAATATAATTATAAGTTTTCTCGAGTGGGACTAATAAAGTCATATTTTATCTCATTTTATTATGTTATAAATACAATTATTATTTTATTATAATTCTATAATTACAAATTGAACTGAATTCATGCTAAAATAATTAATGAATGAAAAAAAAATCTGCGCTAACAAATAAAATGGCAAAAATATTGAATAAATAAATAAAACACAAAAAATAAATATATAAATAAAAACAAATGAAGTTTTATGCCAAACTACATCAAGAAAAAATTCAAATAAATACATACTTAATGAATAAATTATTGCAAGCGGAAGCTTGTGTTGACGTGCATGGCGTGTGTGTGTGTGTGTGTGTATTTTCCTGGGTGTGTTAAAAACGTGCCGGGTTGTTCCGAATGGAGTGTTCTCTGATGTTTACGATGGGAAAGTCACAGTACAGTAGCACTCACATTTTTTGAAGCTTGCCTCCAAAGAGAGTACACGGGATGATCTATACACGCCGACCACTGAGGACAGGAGCCAAAATCGAAATCTGGGATGATAAATAATCCCGATTGAGTTCAGTGAACGTAAACGGATAAAACAAGGAAGTAGCGGCGTAATACGTATACCCCATTCTTCCTGTTGACCACACCAAATGAGATCGTTGAACATGTAACCAACCAGCGTGTCCTCCAGTGTCCAAAACCGCCGCATCACCGCTGCATAGTCGTGTATGAGTGTTCTGGTCTTACTCCAGAAAAGGAACTGATTAAAAACAACAAGCGGATATTAATTAGGCCTCCTTCCAAATTAATCGTAACCAGTTAACAGCCCGCTACCCGGTCGCAGGCCCAAGTTTGCGGTATGGCTTGGAACATGTGTCGGTAGTCCTCCACGGCAACGCCGCAGGACGCCTGCTGCACCACCGCCTCCTCAAACTGTCGCCAGATCTCCTCACAGTCATACCTATGTAGAAAGCCACTGCAGCGTTAGCATGGAACCATATTTGGTAACTTGGTGAGGAGCTATCATGTCATTTATTTATATTTAGCAAAAAAATAACACACACTAAGCAAAAATAAATGAATGAATAAATAAAAATAAAAATAAAAATAAAAATAAAAATAAAAATAAAAATAAAAATAAAAATAAAAATAAAAATAAAAATAAAAATAAAAATAAAAATAAAAATAAAAATAAAAATAAAAATAAAAATAAAAATAAAAATAAAAATAAAAATAAAAATAAAAATAAAAATAAAAATAAAAATAAAAATAAAAATAAAAATAAAAATACAATAATTGTAATTAAAACAAATATTATAATATTAATCGTATAATATTAATAAAAATGTTTGGGGAAAAAATCAAATCCAATTTTTGGATATATAATATATAAAGAAGGATAATATAATAATAATATAATATGAAAATAGCTTAAAAATAATAATAATAAAATAATAAAAAATACAAAAGTAAGTAAAATAAAAATGTTTGGGGAAAAAATGAATAATCAAATACAATTTTTGGATATATAATATATAAAATAAAGATAATATACTAATAACATAATATAAAAAAAGGAAAAATACAATAAAATAGCTTGGATATAATTGACTAATTAACTTACTCACATACTGTAATAACAAACAATTACAATAAAATACAACTGATATACTGATATGATACAATAACCTATAATTTAAACAATCATAATATTAATAATTAAAAGGAACAAAAGATAGGCAACATTTTTCTCTAATCAAGTTGTTAATTAATTTATGCACATAATCATAAACAATTACAATAAATATTGACACACTGATATAATGAAACACAATACAATAACCTATAATTACAAAAATTATATTAATCGCTCAAATCCAACAAAAACTTATGCGTATTTGAGTAAAAAAATACATTAATTTAGTTGCACAATTATAAAGCGAACATAATAAAATGAGACTAATGATATCATGCAATACAAAAACAATAGTTTAATAATTATAGAATATTTATGATTAATATTAATAATACAAATAAAAATGTTACAGCAAAAAATATGACAAAATGGTTTCACGTTTAATCTTGAATTATAGCTATCACTTCCCCCTTTAGTGTCCTGCATGGCCTATGACCTCCAAATACTACAAAATGTTGTTTTTACATCATAAAATCAAATTAAATTAAATTTATGGTTAGATAATGCATTACCTAACGCCGGGGTTGACGAGTGTGATGTAACTGAAACAGCGTCCCACCACGATGTGCTTGATGTTGGGGGTCGTGCCGAAATGAGCTGACAGTGGACCGGGACTCATGGAAACCACAAGTAGACCTTTTGGGAACGGACAACAAGTTCATTGTCTGAAAAAAAAAAACAAAAAACGGACAGCACACCAAAACTTACATGCCGCAACGCTGATCATCACTGAAGATGTTTTGGGGGTGGTTGTCATGGTGACAGAGAGGCCTTATTGTTAGTTTGGCAGAACTAGAAGACACTGTACATGCAACGTGATTGATTTTGCACAAAGTTTTTCAGTTTTTTGGGGTAATAAAAGCACATGCTTACCAGTATTCCGTCTTCTCAGGGCTGGTGGGCGACAATGCTGAGTGTCAAAGCAGACGCTCCCTGGTGAAAAAGACAGATGTTTTCCCCCAAGGCCCCTGTTGCAAATAGTGCCTCCGCATGACTCTCATTATTTCACAGCACAACATGAGGGTTGTCTTTTGGGAAAAGGCAAAACAGCTTAAGGAAAACTGATGCTTATATTTTGAGACGGTAGGAAAGCCTGCAAGACAACCACTGGGAAAAAGTTAATTTCGAATTTTATTATTTAATTATTCAATTTAATCTTTTTGTATCACTGTATTTTATGTTCTTCATGTGTCCTGCGTTAATTTAGAATTTATTACTGCTGCCAGAAAGTATATTTTTGGTGCAGCAGGTGAGAAATTATTTTAAATA
Organism: Doryrhamphus excisus; assembly: GCF_030265055.1. Taxonomy (NCBI): domain Eukaryota; kingdom Metazoa; phylum Chordata; class Actinopteri; order Syngnathiformes; family Syngnathidae; genus Doryrhamphus; species Doryrhamphus excisus. The sequence continues at coordinate 8,859,731 of NC_080486.1, read as the reverse complement.
CATTATATATTACATGTAACATACAAATAAAGCCTTCTAGCCAATGAAAATAACGAATCAAAATCATGTGACCTTCAGTTTCCCAATAGAAAATGCTCCGTTATATAGTTGCAGAATAATGTTAATAAGATTGTTTGAACAGTATACACTAAGTACACTAAAAATACACTGGCAGCGGTCCTACCAATGAAAAGCCACACCAAAATCACGTGACACAAACTGATCAATCAGAGCCCTTGCGTTCAACCCAGTCGTCTGTTTGCTAGCAACCCTGCTAGCTACAGTTCAAACGCCAACGTCTGGTAAAGAAAATGTTTTTATGTTTAAATATAAATATGTCTGGAATTATGTTGTTATCGTTAAGCTCTTCAGGGGTTCATTTACTTGTTTTTCGTCCTATTACACGCTCAGACTGACCGCTAGCTATGTGGTTAGCTGCTTAGTGTTAGCGGCTAAGGCGGAAGTTGTCAAAGTTGCTAGCTTGTTAGCGTTAGCGGCTCAAGCGGAAGTTGTCACAATAATAAAGTACGCGTGACTGAATGCCGCATTGAAATATCATCTGTTTTAACACTACCACTAAAGACTGTTTTGCTAATCAATGTCTGTATTAGTTTGTGTAATGTCTTTAGATAGACGATTATAATAACAATCGTGTAACGGAAATATGAATGAAATTGTTGACACTTTTAACGCCCACTAGGTGGCGTCACAGCTTCGTTGTGCATTTGAACGCATCACCCCTCCAGGCAACAGCTTGCAGTGACCTGACAGGTTTGTCCTGCTTTTGTCTCATTTCATACACTCTTCTGCTCCATGTAGGTTCTTATCACAGCCTGTCATCATGTGACTGCGTGTGTTTATACAAGTTTTTTCTTTTGTCTCATAGGGAGTCCTTTTGTTGGATTTGTGTGTAGTTTTCTCCGTGTGAACAATGGGTGATCCTTGGCAGGAGTGCATGGAGCACTGTGTGGCGGTCACGAAACAGGCTGGCAAGGTAATTTATGAATACAAACATAAATATTGTAAAAGAAAAATGATATGTGGTATGGACATAGGAAAAAAAACAGTAGTTGGTTGAGCACCCAGCTTTAAGATGTGTAGTGAAGCCTGAAGTTGGACGATTTTCTCTTCACGACATGTCATGAAAAGCCACAACTTAAAAAGCAAGCATTTTACTACTTTTTTACTATTTTATCTGGGATAGTCGGCTGTATTTGAAAAAAAACTTGCCTATATGACCTTGGATACTATTTACCTTATATAGCTAACATTGAAGTAACTGAAGAACCCATTTTTTTTTCAACCCTCGCTAGATGATCTGCGAGGCGCTCCAGAAGGACATCGCCGTCATGCACAAGAGCTCGCCGGTCGACCTCGTGACCGAGACGGACCAGCGAGTGGAGCAACTCATTATATCCTCCATCAAGGCCAAATTCCCCACACACAGGTTGCTGCACATGCTTTATGTCCAAATAAGGTCATGAAGTCACATATGAATTAGACCTAATGTCAGATAACAACCAGAATAGCTGTTTGCAGTGTTTAGGTGTACCTAATGATGTGACCTTGTGGGGTTTTAAAGCTTCATAGGTGAGGAGTCGGTGGCAGCGGGCGCTCCGAGCGTTCTCAGCGATCACCCGACGTGGATCATCGACCCGATTGACGGCACCACCAATTTTGTCCACAGGTACGAACCCCCCCCCCCCCCCCCCCCCCCCCCCCACACACACACACACACAGCTTTTGGTGTTTGTTTTATTTCTGTCTTGTCTATTTTGGTCTTTTAATTGCCTGTCTTCTCTGTCTACTCTAATTAGACAGCCTTTATGAGACTGAACATAATAGAAATGCATTCCTATGAGTTTAAACCTAAAGGGAGTTCATTAATTAAACAGTGGCTTTCTATTGTATGTTTTTTTTTTTTTTTGCACAGATTCCCATTTGTGTCAGTGTCAATTGGCTTCACTGTGAAGAAAGAGGTTTGGGAGTGATTTGTAATAAAGTACTGTAATTATCACATTCGCAATTTATCTCAATCATACAGTTTTTTGATTGTGATGCATCTTGTTCTTCAGATAGAGTTCGGGGTGGTGTACAGTTGCATAGAGGACAAAATGTACACCGCCCGCAAAGGGAAGGGCGCCTTCTGCAACGGTGTCCCCATTAAAGTGTCAGGACAGGAAGGTGACTTTTCCGTGGTTCATCCAGCAGGTGGCGTTGACAATCTTTACAAGCTTCACCTCCTTTTGTGTCGGTGTCAGATCTCAGGCGCAGCCTGGTGCTGACTGAGGTGGGCTTCAAAAAGGACCCTGAGCAGTTCACAACAATGATGGCCAACATCAAGAGCATCCTGACCATCCCTGTGCACGGGTAACTCAAGGTTTCATTGCAGTTTGTGTGTTAGTTAACATCCCTACACAAACAATTACTGATATTTGACTCTTCAATGGTGAGGAGTGGGGGGGGGGTGTGGAAGTGGTTTGTCAACTTTAGTGTTAATGACATGTTTCGTCTCAGTATTCGCTCACCAGGCAGCGCTGCCATCAACATGTGTCTGGTCGCGTGTGGCTCCGCCGACGCTTACTACCACATGGGCATCCACTGCTGGGACATGGCTGGAGGAGCCGCCATTGTCACAGAGGCGGGGGGAGTTATCATGGATGTCTCAGGTGAGATGATTGATTTGAGGCGCATTGATGCTTCGTTCAAAGACTGGACTAGAGTTGTCCTCATCAAATGTTGTTCCTCATCAATTGTATGCTCCAGGCTTTTCATTTTAATAACAAATAATATAAAATATTAATATTTATAATATTATTAATTAATTATTAATTGATTGTATTATTTATTATTAATTAATATATTATCAATAATATTAATTAAAATAAAAATGTTTAGGGAAAAATAAAAAATCTAATAAAATTTTTGATATATTTTTCTATAATATATAAAATAAGGATAATATAATAATAATAATATAATATATAAAAAAGAAAAAATACAATAAAATAGCCTGGAAATAATTGACTAATTAACTTACTCACATACTGTAATAATAAATATTACAATAAAATACCACTGATATACTGATATAATACAATAACTTATAATTTAAACACTTAATAATATTAATAATTAAAATGCAAACAAACAAAAATGTGAAAAAATAATACATAAAAAATATGGGACATTTTTCTCTCAAAGTTATTAATTAATTTATGCACATAATCAGAAACAATAACAATAAAATATGATTGATACACTGATATAATGAAATACATACAACATACAACAATACAACATACAACAATACCCTGTAATTTAAAAAGATATAATTATATTAATCACTGAAATCCAACAGAAATATGCATATTTGAGAAAAAAACAATAGTTTCATGATTATAGAATATTAATGATTAATATTAATCATACAAATAAAAAGTAAAAAAAATGATTGAGTGAAATATTCTTGGTTTTGCATTTAATCTTGAATTATAGCTATCATTTCCCCCTTTAGTGTCCCGCTTGGCTTATGTAGCGAAACCTAAGGAAGGTGTTTCCCACACAGGCCCGCCACAAATACATTTTAACCGCCACAGAAATAGATACACCGCCATACATTATCTCTTAAATATTCTATATATTCTCTCACAAATGGTGAAGTATTCCCGCAAAAGTACTCCCAAAATCTGCAACTTATTCTGTCGTACAGAATGTATTAGAGCTAAATCAGCGCTGTCACATTATATAAGCTACAAGTCGAAACAAGAGTCTTTTCAGCTTGGCTGCGAGTTCTGCTCTTCTCAAAACAGGAAGTGGAAAGGTTTGAGTAATCCAATCTTCCTCAACAAGACTGATATTGCTCATTCACGTGAAAAAAGATTACATGTTATATTCATTAATTAAAATTTCTGCAAGGTTTGTTAATGTCTGTATTCCTGCTTGAAGGATGCTGGTTGAAAAGCGCTGTCATCGAGCAAAACATGAGGGGGAAGCATATCGTCAACACCTTTCAGAGTGTCCTCACTTTACATACTCTGTCAAGGACGTGTCGCTTTCAGACTTAATTCTGATGTCACGTATCATATTTGCTGATTTTTTTTTTTTTAATTCAAATTTGACATGCCGGGGAGGTGACTTTACAAGGAGGCTCCAGCATCATGCGTCATTTTTGCACGATGAAGGCCAAACATCTTAAGAAGATGAAGCATAACGACATAACTTGAGGCGTGCACACTCAGTCAAGACGACGCACGGCGTCTTGAGTCCCATGATGAACATATGCGACATGAAATGCTAATGCGTAACGCTTTATGTCCTCCTTTCGCTCATCCAGGTGGGCCGTTTGATCTGATGTCCCGCCGGCTCATCGTGGCCAGCAGCAGAGCCGTGGCCGAGCGCATCGCCGCACGGATAACCGAGTTTGGCGTCGGCAGGGACGACGCAGATGGCTCGTAAAAAAAAAAAAAAAAAAACGGCAGCCTCATGAAGGTAGAGAAACCTGAGGCGTCGGGCTAAAGTTTTTCAAATTGAAATACACAAGCCAAGTGTGATAATTTTAAAGTAATACCAGAGTGTTGTTGTGAAATACGGGATAGGCTAACTTCACCAGCCTGGTGAACCTAGCACCAGTACCTGTGCAGTACAATGCATTATGTCACTACCTTATTCCAAAATGGAATAAATTCATTTTTTCCCCTCAAAATTCTACACACAACACCTTGTAGTAACAACATTAAGAAATATTTAAAAAAAAATTTGCTAATTTATTAAAAATAAAAAACGAAGAAATTATGCTCTACAATTATTATATCTAGTAATAATTGCAGCTACATTTCTTATCCATCCCGAGCGCATCGCCGCACGGATAACCGAGTTTGGCGTCGGACGACGCAGATGGCTCGTAAAAAAAAAAAAACGGCAGCCTCGTCCGCCAATTTAACGGGTATTCACATATCTAACAAGCCGTGAGTTTGTCTCTTACCTCCGAGGGCCAGCATTCCTTTTGAATTTGAGACAGGAACACTTGTATTTGTGTGGCTAGCATAGAAGTAGCACGCCATCAAGGGAGTTCACCTGTAAGTACACTCGATGCATACAAGTATCGGATGCCTGCAGGGAGTCATCATGCATCTTTAACGGCCCAATAATTCAGTTGGAAACGTGGGAGGGACTAACATAGCTGCACCAGCGCACTCGTGTATAAAAATACAGCCGAATAGTAAAAAAATGGCAGCAAAAATACATTTGAAATATTATCAGAATAAATGTCATTTTATGGGAAAATAATCCTAATTTTACTAGAATAATGTAATAATATTATTAGGAAAAACATGTCATTTTTAAAAGCATAGTAATCATATGCAAGAATGCAAACTTTGGACAATTAAGCTGGGGAAAAAGTTATAATATTCATTCATTTTCTACCGCTTATCCTCATGAGGGTCGCGGGGGGGGGGAGGGGTGCTGGAGCCTATCCCAGCCGTCTTCAGGCGAGAGGCGGGGTACACCCTGGACTGGTCGCCAGCCAATCACAGGGCACATATAGACAAACAATCATTCACACTCACATTCATACTTTCATACATACCAATTTGGAGTCGCCAATTAACCTAGCATGTTTTTGGAATGTGGGAGGAAGTCGGAGTTCCCGGAGAAAACCCACGTGGCCACCGTGCACACCGTTGTATTTATTAATTTTTTTACATGGTGCCAGTATTAAACTTTCAGACCGTTTCAGTGTAGTAAATACATCTGCATCTTATACTTTTGCTGTGTTTTTATTTGAGGAGCCCAGAGAGGGGCTAACGTCATTGCAGCACCCCATTGAATGCGTTGCTCAAATGCAATACAGTATGGAGTTTTTATTTTATTCATATTGGTACATGTTTGTATATTTGAGTGTGAAGTTGCTGTATGATGACTTTGGTGACTGTTATATTGTTATATACACATATAGACAAACAACCATTCACACTCACATTCATACCTATGGACAATTTGGAGTCACCAATTAACCTAGCATGTTTTTGGAATGTGGGAGGAAACCGGAGTACCCGGAGAAAACCCATGCATGCACGGGGAGAACATGCAAACTCCACACACAGAGATGGCCGAGGGTGGGATTGAACTCAGGTCTCCTAGCTGTGAGGTCTGCGCGCTAACCACTCGACCGCCATGCAGCCATACCTCAAAATATACACCAATATTAGTTTAAAATAAAAAAACAACAACACATTTTAAAGTTTTTTAAGGCATTGCATCTGAGCAACACATTCATTGGGGTGCTGCAATGACATCAGCCTCCCTCTGGGCTCTGTGCGCTCGGGCTCCGTCTGGTGGACAAAATCAGTATTGCGTATATGTCGCTTATCCTCCACGGAACTGCTCTTCTGGCAGTAACACATAATAGGTAGATGTTGTTTGTTATTTAATACTTGTATTGGTACATGTAATATATATTTCCTTTGAGTGTTAAGCTGCTGTGTAATGAGTTTAATTTTTTTTGTAAGATCAAATCATTAGTCAGAGATGGCCGAGGGTGGGATTGAACTCAGGTCTCCTAGCTGTGACGTCTGCGCGCGAACCACTTGACCACCATGCAGCCAAGTTATAACATGAATATAGTCAAAATATCATGGAGATAAAGTAATAACATTACAAAAAATAAAAAAACAAGCAAAAAAAAACAGTAATTTAACACTAAATATACTATATATTGATGGTCTGAATACCTTTTGTCCATATAGTGTAGATTTAGATGTTGTGTATGTACTGTAAGTAGTGAGCAAACACACAAAAAAACCCCCATTACATAATCATCACATTGTGTGCCGCCTTTTGACGTATGCCACTTCCTTCTGGATTGCTACATATGTACAAGCGTGTGTCATTCATAGAAGATGATTCAACATCTGTTAGCCCTGAGGAAAATGGCAGTCACGACAGCAGTATTTCTATTTGGCACTGATTTATATCATAGTTTAATTTAAGGTGGATAAACATTCTGTACTGTATACACAAACTTGAAATATTAAACACCTCCCGACAGATTGTCTGCTCTCCTTGTTGGGACATGGTTGATGGAGCAATCAGGAGACCAAACAGACACAACCACACAAACCGCTTTTTTTTGTTTTTTTAATTATTTCGCCATCCCAACCTGTCCGTCACCTGCTCTTTTATTCAATGTAAGCACCACGCCTCCACACCCTCCAGCTATAGGAGGACAAACAAACAAAAAAAAAAAGGCGGAACATGAAGGTAGAGAAACCTGAGGCTCCGGGCTAAAGTTTTTCAAATTCAAATGCACAAGCCAAGTGTGGTAATTCTAAAGTTATACCAGAGTGTTGTTGTGAAATAATAACTAATAATAAATAATAACTTCACCAGCCTGGTGAACCTAGCACCAGTACCTGTGCAGTACAATGCATTATGTCACTACCTTATTCTAAAATGTCATAAATTAATTTTTCCCCTCAAAATTCTACACAAAACACCTTGTAATAACAACATCAAGAAATGCTTTTTTTAATTTTTGAAAATTTATTAAAAATAAAAAACAAAGAAATTATGCTCTACAGCTTCATGGGAATGCATGCCATAGCACAAGCCAGGCATTCCTGGATGCACTGCATACATTAAACTTGTTTGTCAATCCATCCATTTTCTATGCTGGAGCCTATCCCAGCTGAAGCAACCACTTATCCACCGTGCGGCTAAACGTATTATTTCTCCATCCCAACCTGTCCATCACCTGCTCTTTTATAATACCAGAGTGTTGTTGTGAAATTCGGGATAGGCTAACTTCACCAGCCTGGTGAACCTAGCACCAGTACTTGTGCAGTGAAACGCATTATGTCACAGGCTTATTCCAAAATGTAATAAATTAATTTTTCCCCTCAAAATTCTACACACAACACCTTGTAATAACAACATTAAGAAATATTTTTAAAAATTTTTTGCAAATTTATAAAAAATAAAAAACGAAGAAATTATGCTCTACAGCTTCATTGCAGTGCATGCCACAGAACAAGCCAGGCATTCCTGGATGACTGCACACTTGTTTGTCAATCCATCTTTTTTCTATGCTGAAGCCTATCCCAGCTGGAGCAACCACTCTTCCACCGTGCGACTAAACATATTAGTAATAATTGCAGATACATTTCTTATCCATCCCTTGTGTTTAGTTGCAGTTTCAGCACTTCTCTAATGACTGAATGAGGTTATTTGTCAAGGTTGAGGTGCACCCGTTGACCCGGCTCCACTATGTTGGCTCCCGTCACACTACTATTTAGTCAGTGGTATGGAGAAACGGTTATAATTGGCAGCTACCACAGGGCTAATTCCTGTAGTTCTTTATAGCAGGGGTGCCCGACCACTATGACGAAAGGTGACACCCAACAAGGCGTGGAAAACTTTTATGTGCAATGATTTAAAAAAAAAGCAGTCAGACAAGATGTAGGCTTGTGTTGGTGGTAGTCCTTTTTCCTTTATATTAAGTGTCATATAGACGTCATATTTGGCGCTTAGCCGTCAAAGTCAGTGCAGCATCAGGACCAACTTGGCATTGCAGCCTGTTAAAAATGATTAGGAAGGAAAACAAAACATTTAATAAGTGTTCCTGTGTGTTCTTCTTGGCCGTGAGGAAGTGTGTGACCATTGTTCTGCTTCCGACTTTATTCCAACATGTTGGACACGATCCTGGGTGTACATTTTTCAACCATTTGTTGTCAAAAAGCCAAAATGTTGCCCTTTTAGTTTTGTTCAGCTTCAAGATTACCAACAAACAGACTTTTTTTTAATGAACAGGCATCTTGAAAAGGTGTCTTTGCAGCACTTCCTGTCCGGGTTTCATCAGAGCACATCCTGTCCTTGACTTTGCCCTTCAGTAGTTTTAGATCACTCACAGAAAAATACATGATTTTGCCCACCCTTTTATAGAAATGTAAAATATTTACATGTTGTGAAATATTGCCCTAAAAGAAATCCCAATGGTAAGTCATGTGATCATAATTATGAGGTAAAAAGTCTAAATTATGAGATGAAAAGTGAAAATTACAAAATAGTCACAAGGCAAAAAAGTCAAAATTCTGGGAAAGTCAGATAAAAAGTTGACATTCCGAAAATATGAAATTATTAAATAGAAAGTCGGAATTATGCAATGTTGAAATTATGAAAATAAAACTCTTAAAAACTTGACATGTTTTAAGCAAAAGTCGAAATTATGAGAAGTTGAAATCAGGAAATACGTCAAAATTACAAGAAAATTAAATTATTAAATAGAAAGTCGAAATTACGAGAAGTTGAAGCCATTAAATAGAAAGTCAAAATTATGAGAAGTTGAAATTAGGAAATATGTCAATATTACGAGAAAATTAAATAGTTAAATAGAAAGTCGAAATTACGAGAAGTTGAAATAATGAAATCAAAACTCTGAATTACAAGAAGTTGAAATTAGTAAATATGTCAAAATTACGAGAAAATGAAATAGTTAAATAGAAAGTCGGAATTACGAGCAGTTGAAATTAAATAGAAAGTCGAAATTATGCCAAATTGAAATTATGACATTAAAACTCAGAATTACAAGAAGTTTAAATTTGTAAAGAGAGTTGAAATTACGAGAAGTTGAAATTAGGAAATACGTCAAAATTACGAGAAAATAAAATTAGAAAGTCGGAATTACGAGAAGTTGAAATTAAATAGAAAGTCGAAATTATGCGAAATTGAAATTATGAAATTAAAACTCGGAATTACAAGAAGTTTAAATTTGTAAAGAGAAAGTCGAAATTACGAGAAGTTGAAATTAAATAGAAAGTCGAAATTATGCATGGTCTGCAGAAATGCTAACTATGCTAACGGCTAACATATTTTACCTATACCAAGCTACCCACATGTTGGTAAAAACGCTGAGCTTTGCGAAAGGTTAGCACAGTTTTCTTATCATGCTAAGGTACTCTTCTGTTCAACAGTTGGATAAAAATACTAAGCTATGCTATAGTTAACATAGTTTTCATATCATCGCTTATCCGAGAGTCACAGGGGTGCTGGAGCCTATCCCAGCTGGGGTGGGGCGGGTATGAATGAATGATTGTTGAACATAGTTAGCTAAAAATGGTAATCTATGCTAATATTCAGCATACTGTAACTTGATCCAAATGCTAATATTCAGCAAATCTTTGCTAACAAATTGCTTCAAGCTAGCGTATGTGACTGGCTCATCATAAAAAAAGCTAAAGAAAAACAGTTTTGAAAGTTAGCGCCCTCTCGGCAGCCGTGTAACCGTGGCAAACAATCACTTTAACATGTTAAAACTCCTTAAACCAGATAAACCAAACAAATGAAAGTATAGTGATGTTTATTGTTCTATTCTTACTTAGCCTAAGGTGTTAAAATGATATAGTCAACTCTTCCTGTCATTGCCAGCATGTTAGCATCACATGTATAGCTACTAGCGTCTCACTATGAAATAATACATTAAAAAAAAAGTACTCTAGACAGGAGAAAAACGGGAAAAATCCTGCACATCTTTCAAAAAACGCACCGTCGACCTTGACCAACATGAGTTTTAGTTGCCTTCACTTCCAGCTGTGAATCCCGGGAGGTCAGCATCCAAAACATTTGTCATTCGGGATCAATTATTCATATTAGAGCTGCCAGGAAGACAGCAAGACTGATGTATTTGTTTTCCTCGTTCTATTACCTCCCTCGGCTTTTATCTCCTGAGCGTTTTTACAGCGCACCAGCCCAATCTGCTGCTGCTCTCGGCCCCGGCGGAACTTTCTAGAAATCTTTTTCCATCTTAATAGCTCAAGTCAGGTGTCGTAGCCGAGGTTTTCTTAATGATCGCGCCAAATCTAAACTAATATGAACTGGAAACCTCATAGTACAAATATACAACATGAAGTGGCCAGAAATATTTCAATATTGAACAAAGCAAAACTGGTTCAACCATATCTTACTTATTGTGTGGAAATATGGGCTAATAACTATAAAAGCAATCTTCACTCGCTAAATGTACTGCAAAAAAAGGGCAGTAAGGATAATTCATAATGCCGCCTACAGAGAACATACTAACTCCTTATTTCTAAAATCACTAATACTTAACTTGCTGATATAGTTCATCTTCAAACAGCTAAAATAATGCATAAGGCTAAAAATAACCAATTAGCTAAAAATGTCATCCAATACTTCTCTACAAGAGAGGAGAAATATGATCTCAGGGAAGAAGTACATTTGAAACACTTATATGCTAGGACTATATTAAAAAGCCATAGCATTTCATAGCATGTCATTGTTTGCATGTTATCCTCATTAAAATATGAAAACCTATAAATGTTTGGGCGGTTTTAGTTAAAGCAGACACTGTTTTTTCATCTGTGTGATTTTGACAAAGATCAGATCACATTTGATGGTGATTTTATGCAGAAATGTGAGAAATTCCAAAAGGTTCAGATACTTTTTCATACCACTGTATGTACTTCGGTATGTGACAAAAAATATATATATAAGTGTGTAACATAAGTGCCAATAAAAATAAAAATAAAAATAAAAATAAAAATAAAAATAAAAATAAAAATAAAAATAAAAATAAAAATAAAAATAAAAATAAAAATAAAAATAAAAATAAAAATAAAAATAAAAATAAAAATAAAAATAAAAATAAAAATAAAAATAAAAATCATCTCGTCTCATAGGGTGAGGAGCTCAAGTACCAGATGGAGGGGTAGGATTTAATAAGCTTTGCTTCTTCCTACTCCTTTTGTAAGGTCATAATCACCTCGTACTTCGGTACAGGACAAAAAATTAAAAAATTAAAAAAACTTAAAAACCTTAAACTATATTAGGAAAGCAGGAAGTGAATAAATGTAACAGTTACTGATTGTAAAAGTACCAGATGGAGGGGTAGGATTTAATAAGCTTTGCTTCTTCCTACTCCTTTTGTAAGGTCATATCACCTCGTACTTCGGTCAAAAAATTGGACAAAAAATTAAAAACTAAAAAAAAATTAAAAACATTAAACTATATTAGGAAAGCAGAAAGTGAACAAATGTAACAGTTACTGATTGTAAAAGTACCAGATGGAGGGGTAGGATTTAATAAGCTTTGCTTCTTCCTACTCCTTTTGTAAGGTCATATCACCTTGTACTTCGGTACAGGACAAAAAATTTAAAAATTAAACAAAAATTAAAAACCTTAAATTATATTAGGAAGGCAGGAAGTGAACAAATGTAACAGTTACTGATTGTAAAAGTACCAGATGGATGGGTAGGATTTAATAAGCTTTGCTTCTTCCTACTCCTTTCGGACATGTGGAACTGTGAACTGATTATGCGATGCGTTCAATTGCAATCTGATGCATGTTCAAATGAACTAAAACCATTACCATTACCAATATTAGCAACAGAAGGCCTCATAGGACTGGATGTAACATTCACGGCTGTCGTGTCAACTCGTGTTAGATGACAAGCGGCAAAAAAGCGCCCATCAAGACGGAGTTACGCAAGGTGTGACAAGAATGGCATGCCTGAACGAGCCTTTCCTGCCTCTGATGCATTCAAGTCTTTCACCATTGTTACTGCATGCTTTATCGGAATATGAAAAGTGAATAAAAATAACTTGTGCTACAGAATTTTATAGTAATTTATAAAGACTGCATTTCTTCTTGCATGGGTCGAAGTTGCAAACAAGCTAAAACATGCACATTAGCATACCGATTCAGGTGAAAATTTTCCACTTGCTTACATTTAAATGTGCCATCATGCCGTTGCATGTTGTCATGAGGTGGATTTTTTTTTTTTTTTTTTGAGGCGGTGCTAGTACTTTTCCAACAACCACCCTCGGATGCAACACCTTAAGGTTCATTTTTCACAGGACGGAGCGCCACAAGTCAGAAGGTTTCCATTGGGTGAACCATCACATCGCTTCTCAAGGTAAAGTTGATACTAAGTTTTTAGTCTCGAGAGACTATTTTTAAAGTTTTGACTTCATTTGTTTAAGCTTGTAGAGTTTAGTGGGTGTGTTATTGCAAGCTTTCCGTGGCAGGATGTCAGTCTGTTACACAATTCATTCTTTTGTGACAGATCAGGTGTCTTTATGAGCCTCGGCGGACGGGGGGGCCCACCCAAATGTTCATCTGGTTTTGCATGCAGAAGTTTGCTTTAGGGTATCCTGCACCTAACAAGTTTTGTCTATTCCCACGCAGGTAAAGAAAAAAAAAAACGATAAACGATGGAGGACCCGTGGCAGAGAGCATACGATTTTGCTGTAGAAGTGGCGAGAAAAGCCGGAGCGGTACGTTTTGAGTCATTTTTAGGAATCGATTAACGACAGGAAATTGTGACACAAGTTGCTATTGTGCCAACAAGCGGTGAATGTGTCAACGGTCTTGTGTGTGACTTCAGGAAATTAGGAAAGCCGGCGAAAGTGAAATCAAAGTGATGACCAAGAGCTCCACCGTGGATTTGGTCACCAAAACTGACGAGAGGGTGGAGAAAATTATCATCAACTCCCTCAAAGAGGAATTTGGCGCCGACACCTACAGGTGAGTGTTTGACGGTTTTGCGTTCCCGGAACAGACTGACTGATCCGTTAATTTGTCCTCGCTGCAGTTTCATTGGAGAGGAGTCGGTCGCAAACGGAAAACCTTGCATTCTGACCGACAAACCCACGTGGATCATTGACCCGGTGGATGGAACCACCAACTTTGTCCATGGGTAAGACATCAACGGGATCTGGAATTAATGAACAGATCCATGATGAAAAGTGAAAATGACAAAATAGTCATGAGTTAAGGTAAAAAGTCAAAATTCTGGAAAAGTCAGAATTATTTCATAATTATTTCAAATTATGAGAAAAAGTACATGATAAGAAATCATGAGATAAAAAGTTTAAATTCTGAGAAGTTGAAATTATTAAGTAGAAAGTCGGAATTATGCGAAGTTGAAATCATGAAATTAAAACTCAGAATTACAAGAAGTAGACATTTTTAAAGAGAAAGTCAAAATTACGAGAAGTTGAAATTAGGAAATACGTCAAAATTACCAGAAGTTGAAATTTTTAAATAGGAAGTCAGAATTACGAGAAGTTGAAGTCATTAAATAGAAAGTCGGAATTATGCGAAGTTGAAATTATGAAATTAAAACTCGGAATTACAAGAAGTAGACATTTTTAAAGAGAAAGTCAAAAGTACGAGAAGTTGAAATTAGGAAATACGTCAAAGTTACAAGAAGTTGAAATTATGACATAGAAAGTCGGAATTACGAGAAGTTGAAGTCATTAAATAGAAAGTCAAAATTACGAGAAGTTGAAATTAGGAAATTCATCCAAATTACGAGAAAATTAAATTATTAAATAGAAAGTTGGAATTACAAGAAGTTGAAGTCATTAAATAGAAAGTCAAAATTACGAGAAGTTGAAATGAGGAAATTCATCAAAATTATGAGAAAATTAAATTATTAAAAAAAATCAGAATTACGAGAATTTGAAGTCATTAAATAGAAAGTCGAAATTACGAGAAGTTGAAATTAGGAAATACGTCAAAATACGTCAAAATTACGAGAAAATTATTAAATAAAAATTCAGAATTACGAGAAGTTGAAGTCATTAAATAGAAAGTCAAAATTACGAGAAGTTGAAATTAGGAAATTCGTCAAAATTATGAGAAGTTGAAATTAGGAAATTCGTCAAAATTACGAGAAAATTAAATTATTAAATAGCAAGTCGGAATTACGAGAAGTTTAAGTCATTAAATAGAAAGTCAAAATTACGAGAAGTTGAAATTAGGAAATGATTCAAAATTACGAGAAAATTAAATTATTAAATAGAAAGTCGGAATTACGAGAAGTTGAAATTATGAAAATAAAACGCTGATTTACAAGAAGTTGAAATCTTTAAAGAGAAAGTCGAAATTACGAGAAGTTGAAATTAGGAATTTTGTCAAAATTACGAGAAAATCTAATGATTAAATAGAAAGTCACCGAATGAATGAAGAATTCCATAGACTGATTACATTCAGTCTATGTTGGTTTCTCTTATAACTGACGGTGGGGGAGCCGATCGCTTTACCTACCGGACAGGTCTACATTGTGCAACCTCCCTCAACAATGCAAACAACAAAATTCCTCGAAGATTCCCTCTCATCTTTCATCACATCCACAGGTTCCCGTTTGTGGCCGTGTCTATCGCCTTTGCGGTGAAAAAAACGGTATGCACTAATCCCGTTCAGATAACCAGATACCTTGTCCTAATACCGGTCGGTTGTCACGAAAATAACGACAATGATCCAATGTCCAGTTGGAGTTTGGCGTTGTGTACAGTTGCTTGGAAGATAAAATGTACAAAGCCAGGCGAGGTCAAGGAGCCTTCTGTGACAACGAACCCATCCAAGTATCGGATGTGAAAGGTAAACCCACGGAAAAACGCATGATGGTACGGTTTGTACTCGTATTCTGCTTAACCGGAACATCCGCGTTTTTTTTACGGCAGATATTCATAAGTCCATTATCATCTCCGAACACGGGACGGACAGGAATCCAGAGAAGGTTACTAAGATCTTTTCCACCATGCAGAGGATTCTCCGCATCCCAGTGCATGGGTAAGTTCGTAATTCCAGGACTGGAAAATCACAGCTAACTTCCTGTGTGACTCATGTTTTGACACACAAGATCTTGATTCCGCGTTTTGTGTGTGTTTTTTTGTGTTTTTTTTGTGTTTTTTTTGTGTTTTTTTTGTGTTTTTTTTGTAAGTATACATCACCTCGTGGGAGTAATTGCTTTTGTTATTTTTCCCTGCCAGTCTTAGAACAACAAAGCTTTCACTTTTGCTTTCTTTATCGCTTCAGTATTATGTTAGCCAATTTGTACCATCCGCTAATGTACCTGCAGGCTCCGTGGGTCGGGGACCGCTGCCACCAACATGTGCCTGGTGGCGTGCGGGGCGGTGGAGGCCTTCTTTGAGATCGGGATCCACTGCTGGGACATCGCGGCGGGGGCGGTTATAGTGACAGAAGCGGGAGGAATTCTGCTGGATGTCGACGGTGCGTAACGCTTTCAAAAACGTGATCAAAGAGCACGTCGCCGCCGCCGCCGCAACACGGGAGAGCGGCAAGGTTCCCCGCCAATAGATGAAAGGGGAGATGTATTCTTTTGAAAGCCTTTCATAATAAAAGCTTCTTTGTGTGGGAAAATTTAGGGGGGCCATTCGATTTGATGTCCCGGAGGATGGTGTCGGCAAACAACAATATTATCGCTCACCGCATCATTAAGGAAATCGACATATTCCCCGTTGAGAGGGACGACGCAGAGGTGATCAAGAAGTGAGAGGATCCTTGCACCTTGTTTTCAAACACACACACACACACACACACACACACACACACACACACACACACACACACGCACATGGGTGGAGATGTCTTCTGTATTTTAGCAGAATAAAATAACTACCTTGCATCACCAGTGGCTGCCTTCATTTGCATGGTGTCTGTTTGATTAATAACCGAACTGTCAGTACTTAACTGTGTATTTTCGGGTTTTATGCAAATTAGTATGACCTCCTGAAGTCATATACTGCATAAAAAATTGTGTAGGTTCTTCCATTTTTGTCAGTTATAGCCACTGTCTCCTACAATGGTAGTTAAAGTCATGAGTCTATGCGTTTACCGGCCACTAGAGGTCGGTAATGCACCAACAATGAAGTGGTAATTTGCATGTATCTGTCATGATTATTATAAATGTGCGTTGTTGCAGTCATAAAGCACCGAATGCAAGGTGGTCATTTTTATTTTTCATGTCTGACCCCTTGGGCTTACAGGAACATTTTTTTTATTTTAGTTTAGGTTTCGGTTCTGGAATACTGATATTTTAGATATTTTTTTTATTTAATTTATTGTTTTTATTACTTTTTTTAAGGTTTAGGTTCTGGAAAGTTGATATTTCTTATTTAATTTATTGTTTTTATGTAATTTTTTTTCGGTGATTCACCATAATATATATATATATATATATATATATATATATATATATATATATATATATATATATATATATATATATATATATATATATATATATATATATATATATATATATATATATAGTATTTTTTTTTTTTTCAGAAATTGCTTTCTTCCGGCCCAAGATTGGCTATAATAGCGCTACAATAATTTTTTTTGTTAGTTTAGGTTCTGGAAAACTGATATTTTAGAACATATCGGCTCTCGTTTTTTTATTTAATTTATTGTTTTTATTAATTTTTTTTTAGTTTAGGTTTAGGTTCTGGAAAGCTGATATTTTTTATTTAATATTTTGTTTTTATTTAATTTCTTTTAAGTTTAGGTTTAGGTTCTGGAAAGCTGATATTTTTTATTTAATTTATTTTTTTATTTTAATTTTTTTTCTGTGATTAATAGTGTGTTTTGTTTTTTTTTGTTTTTTTTTTCCAGAAATTGCTTTCTTCCGGCCCCAGATTGGCTATAATAGTGCAACAATAATTTTTTTCTTAGTTTAGGTTTAGGTTCTGGAAAACTGATATTTTCGAACATATCGGCCACCGTTTTTTATTTAATTTATTGTTTTTATTTAAATTTTTTTTCTGTGATTCACCATAATTGTGTTTTTTTTTTTTTTTTTTTCAGAAATTGCTTTCTTCCGGCCCCAGATTGGCTATAATAGCGCTACAATATTTGTTTTTTTTTAAGTTTAGGTTCTGGAAAACTGATATTTTTTATTTAATTCATTGATTTTATTTTATTTTTTTCTGTAATTCACCATAATTAATAGTGTGTTTTTTTTCCAGAAATTGCTTGTTTTCTGGCCCCAGATTGGCTATCATAGCGCTACAATAATTTTTTTTTTTAGTTTAGTTTTCGGTTCTGGAAAACTGATTTGAGTTTGAGTTTGAGTTTCTATTTAATTTATAGTTTTTATTTATTTATTTTTTCTTTGATTCACCATAATTAATAATGTTTTCTTTTTTTTCCAGAAATTGCTTTCTTCCGGCCCCAGATTGGCTATAATAGCGCTACAATAATATATTTTTTTTAGGTTTAGGTTCTGGAAAACTGATATTTTAGAACATATCGGCCACCGTTAAGATTCATTTGAGTGACTTCTTCTTTAGTTTGTTTATTTTTTTCATTTAATATTTTTGTTTCTGTGATTCCCCATAATTAATGGGTCTTTTTTTCCCCAGAAATTGCTTTCTTCCGGCCCCAGATTGGCTATAATAGCGCCACAATAATGCACCAATTGTGGAAAAAAGCTTTATTATTAGTCCAAAAGTAAGATTTCCCTTTTTTTCCCCTGAGAATGACTTTCTTCTGTCTCCTGATTGGCTTAAATTGGGTTCCTTTGAAGTTAATTACAGTGCATTGCTGATTTATGCCATAAAATACACGTGTTCATGCATGCCTTGACACTTAAGCTTTGTTTTCCAGCAGTCCCAGGCTGTGCATTGTTATGTGCGGAGTGTTCAGTGTGTTGCAGTAGACCTTGGCACGCAATACGCACAATTTAACATTTGCTTGACTTTGCCTGCAGGAGGAGAAAAAGGTGGCATCAGCCGCATAGTAAATGCCAAAAAAGGTTAGGGAGCCACACACGCGAGGTCACCGCCGTTCATTTAGCATGTCCATTCCCCATACACACACACACACACACACACACACACACAAGGTATTTAGTTTTACTTTTATGTCCGTTTTGTCATCCAAGGCAATTTGATCTCAGTTGGAAGTTTTATAACCCACTGCTTTTGTCATCTTTTGGTCAGTGTGCATACCAAATAGTCATGAGGAATTAATTGCAAACAACGTGGGCAGCATATTGTCATCCCCCCCCCCCCCAGCCAGCTCACTACTACCTTTTGGTTATTTTCCTCCACTATCTTTTTCTATTATTTTTTCTCTGCTACACTTGAATATGCTGAATATTTTCAGTTAAGGTTGTGATTGGTCGGCTTCTAGACCAATATTTCTTCAACCCAGACAAAGAATGATAAAAGCAACCCCCCCCGGGTCCATTGTGTAAATGGATTCACCCTAAAAAACCTGCAAAAAATTGAAAAATACAGCAAAAAGGCACAATATAATAAGAAAAACTATAAATATTACAGCAGTTGGCCCTCATTTATCACGGTTAATTGGTTCCAGACCAGACCGCAATAAGTGAATTTCCACTAAGTAGGATTCAATATTAATATAAAGTATATTAGAGCACCTGTTTTATTTTTGTAGTATAGATTTAACTGTTATTAGAGCTCTGTGGATATGAAACAACACCCCTATAGTCACCTTTGCAAATAAAATATAATTAAAATAGCATTTTAATGAGTTTTATGCTTGACTGAGTGTTTTTTTAATTTAAATTTTAATTTACATTTAAATTTAAATAATTTAATAAAAAAATACAATTAAAATTTAGCATTAAAAAAGCATTTTATTGAATTTTATACTTGACTGAGTGTTTTTTTAATTAAAATTAAAATTTAGAAAACACTCAGTCAAGAATAAAATTCATTAAAATGCTATTTTAATGCTGTTTAAATTAAAATGTAAATTAAAAATTAGCATTAAAAATATACATTTTATATATATATAATATACATATATATATAATATACATTTTTCCACACAGAATGGGAGGGGATTTTTTTTCATTCTATCATGTCAAACATGCCATGGCTCTCGACTCATCAACTAATTTTAATTTTAATTTTAATTTTAATTTTAATTTTAATTTTAATTTTAATTTTAATTTTAATTTTAATTTTAATTTTAATTTTAATTTTAATTTTAATTTTCTCCAGCAACCTGGAGGAAAATGGGGGCAAAAACTTACCACTTCCACACAGAATGGGGGCGGGGGGGTCATTCTATCATGTCAAACATGCCATGGCTGTTGACATGCAGTATTAACATAATGTCTCATCAATGTGACCAGAATACTACAAATAACTTTCAATATAATTTGACTAATAATAGATAAGTAGTAGTAAAACCACTACAGAGCGATGGAGTGACGTTCCAACTCATATTTAGTACTCCTGTCGTCAAGGTTGGCAGGTCTGAAGTTCCCAGGAAAAGCCGGCAGCTCATTTAAGATGCATATTAGTGTGCATATTATATGAGTGATGAGAGGGAAAATATTGCCTGTCAACCTTGCTTGAGTGCAATTATCTGGTATTGTTATAAAGTATTTAAGAAGTTGATATGTTTCCGTAAATGAGGTTATGATTCACGGAATACTGCACGGAAAAGCATCTATGTTTATGAATATGTTTCATGTGTTATTTTAAAGATAGAACTTTCTGGAGGAAAAACTGCACAGGGACATTATTTGGGATGTTCAGTCCCCGAGGAATCGGATCTGTGAGCTCTGCTGTCTTCATCCAAGCCGACCACAATCAGCGGTGAGAAGCGCTGATTGACAAATTGCCTCTCGACTCGTTGAAAAACTGCCATTGTTCAGTGCCCTTCAATTGGATATGAGGACACAAGTGTGCAATCAGTTCAGACACAGTCGCTTTTCTTCCAGGGAACTTGATGTCATGTCCTGTTCGGAGAAATGATGGGATGGTGCATTCTAAGGAGGAAAAGGAGGAGTCACTATTTTCTCTTGGGTTGAGGTCGCTTTTAATAGTAATTAATACAGATTGTTCAAAGAAAAGTCCCATTTGTAATGGTAATGGTAATGGTTTTATTTCATTTGAACATGCATCAGATTACAATTGAATGCATCACATAATCAGTTCACAGTTCCACATGTCCAAAAGGAGTAGGAAGAAGCAAAGCTTATTCAATCCTACCCCTCCATCTGGTACTTTTACAATCAGTAACTGTTACATTTGTTCACTTCCTGCTTTCTTAATATAATTTAAGTTATTTATTTATTTTATTTATGTACTATTTTAATTTTAATTTTAATTTTAATTTTAATTTTAATTTTAATTTTAATTTTAATTTTAATTTTAATTTTAATTTTAATTTTAATTTTAATTTTAATTTTAATTTTAATTTTAATTTTAATTTTAATTTTAATTTTAATTTTTGAGCATTGAATCAATGGCAACCAGACTTTAAAAATTGTCATAGGTGACGTGTCGCCTCTCATTTGAGCAAGTTTTGTCAGTTCATGGTCAATGACTAGGTAGGACAGCTGTAGTCTGAGCATTGAATCAATCAATCAACCAGACTGTTAAGATTGTAATGGAAAACATTTCGCCTCTGATCCAAACAGTCTTCATCAGTTCATGCTTAATAACTAGGTAGGACAGCTGTAGTCTGACCATAGAATCGATCGCAAACCAGACTGTCCCGATTGTATTAGAAGACGTTTTGCCTCTCATCCGAGCAAATTTCATCAGTTCATGCTCAATGACAATGACTAGGTAGGACAGCTGTAGTCTGAGTATTGAATTGATCGCAAACCAAACTGTCCGGGTTGTATTCGAAGACGTTTTGTCTCTCATCCAAACAGTCTTCATCAGTTCATGGTCAACGACTAGGTAGGACAGCTGTAGTCTGACCATTGAATCAATCGCAAACCAGACTGTCCCGATTGTATTAGAAGATGTTTTGCCTCTCATCCGAGCAAGTTTCATTAATTCATGCTCAATGACTAGGTAGGACAGCTGTAGTTTGAGCATTGAATCGATCACAAACCAGACTGTCCTGCTTGTATTAGAAGACGTTTTGCCTCTCATCTGAGCAAGTTTCGTCAGTTCATGGTCAATGACTAGGTAGGACAGCTGTACTCTGACCATAGAATCGATTGCAAACCAGACTGTCCCGATTGTATTATTAGTCGTACTTCCTCCCACCCTGACCACACAAACCATCTAGGATGATTTAAATTCCAATTTATTCCCCCTTTTTGCTAATTTCACTACTTGAGTTATGAACCAGGAAGTGTCCACCTAAACAGGAAGTTGTAGTCCTTCGACTTTGCTCCATTCTATGCACGTTAGAGTCGGCTGTCACACATTGTGCATCCTTTCATATTCTTTTCCTTTTCCACCCGGCTGTCTCTCTCCCCACGCGACAGCTTAAGTTGTGTTATGCAAATGTTTTTGAAGCCGTGCCAAAGCAATGAGCTTGTCCTGGCCGTCGGCCATATTGACTCGGTCTCTGTAGTTTTCAGCAAACAAAGTTGAGACGCATTCCACCGAAGCGTGCATTCAACTTCTGTGTTCTATTTTTGGGGGGGAGCGGATCGATTCTTGTAGCACCCCCCCACACCCCCCACCCCCGATGCCCATGGAGAAAACATTTGGGATGTAGCAAAGCTTATTAAATCCTATCCCTCCATCTGGTACTTTTACAATCAGTAACTGTTACATTTGTTCACTTCCTGCTTTCCTAATGTAGTTTAAGGTTTTTATTGTTTTTTTAATTTTTTTAATTTTTTGTCCTGTACCGAAGTACGAGGTGATATGACCTTAAAAAAGGAGTAGGAAGAAGCAAAGCTTATTAAATCCTACCCCTCCATCTGGTACTTTTACAATCAGTAACTGTTACATTTGTTCACTTCCTGCTTTCCTAATATAGTTTAAGGTTTTTATTTTTTTTTCATTTTTTAATTTTTTGTCCTGTACCGAAGTACGAGGTGATATGACCTTAAAAAAGGAGTAGGAAGAAGCAAAGCTTATTAAATCCTACCCCTCCATCTGGTACTTTTACAGTAAATCAGTAACTGTTAAATTTGTTCACTTCCTGCTTTCCTAATATATTTTAATTTTAATTTTAATTTTAATTTTAATTTTTATTTTTATTTTTATTTTTATTTTTATTTTTATTTTTATTTTTATTTTTATTTTTATTTTTATTTTTATTTTTATTTTTATTTTTATTTTTATTTTTATTTTTATTTTTATTTTTGTGCATTGAATCAATGGCAACCAGAAACAGAAACCTATGGCAACAAAATTGTCATAGGTGACGTTTCGCCAGTTCATGGTCAACGACTAGGTAGGACAGCTGTAGTCTGACCATAGAATTGATCACAACTAGACTGTTTAGATTGTATTAGAAGACGTTTTGCCTCTCATCGGAGCAAGTTTCATTAATGTTTTTTAAATTGTTATATTTTTGTTAAAGCCGTGTCGATCATAATACCCTCATAGTGAGGAATCAATGGCGTTATTAACATGAAACTCACACACACACACAGAGCCAATCAATGATGATAATCCTAAGTAACAGCCCTCCAAGCTGTTCTTACATTTATTTCATTGGATTTTTTTTTTTTTGCCTTTCGGTCCCTACGAGCTTTCCCTTGACATATTAATTGCTTGCCTAAGTGCTCTCTTTTCTGAGCGCTCCATTCATCTCTGTCTCATCCGTCCATCATTATTGATCCGTTAAACACGCACTTTAGCTTTAATTACACCTGGCCGTGCTGTATACTCCACGTCACGTTTTATCACCCGCTCGTCGCAACGTCTGCTACGTTCCTGTTGTCTCTCAGGAGCTTTGAGACGTGAGGGATCAATACACCTGCCTTGATGTTTGTGTAAGCGATGGATATTAGCAGTTAGCAGGCTTTATTGAGTGGCAGATGCTTGTTAGTTGAAAATTTGATGCCCTTAGAGGTTTATATATGTCTTCATCTGCGACTGGTGGGACTCTGGTGGGGGCAGCGGGTGAGAGAAAAGTGTCAGGCGTCATTGGTGATAGAGGAGTTTCAGCTAAAATGAAAGGAAATGTATACAAACTGTGGAGAGACCAGCCATATTGTTTGGATGAGGATGCTGGGTTTTTCATTGGGAGTGACCAGGATAGATAGGATCAGGAAGGAGTACATCAGAGGAACATTACATGTTAGAGGCCTTGGAGATAAAGTCAGAGAGGCCAGACTGAGATGGTTCGGACATGTCCAGAGGAGCGATGGAAGTTCTTGTTGTTCGTTCTCTTTGGGCTTTCCCCTTCAGGGGTCACCACAACAAATCAACCAAAATGAAACTAAAATGACAGAAAATGTATACAAAACTGTGGTAAGACCAGCCATGTTGTTTGGTCTAGGCAAAAACAGGAAGCAGAACTGGAGGTAGCAGAGATTAAGATGCTGAGGTTCTCATTAGGAGTGACCAGGATGGATAGGATCAGGAAGGAGTACATCAGAGGGACATTACATGTTAGAGGCCTTGGAGATAAAGTCAGAGAGGCCAGACTGAGATCTTTGGGACATGTCTAGAGAAAGAACAAGAAGAACTTCAATCTCTCCTCTGGACATGTCCAAACCATCTCAGTCTGGTCTCTCTGACTTTATCTCCAAGGCCTCTAACATGTAATGTCCCTCTCATGTACTCGTTCCTGATCCTATCTATCCTGGTCACTCCCAATGAGAACCTCAGCATCTTCATCTCTGCTATCTCCAGTTCTGCTTCCTGTCTTTTCCTAGACAGTCTCACCACAGTTTTGTATACCTTTCCTTTCATTTTAGTTTCATTTTGGTTGATTTGTTGTGGTGACCCCTGAAAGGGGAAAGCCCAAAGAGAAAGAACGACAAGAAGTTCCATCTTTCCTCTGGACATGTCCGAACCATCTCAGTCTGGCCTCTCTGACTTTATCTCCAAGGCCTCTAACATGTAATGTCCCTCTCTTGTACTCGTTCCTGATCCTATCCATCCTGGTCACTCCCAATGAGAACCACAGCATCTTCAACTCTGCTATCTTCAGTTCTGCATTCTGTCTTTTCCTAGACCAAACAGTCTGGCCTCTCTGACTTTATATCCAAGGCCTCTAACATGTAACTTCCTTTTGATGTACTCGTTCCTGATCCTATCTATCCTGGTCACTCCCAATGAGAACCTCAGCATCCTTATATCTGCACAGTTTTGTATATTATACTAAGGGCAAACTATTAACAGTGAGTTACAATAATACAACATGGAGGCTACAAAAGCATGAACATGTTTTTCTACATGATTTTCAGATTTTTATTGATGTTTTGTAAGTGAAAAAATGCAGTTCTGGACTCTGATCATATTTGGGAACTAAAGGGAATGTCCTGATTTTGAAGATGGGACCAAGGTTTTTTGTGTTTGTATTGTGGGGGGGATGAGAGGAAGACCATTTCGGGTCTTCAGTAATTTCATTTGCAATGTTGTCTCTGAGGTGCTGGGGAACCCAAGGACTATGATTTCAGTTTTATTCGACTTTAATAGTAAAAACTTTGAGGTCATACAGTTTTTTTATGTTGTTAGCTATCTCCGATGTGGCGCTACTACTCCTTGGTGAATATGTATATGAATATGTCCATCATTTCTTGTGGTGAAAGCGGCGTTACCTTGTGTCACCGCTGTCTCGTCCTACATCCGAACACCAGACGGTTATTATGTACGGGGAATGACCACATCTCGGTGGTAGCGATGCGGGCAAACCCAAAGGCAAAGTGATCCATACATTTGAATAACATTAGCATATGTACTTCCAAGATGCTGGTGCGCCATGATTCACTCTCTTCTCCTCCGCCCCGTAGCCATCATGTGTTGTTGCTGGTATGAAAAGACATGGAAATGAATGCAAACTTCCTTATGAATCTTTAAGACGGCTGTGTGCCGTTAGCTTGTGTGCTGTTCACTGAAGCAGGCCCTCTTGTGGAGCCTGTAATGGATACGGCCTCTCAAGGATTTAAGGAGGGCCTCGCCTTACTTAAAACCCAAGCTAGTTCGTTTCATCCTAAAGTGATTCAACATCGAGCTTTGAACATCGAACTTTGATCTGCTGACTGTTCGGAACGCTGCGAGAAAAACTAGGTTGTTCTTCGACTAAAGTTAACGTAAGAGAATAAAGTCATAATTTGACATGATAAAAGTTTTACAAATAGAAGCTTATTGTATTTGAAAAATTATGCTTTTTTGTCGCACTATTACAAAAAGTGTATTTTATTTTCAAAATGCTGAATTTGATTTTGCACAATTACAATATTTTTTCATAGCTATGACCTTATATTTGAAATATTAAGATGTTTTTTGGTGGTCTTTTCACCACTTTTTGTTCTTTTGAAATAACTTTAATCACAAAATGACTACTTTATTCTTTCTTTCATTGTCTGAAGTAGTTTAGCCCAGCAGTTTTCATCAGTTCATGCTCAATGACTAGATAGGACAGCTGTAGTCTGAGCATTGAATTGATCGCAAACCACACTGTCCCGGTTGTATTAGAGGACGTTTTGCTTCTCATGTGAACATTCTTTATCAGTTCATGGTCAAACAACTTGGTAGGACAGCTGTAGTCTGAGCATTGAATCAATGGAAACCAGAATTTTTAAAATTGTCATAGGTGATGTTTCGCCTCTCATCCGAGGAAGTTTTGTCAGTTCATGGTCAACGACTAGGTAGGACAGCTGTAGTCTGAGCATTGAATCGATCACAAACCAGACTGTCCTCCTTGTATTAGAAGACGTTTTGCCACTCATCCAAGCAAGTTTAATCAGTTCATGCTCAATGACTAGGTAGGACAGCTGTATGAGCATTTCTGAGCATTGAATCGATTGCAACAAGACTATTAGGATTGTACTAGAAAATGTTTTGCCTCTGTTCCGAACAGTCTGCATCAGTTCATTCTTAATAACTAGGTAGGACAGCTGTTTGTGCATTTAATCAATCACAACTAGACTGTTAAGATTGTAATAGAAAACGTTTTGCCTCGGATCCGAAGAGTTTTCATCAGTTCATTGTCAACGACTAGGTAGGACAGCTGTAGCCTGAGGATTGAATCGATCACAAACCAGACTGTCCTGCTTGTATTAGAAGATGTTTTCCTCTCATCCGAACAAGTTTCATCAGTTCATGCTCAATGACTAGGTAGGACAGCTGTAGTCTGAGCATTGATTTGATCACAACCCAACTGTTCAGCATGACTTAGAAGACATTTCCACTCATCCGACCAGTTTTCATCAATTTATGCTCAGTGACTAGGTAGGACAGCTGTAGTCTGAGCATTGAATCAATTGCAACTAGACTGTTAAGTTTGTAATAGAAAACATTTTGCCTCTGATCCAAACAGTCTGCATCAGTTCATGCTTAATAACTAGGTAGGACAGCTGTAGTCTGAGCATTGAATCGATCGCAAACCAGACTGGCCTGCTTGTATTAGAAGACGCTTTGCCACTCATCTGAGCAAGATTAATCAATTCATGCTCAATGACTAGGTAGGACTGCTGTAGTCTGAGCATTGAATAAATGGCAACCAGACTGTTAAAATTGTCATAGGTGACGTTTTGCCTCTCATCTGAGCAAGTTTCGTCAGTTCATGGTCAATGACTAGGTAGGACAGCTGTAGTCTGAGCATTGAATCGATTGCAAACCAGATGGTCCCAGTTGTATTAGAAGAAGTTTTCCACTCATCCGAGCAAGTTTCATCAGTTCATGGTCAATGACTAGGTAGGACAGCTGTAATCTGAGCATTGAATCAATTGCAGCTAGACTGTTAAGATTGTAATAGAAAACATTTCACCTTTGTTTCGAACAGTCTGCATCAGTTCATGCTTAATAACTAGATAGGACTGCTGTAGTCTGAGCATTGAATCGATTGCAAACCAGACTGACCTGCCTGTATTAGAAGACGTTTTGCCACTCATCCGACCTGTCAATCAATTTATGCTCAGTGACTAGGTAGGACAGCTCTTGTCTGACTTGACAAAATTAGCAGTTAATGTTTTTCTTCAAAATGTCTCCTAAGATTCCAACTTTCCAGCATGTCTTATGACTTAATTCTTGTAATTATATAATAAGATTATAGACATGAAATTGCCATGTGGTGTCATCATTATCAAAGACTAAATATTAATAATATTTAATACGGTATCTTACAGCATGCTACCAGTGAAGAAGAAATGTTAGATGCTAGTGCGCCACTTTGTCACAAAGAGCCGTATGCTGCTGTGTGATAGACTGGCAGAGCGTGCTCGCTCGCCGTCCTTGGGGACGTGCTGGCTGCTGTTACGGTCGCATGGATAGAAACGCCGGTGTAAGAAATAGAGAGCGAGAGAGAAACATGGAGTTCTCGTTAGGCGGCTCATGTCTGTGAAGGTTTATGGTCTGTGTCGAGAGCCCAAAGTCCACCATCAACTCATACGACCCGGAGGAGGAATCCTCTAGGCAACTGAAGAGCTGCTTAAAACTTTTTGTATGCTTTAATAGAACAAAGTTTTGAGGAAGGACAGAAATTTGGCTATTTCAATCAATTCGTGTCAGAATATTCTAACAATATTTGGCTCAGATTTTACAAACATGTGCGTATCAGTCCCCTAAAGTTGTGTACCAAATTTGGTAAAGATTAGGCAAAACACCTTAAATTAGGGGTGTATTTTTTTGCTGCATTTTGGCCCTTTTGTGAAAGGTAAGCAAAATACTATTGCTGGTAAACAAAGATACATAATGTACTTCTCTACTGCACGTCATCTTTATAAGCTGTTCTTTTTTCATTTTTTAATACCAGGGATGATAAAATGGGAGATCTTCCAGTTTTGCCATCATTTCGGACTCTAAAAGTTGGTAAGTACACTATTAATCTGTAGCTACATTTACACAGTGGTACCACATTTTTCCTTATTATTTATTATTATTATTTATTTATTATTATCTATCATTATTTATAATTATTATTGATTATTTCTTATCTATTATTTATTTATCATTTATTTCTTATCTATTATTTATTTATCATTTATTTATTATCTATTATTTATTTATTATTAATTTTTATTTATTATTATCTATCATTAGTTATAATTATTATTGATTATTGATCATTTATTATCTATTATTTATTTATAATTTATCATTTATTTATTTTTATTTATCATTATCTTTCATTATTTATAATTATTATGTATACTTATTATGTATTATGCATTATGTATTATTTATTATTCATCATTTATTGATATTATTTTCAATTAATTATTATCTGTCATTAGCTATGATTATTATAAGTATTATTGATCATTGAATATTATTAGCTATTATTTATGTATTATTTATGTATTATTTATTTATGTATTTTTTATTTATTATTTATTTATCATGTATTTATTATTATTTATTATTTCTGTTATCTAGCATCATCCATCATTATTTCTAATTATTATGTATACTTATTATGTATTATATATTATTTATTATTATTCATTAGTCTGTATTATTATTTATTATTTATTATTTATTATTTATTATTTATTATTTATTATTTATTATTTATTATTTATTATTTATTATTTATTATTTATTATTTATTATTTATTATTTATTATTTATTATTTATTACAATGGTAGTAATAAAATCGGTCTGTTCCAAACACCAAAAAATATTAACAAAAACAAAATTTTGGTAAGAATAGAAGAAAAGAAAACTATGCAAAATAATTCTAAATGAGGAAGGAATGCAACATATTGTTGATGCGGAATTATGGAATGTTTCTATTCATCTTCATCAAGTTGCTGGCACTTAGAATTTTCTTTGGCCCCATGGTGCATTATTTAGTTGTCACACTCAATAAAAAAAGCACAGAGTCAGGCCAAACTAATCAATTCTTTAAGTGAAATATTGTACAAAAATTTTGAAATGTTAGTAGTTTGTAAAATGTCAGTATAAAAAATTCAGCTGTTTGTTTCGATTTTTATTTCAGTGTTTTTTTGCTGCCTTGTATAACGATAAGGTGCTGACCTAAGGTATTATTTTTTACATTTTATTGATATTCTCGTAATTTCTTCGTGAATAATTCATGGATTTTGATTCCAAAATAGACACAAGTAGGAGGTAGGTTGTCCATTTTTTTTGTTACTGATCCAAATTAACTTAGTTTGGCCTTGGCAGAGGTCTTCGCTCTACCCTACTGTGTGCCGCCATCCTACTTAATTATGCATGTCTACATTTGCACCACTTCTGCTGAGACAATTAATGAAATAACAGCAACGACGCCCACACAACCACACATAGCAAAGCATGATGGGTACGGCGTCTGAGGTGGCGTTCGTTCTTGAACCCCGCCAAGGAGCTTTCTTGCTGGGCGCCCCGTTGCTGTTGCTGGGAAACAGAGTAGTTTTAATTAAGGGTTGTGATCCGCACGCTCCCCTGTTAACCTCCATTTTCGCTTTGCTGGACTACTAAAAGTTGATGAGCCATGCTGTGTGTTGAGATTTTTAGAAAGAAAATGGAAAGTTTTCAAAAAGTGGCGGTTGTATCGTCGTGTGTCGTTCGTTTCTCTTTCAGGGTCGTGAACTGACAAGTGTCCCCATCAGACGCTGATGTTATTTAGCATAACATGCTAAACAATGCATGCTTTCATCATCCAAATGTTGAGCCTCCTTTTTTTTTGAATCGAGCTTGTTTATGAGCTTGTTGAGCTTTATTTATTATTTATCATTTATTATTATCTATCATTATCTATCATTATTTATAATTATTATTATCTATTATTTATTTATTATTTCTCATCATCTATAATTATCTATCATATTTATAATTATTATATATACTTATTATTTATAATTTATTTATAATGTATTATTTATAATTTATAATATTTTTATTTTTATTTTTATTTTTATTTTTATTTTTATTTTTATTTTTATTTTTATTTTTATTTTTATTTAATATTATTTATTATTATTTATTTACCATTTATTTATAATTTATCAATTTATCATTATTTATCATTATCTATCATTATTATTGATGATTGATAATTGATTATCTATTATTTATTCATAATTTATTTATTATCATTATTATTTATAAATATTATGTCCCGCAGATGCTTGTTATTTAACTTTTTTTTAAAAATTGAGCTTATTTATTATTTATTATTTATTATTTATTATTTATTATTTATTATTTATTATTTATTATTTATTATTTATTATTTATTATTTATTATTTATTATTTATTTATTATCATCTATCATTATTTATAATTATTATGTATACGTATTATTTATTATGTTTACTTGTTATTTTTTTGAATTTCCTGAAAGCTTGAATGGTACCCGCGGGACTTAAGCTCCTTTAGTGATTAGGAGAACTGAACTCTCACAGATTTCGCCCTCTTTGAATTAAGTCCCCCGCCTTCCCTGTTTTGCAGCTACTAGCTCTGTGTGTAGATATTGCGGTCTAATTGGCCTTGGGGCTGATGTGCTGTGTTTACCAGCGACCCACTGGGACGTGGATGAACTGGGAGAGGGTAAAGGGGGTGCTTGGTGCTCCTCATTCATTCCTGTAAAAGAAAACAAGCATCCAAAGTGAATAATGCAGAGATTATATTGTCTATGCTGCATTTAGATGGAGGACCAAGCTATTAGCTTGCTGTCTCACTTGGAGTCTTGTTTCTCTATCACTGTGAGCCCAGCGACTGGAGAAGCTTGAAGCGGTTCACGTGTTAATTAATTAAGCCGAGCCACGGGTGGTTGGAAATGAGTGGGAACTGCTGTGTGACATAGTTACGACTTGTTGCCATGTGGCGACTCCATGTTAGCGCAAAATAAACATTCATTCATTCATTTTCTACCGCTTATCCTCACAAAGGTCGCGGAGGGTGCTGGTACTGGTCGCCAGCCAATCAGAGGGCACATATAGACAAACAACCATTCACACTCACATTCATACCTATGGACAATTTGGAGTCGCTAATTAACCTAGCTAGTTTTTGGAATGTGGGAGGAAACATTCATTAAACGTTCAGACCGTTTTAGTGTAGTAAATACATCTGCATCTTCTACTTTTGATGATGTGTGTCTTTATATGAGGAGCCCAGAGAGGGGCTGACGTCATTGCAGCACCCCAATGAATGCGTTGCTCAGATGCAATACAGTATGGGAAAACTTTTAAGGAATTGTTTTCCTATACTCATATTGGTACATGTTTGTATATTTGAGTGTGAAGTTGCTGTATGATGACTTTAGTGACCGATATATTACAATTTTTATACACTATACTGTTATATACAATCACAGGGCACATATAGACAAACAACCATTCACACTCACATTCATACCTATGGACAATTTGGAGTCGCTAATTAACCTAGCATGTTTTTGGAATGTGGGAGGAAACATTCCTTAACATTCATTAAACTTTCAGACCGTTTTAGTGTAGTAAATACATCTGCATCCTATACTTTTTATGATGTGTGTCTTTATTTGAGGAGCCCAGAGAGGGGCTGACATCATTGCAGCACCCCAATGAATGCGTTGCTCTGATGCAATACAGTATGGGAAAACTTTTAAGGAGTTGTTTTTTTTAATATTCATATTGGTACATGTTTGTATATTTGAGTGTGAAGTTGCTGTATGATGACTTTAGTGACTGTTATATTGTTATATACAATATTTTTATACCCAGCTCACTTTACCAGTGAAAGCCCAACCATAAATCCCCAATGAGAGGGGTGAAGTAATTCCTATAAAAGGTACCATATTTACATTTTCAAAACAAAGCATTTCAATAATACTATACTACTACATTTAAGTGTTAATTTCTGTGTATATTTGAACCCCCAACTACCAACTGAACCCCCCCACCCCCTCCTTCAGGTGACACTTGGGAGAGTCCAATCAAGGTAATATGCATCCAGCCTGCACTCACACTCAAAGAAAGGAGAAACTGATGAGAAATTACAACCAAAACCAATAACTTCTATATGAAAAAGTACCTAGCTAAAGTGACAATTAATATATGTGATATATGTACAGATGTAGTTACATTACTATATTTCCACATATTTCTTTAGTGGCAAACTAGATGAAAAGTACTAATATGTACTAGTCCAGTGACATTTTTTTGCTGTTTTTGTCAACTGTGGAGGAAGCGTGAAAACAGTCATCTGTCACTTTCTGCTCTCTTCTCACTCCAGACTGGCACAGAGCACAAACACCGACAAGAGTTGTTTTCACGGCGACTTTTAAATGAAGCAGACATGAAGAGTAATGCATACTAGATCGGTCTGGACATTAATGTCTTCCATCTCTGATGTACCTGTTGGACAACAAAAATAAGTAACAAGAAAATCAGGCCTTCAAATTGTCAAATTGTTGTCAATGTGTTTTCAGTCTTTGGGACTCCAGCAAAACACAGCAAGAGCCATTATTCACAAATGTCAAAAACCTTTCCAGGAATGGCCAACCAACCAAAATAACCCCAAGAGTGCAGCAAATACTCATCCAAGAGGATCACAAAAGACACCAAGGCTCATCCAATAGGTCACAAAAGACCCCAAGGCTCATCCAAGAGGTCACAAAGGACCTCAAGACTCATCCAAGAGTCACCAAAGACCCCAAGGCTCATCCAAGAGGTCGCAAAGGACCCCAAGGCTCATCCAAGAGGTCACAAAAGACCCCAAGACTCATCCAAGAGGTCGCAAAAGACCCCAAGGCTCGTCCAAGGGGTCGCAAAGCACCCCAAGACTCATCCAAGGGGTCGCAAAACACCCCAAGACTCATCCAAGAGGTCGCAAAAGACCCCAAGGCTCGTCCAAGGGGTCGCAAAGCACCCCAAGACTCATCCAAGGGGTCGCAAAACACCCCAAGACTCATCCAAGAGGTCACAAAGGACCCCAAGACTCATTCAAGAAGTCACAAAGGACCCCAAGACTCATCCAAGAGGTCACAAAAGACCCCATGACTCATCCAAGAGGTCACAAAGGACCCCAAGGCTCATCCAAGAGGTCACAAAAGACCCCAAGGCTCATCCAAGCGGTCACAAAGCACCCCAAGGCTCATCCAAGCGGTCACAAAAGACCCCAAGGCTCATCCAAGAGGTCACAAAGGACCACAAGGTTCATCCAAGAGGTCACAAAAGACCCCAAGACTCATCCAAGAGGTCACAAAAGACCCCAAGACTCATTCAAGAGGTCACAAAAGACCCCAAGGCTCATCCAAGAGGTCACAAAGGACCCCAAGACTCATCCAAGAGGTCACAAAAGACCCCACAGCGACATCCAAAGTACAGCAGGCCTCACTCTCCTCAGTTAAGGTCAGTGTTCATGACTCAACCATCGGTCTGCATAGTATTTGCAGTTGATATTTGGTACAAATTCTGTAGAAATTCTGAAATAACCTCCCCGGATACCGCTCTAAGTGAAATACTATGCCAGATACTTCCCCAAATCCCGGCGAATACTTTAAACAGGCTACAGTTTATATTCAAAAGTATGAATGCCATGTTTTGGATCCACAACAATCAGATGAAAATTTCAGCTGTTCTTTTGTTTGGGCGATAAGCGAGTCCACTTTCTGACCGCTAATACCCAATTAGGCTGATGATTATTGATCGTGGTGACGCCAATCTCCCTTTTCTCAGGATGAGGCAATCGATAGGTGAGTGTTACTAGCAACCTGCCGGCGAGCTGCTAACAAGTGCAATTAGATTTGGACTGGATACATATTTTAGAACAGAGCACATTGCAAATAAAGTCTTTCAGTCTTATAAAAACTTGGCACATGCAGACAATACGTTTCCTCTTTTCTGACCTATAAAGGTTGTTACAATGTTGTACTCTCGTATTAAACTACGCCAACGCATCAGTTAATGTAATTTGTGAGCCTTGAAAGCAGTGTTAGCAACACTGTGTTAGCAATAGCGCCCAGGAAATGTTTGTTATAGTGTAAGGGAAAGCTAATTTTGTTTAGCTTGGTTGTATTGAATCAGTACAGCAAGCTGTAAGTAACAATTTATCAGTGTACTAACCGGGTTTATTTTGCTTTTTATAACTCCTGTAACGGCCAAATTAGGGTTTCGGCAGCTGTCTGGAAGTACTCAGAAGCGCTTGGGAGTGTGACTAATTACAGCGCAGTGGGCTCTGTCTTGAGAAAGTGTGGTGGTGGAGTAAATTACACAGACCGTTTGGCCGGGAGGCAGGAAATCCATGGAAAAACTGAAGGAATAAGTGCAGAGTCTGGAAGATCTAGAAAGCTTTATGTGCGGGTAACCTTAAAATTAGTATAATAGGTCTCCTTTAATGTACAGCAGCCCATTTTTTGTATTGTATATGGACCAGGCAGCTGTTTATTTGACAGGAATCAATCATGAGCTATGAAAAAAGAATGAGCTTGTCAACCCATTGGAAAGTGCAGGTCATTACTCAGTATAACAGTCTGACAAACAACATTAAACTCATTACACAGCAGCTTAACACTCAAAGGAAATATATATTACATGTACCAATACAAGTATTAAATAACAAACAACATCTACCCATTATATGTTACTGCCAGAGGAGCAGTTCATTGGAGGACAAGCTACATAGATGCAATGCTGATTTTGTCCAACAGAGGGAGCCCGAGCGCACAGAGCCCAGAGGGAGGCTGATGTCATTGCAGCACCCCAGTGAATGCGTTGCTCAGACGCAATACCTTTAAAAAACTTTAAAATGTTGTTTTTTTTATTTTAAACTAATATTGGTGTATATTTTGATGTATGGATGCACGGCAGTCGTGTGGTCCCACTGCTTGGGGACCAGGGTTCAAGTCCACCCTCGGCCATCTCTGTGTGGAGTTTTTATCTGGGTTTTCTCCGGGTACTCCGGTTTCCTCCCACATTCCAAAAACATGCTAGGTTAATTGGCGACTCCAAATTGTCCATAGGTATGAATGTGAGTGTGAATGGTTGTTTGTCTATATGTGCCCTGTGATTGGCTGGCAACCAGTCCAGAGTGTGCCCCGCCTCTCGCCCGAAGACAGATAGAATAGGCTCCAGCACCCCTGCGAAAATGAATGAATTCATGAATTTTGAGGTATACTTTTGGGATGTTAGGTTGCTGTGTGATGAATTTAGTGTAATTCTCAGTAAATTGTTATGTTGTTATACTGTTGTGTATATTGACCTGAATATTGAATTTTTAGACACTGCCAAAGAAAACGCTGTTGTTTGTAAATAAAATAATTCATATTTAACGCACCTCCTATGCCACAGGCCTACGAATACTAGGAACTTGAGGTACAAAAGTATACATCCACATAATACATTCCAGTCGTCGTGCAGTAGGAAATATTTACATGTCAACTCTCCCAACTGGGTTAGCATCAAAGTTTGCCACTCTCTCTCTCTCTCTGCTAACACCTTTCCAGGTTCGGAAACTTTGCGCGCTCATTTGCAAAAGCTAGGTTAAGCTTATGTAAAGGAGATGCATTCCGAGTATGTCGGAGGGCCCCCCACCCCCGGAAAACAAACATTTCCCCCCATCCCTCCCGCCCCCTTGACAGACGAGTGACAGCTATTTAAATGCAAACTGTCATTAAGGCACGCAACCCTGCGCGACACCTGCTTTAATCACGGCAACAAAGGCGCAGCGAGTGGCCGAGTCGGCGCTCTCGCTCTGTGATATTCAAATGACGGGGCGGTGCAACATCCCAAAAAAAAAACAACATCAAAGAATAGGCAACGAGGCGCTACGGGCCTCCCACTAGCGCTCGCTAATCAGCATCAATTTCCGAGTGATTCAAGAAGAAGAAGAAGAAGGAGAATATAAAGTAATAAGTAACTTTTAAAGCAGCCATTATTTAACCTTTTGTTGTTATTTTGCACTACTTCTATTTTTTTTTTCTTTGCTCGGCAGATTTTTCTTGGACTTTGGCCTAGTGGGTCTCGCTTGGATGTAGTTCCTGCTCACGCTGGCCAGAATTATAATTTTAACAAACGTTCGGGAGGGGGGGTCACTGGGATGAAACATCCGTACTGCGTGCCAAAGCTTGTGCACAGAACATTTGTATTGATTACTTTTTGTTTGCGGGCGGCACGGCGGTCTAGTGGTTAGCGCGCAGACCTCAGACAGATAGGAGACCAGGGTTCAATTCCACCCTCGGCCATCTCTGTGTGGAGTTTGCATGTTCTCCCTGTGCATGCGTGCATGCGTTTCCTCCCACATTCCAAAAACATGCTAGGTTAATTGGCGACCCTTGTGAGGAAAAGCGGTAGAAAATGAATGTATTGAGTTGTGGACTCCTATAGAGCAGCTACACACAATAACCTTTCTAGTTCTTCCAGAATCTGCACCTATTCAGCAAGAACTGTAGCAAAACCTGAGAAAGAAGTTTTTTCCCCAAAAAAATTTTTTTCAGGGCGGC
The DNA here is from genome assembly GCF_030265055.1 of Doryrhamphus excisus. NCBI lineage: Eukaryota > Metazoa > Chordata > Actinopteri > Syngnathiformes > Syngnathidae > Doryrhamphus > Doryrhamphus excisus. The sequence goes on along the minus strand of NC_080486.1, from coordinate 8,822,672 downwards.
ACGGCGGCCGAGTGGTTAGCGCGCAGACCTCACAGCTAGGAGACCAGGGTTAAATTCCACCAGGGTTCAATTCCACCAAGAGTTTGCATGTTCTCCCCGTGCATGCGTGGGTTTTCTCTGGGTACTCCGGTTTCCTCCCACATTCCAAAAACATGCTAGGTTAATTAGCGACTCCAAATTGTCCATAAGGCATGAATGTGAGTGTGAATGGTTGTTTGTCTATATGTGTATATAACAATATAACAGTCACTAAAGTCATCATACAGCAACTTCACACTCAAATATACAAACATGTACCAATATGAATAATAAAAAAAAACTCCATACTGTGCGGCATGGCGGTCGAGTGGTTAGCGCGCAGACCTCACAGCTAGGAGACCAGGGTTCAATTCCACCCTCGGCCATCTCTGTGTGGAGTTTGCATGTTCTCCCCGTGCATGTGGGGGTTTTCTCCGGGTACTCCGGTTTCCTCCCACATTCCAAAAACATGCTAGGTTAATTGGCGACTCCAAATTGTCCATAGGACAGTCACTAAAGTCATCATACAGCAACTTCACACTCAAATATACAAACATGTACCAATATGAATAAAAAAAAACTCCATACTGTATTGCATTTGCATTTGTCTATATGTGCCCTGTGATTGGCTGGCGACCAGTCCAGGGTGTACCCCGTCTCTTGCCCGAAGACAGCTGGGATAGGCTCCAGCACCCCCGCGACCCTTGTGAAAAAAAAAAGCGAAACAAAATGAATGAATGACTTTTTGTTTGCTGCACCGACTCCACCTTTCTGCATATAAGTGTTTAAATTATGATAAGTGTATGTAAGTATATTCGATTGTTTATAAATGTTTTAGCAGTTGCGCATCTCTTCTCCGCCACCCACAAATAATCAAGGGAAAACGGCGCCTAAACAACCATATGCTTCCTTATTTTCTTCTTAATATGCATATATGCATTTCCTGTTTTCTTGTCATATAACGCACTATATTAGTATTTTAGTCCGCAAATTTGCCTATGCTGAGACTAATTCCCATCCTGTACGCAGGTGTTGGTTGCACTTTGGACGAGTTATTATTAAACATCTGGTCGGAGCACCGAAGAGAATAAATCAGCGGCCTCTTCCACTAATCAAATGTAATCACACATGCATTCTGTTGGAAGTAATTAACAGGCACCGCATGGAGCATATATCGACTTCAATCTGCTCGGAATTGCAAAGGACGTAATTACGTGCCTTGCCACACACACACACACATGTGTTGGGGTTTATAGTATGTGTTATATGTATTTTTGTTAGCGTGGAAAAGGGCGTTTTTTAATCAATTTACACACTTATGACTCGTGGCAGAGCTTGGCACTGATACCCAAAACTGGCAATGCAATACTCAAAAATACTTTATAATACAATTTCTGTTTATGAAAAAAAAATGTAAGAAAAAGGAATTTAATGTATTATACACTATAATTAATTTGTTTGCATTTTGAGTACAACTACATTGAGTAAATTGAGTACAACTGCTTTGTCTTTTATACAAATTTGCATTGTTTTCAGTAAACAATATCGAGGATAAAGTCGTAAATTTAGGAGAATAAAATTAGAGATTTATGAGGAAAAAAACCTCTTCTGTTTCGAAGAATAAATTTAGCAGAAATTTAAGAAAACATTACAAGAAAAATTGTCTCAAGGTCTGCAAGCTAGGGTAGTTAGGTTTGTTAGCGTAACAAGCAAAAATAATATAATGTATTATACACTATAATAAATTTTTTTGCTTTTTGAGTACAACTAAATTGAATAAATTGAGTCTTTTATATGAATTTGCGTTGTTTTCTATAAACGATTTTGAGGATAAAGTCGTAAATTTAGGAGAATAAAGTCATAGATTTATGAGGAAAAGCATCTACCATTTAGGAGAATAAATTTAGCATGAATTTACGAAAAATTTACCAAGGTCTACAAGCTGAGGTAGTTAGGTTTGTTAGCGTAACAAACAAAAAAAATTAAAAAAGAGGAATTTTATGTATTGTACACTATAATTAATGTTTTTGCTTTTTGAGTACAACTAAATTGAGTAAATTGAGTACAACTGCTATGTCTTTTATATAAATTTGCATTGTTTTCTATAACCGATTTCGAGGATAACATTATAAATTTAGTAGAATAAAGTCGTAGATTTATGAGAAAATGTATCTTCCATTTAGGAGAATAAATTTAGCATAAATTTACGAAAAATTTACAAGAAAAATGTCACAAGATCTGTGCACTAGGGTAGTTAGGTTTGCTAGCAAAGCAAACAAAAAAATGCTTTGTCTTATATGAATTTGCATTGTTTTCTATAAAAAAATTTCGAGGGTAAAGTCGTAAATTTAGGAGAATAAAATCGTAGATTTATGAGAAAAAAAAAACCTCTTCCATTTCAGAGAATAAATTTAGCCTAAATTTACGAAAAATTTACAAGAAAATGTCACAAGGTCTACGAGCTAGGGTACTTAGGTTTGTTAGCGTAACAAACAAAAAAAAAATTAAAAAGAGGAATTTTATGTATTATACACTATAATTAATGTTTTTTGAGTACAACTAAACCGATTTTTCTATAACCAATTTCGAGGATAAAGTTATAAATTTAGGAGAATAAAGTCGTAGATTTATGAGGAAAAAAACCTCTTCCATTTAGGAGAATAAATTTAGCATAAATTTACGAAAAATTTACAAGAAAAATGTCACAAGGTTTACGAGCTAGAGTAGTTTGGTTTGTTAGCGTAACAAACAAAAAAATGTAAGAAAGGGGAATAAAATATATAATACACTATAATTAATGCGTTTTGAGTACATTGAGTAAATTGAGTACAACTGCTTTATCTTTTATATAAATTTGCATTGTTTTCTACAAACGATTTTGAGGATAAAGTCGTAAATTTAGGAGAATAAATTTGTAGATTTATTAGAAAAAGCATCTTCCATTTAGGAGAATAAATTTAGCATAAATTTACAAGAAAAATGTCACAATGTCTATGAGCTAGGGTAGTTTAGTTTGTTAGCATAACAAACACTGCCCCCTCCTGGTGTGGAGGTTAAAAAACATAAGCATTTTCTTATCCTGTCTTCTCTTGAGAGTAAATAAAGTGACAAGAAAGTGGATTTACTTTTATTTACCTTTAGTGGAGCGACAAGTAGCTACCTATAAAATAAAATGTAATGCAGTGAAATATAACAACCTGGAAAAGTACTTTTCCACCTCAGCGAGACACTTTTTAAAGTCTGAACAATGTCGCACTGAGGAAAAAAAAAAAAAACAGCAATATGGCCTTGGGGTTTGCATATTCCTCTAATTTAAAAGAGTTGCACACACACACACACACACACACCTTGAGAAAAGATTAGCCCTTCTGTGTGCTCTAAATGCCTGAGCCATGACAGTGAATGATGGCTTTATTTAAAATCATAATAGTTTTAATAAATGAAGTACAGGCGGCACGGTGAACTCATACGACGTGATTAAATACTCCAGTCTCTTGTTAATTAGCTTCCTTCAGGTGTTAACTGCAAATACCAAGCACTCCCCCCCCAAAAAAAAAAAAAAAATGCTGCGAAAAGACCTCACGCAAAGCTCATCGGGAGCACATTTCCTCCATATATTGGCTCACAAAGCTTATGAAACCTCCATCAGATAAGGATTTGAAGCTCATTCTTTTTTTTTTTTTTTCGCCATTTTTTTTCTATTAACAAGGCGATCCGGGTGGCATTTAGCCGGGAATCTGAAAGACTCCGCAAAAGTCACCTTCATATGAAACCACGAAGACAATAAGTGAGCTGTTCTCGTTTGATTCGATTCACAAAAAAATATCACACAACCTTGGTAATGATGCAGTACAGGTCCAGAATGGAATGCTGTCCTATTATTAACCTACCAGAAGGGAATCACAAAACTCATTTTTCACAATTTTTGGCTTTAAAAATTGACTGAAAACACATGACCGGACCATCAAGGACAAGGCAAGGCAACAGGTGGTGCTAGTACCTGAAATTCTTTGGCCGTTTAAGCCAACCGACTAGAAATTTAATAAGATTTGGGAACTATTTTCCCATAGCAAATAAGGTCAATCTGGAAAAAATCTGTTTCAGGGTCAAATACTGTGTCACAATGACAAAGTGACAAAGTGACATTGACAAAGCTTGTTGTTAGTGGGAAATTTTTCTCCTTACTTTCCACATTTGTGCAGTTTTTTAAAATTATATAATACAAATAATAATTTTTGTTTTTTGTTTGTTTTTGTATTGTTTTTTATGATATTATTACTTGATTTTTTATTTTTTATTTTATTTTTTATTTTTTATTTTTTATTTTTTATTTTTTATTTTTTATTTTTTATTTTTTATTTTATTTTTTATTTTTTTTTTTTTATTTTTTATTTTATTTTTTATTTTTGTATTTTTGTATTTTTGTATTTTTGTATTTTTGTATTTTTTTAAATTTTATATATTTTTTTTATATTTTTTTATTTTTTATTTTTCATCGACAACTTTTTCCCAAGCTAATTTTCCAAAAATTGCCAAAAAAAATTCTTTCTCATATTCCACTTTTTTCAATGTAATATTTCAACTTTATGTTTTTTTTTTTTTTACTTTATTCTTACTGCTATTGGCACCAACATACCATGACCCCAGTGAGGATTAGCGGCATAGAAAACAGATGGTTAAAATACTGTGTCACAATGACAAAGTGACATTGACAAAGCTTGTTATTAGTGCGGAATTTTTCACCTGACTTTCCACATTTTTGCAGTTTTTTTTTACACAAACTATATAATACAAATAATAATAATAATAATAATAATAATAATAATCTTGTACATTGTTTTTGTATGATATTATTACTTTATTTTTATATTTTTACTTTATTATCGACAACTTTTTCCTAAGCTAATCTTCCAAAAATTGCCCAACATTTTTTTCTTTCTTACATTCCACAAATCGGGTTTGATTCCCCGCTCGGGCATCTCTGTGTGGAGTTTGCTCCGGTTTCTGCCCATATTCCAAAAACATGCATGTCAATTGACTAGGTATGTATAGGTGTACATACACACACTAGGTGTGTATACAAGACAGCTGGGATAGGCTCCAGCATACCCACGACTAAACAGTGGTTAGCATGTGGTCCACACAGTCAGGGAATCGGGTTCGATTCTCCTGGAGTTTGCTCCGGTTTCTGCCCATATTCCAAAAACATGCATGTCAATTGACTAGGTATGTATATAAGACAGCTGGGATAGGCTCCAGCATACCCACAAACCTAAACAGTGGTTAGCATGTGGTCCACACAGTCAGGGAATCGGGTTTGATTCTCCTGGAGTTTGCTCCAGTTTCCGCCCATATTCCAAAAACATTAATGTTAATTGACTCGGTATGTATATGAGACAGCTGGGATAGGCTCCAGCATACCCACAAACCTAAACAGTGGTTAGCATGTGGTCCACACAGTCAGGGAATCAGGTTCGATTCTCCTGGAGTTTGTTCCGGTTGCCGCCCATATTCCAAAAACATGCATGTCAATTGACTAGGTATGTATATAAGACAGCTGGGATAGACTCCAGCATACCCACGACCCTAAACTTTGGTTAGCATGTGGTCCACACAGTCAGGAAATCGGGTTCGATTCCCCGCTCGGGCATCTCTGTGTGGAATGTGCTCCGGTTTCCGCCCATATTCCAAAAACATTAATGTTAATTGACTAGGTATGTATATAAGACAGCTGGGATAGGCTCCAGCACACCCACGACCCTAAACAGGGAGACATATTGTGAAGTGGTTAGCATGTGGTCCACACAGTCAGGGAATCGGGTTCGATTCTCCTGGAGTTTGCTCCGGTTTCCGCCCATATTCCAAAAACATTAATGTTAATTGACTAGGTATGTATATAAGACAGCTGGGATAGGCTCCAGCATACCCACAAACCTAAACAGTGGTTAGCATGTAGTCAGGGAATCGGGTTTGATTCCCTGCTCGGGCATCTCTGTGTGGAGTTTGCTCCGGTTTCCACCCATATTCCAAAAACATGCATGTTAATTGACATTGTATTTATATGAGACATCTGGGATAGGCTCCAGCATACCCATGACTCTATTGAGGTTAAGCGGCATAGAAAATAGATGTCGTTAAATAGTCACATCTACATAACAGGGGACTTTTAATGCTTGCTATTGACGGGAATCGGACACGGCTAATAAAGCAGGAAGTAAACAGCAAGAACATGGAGAAAATCAAACATGTTTTTCATTCATCATGTGAGGAAATAGGTTTCGGAAAATTGCCGCGGGCTTGAATGGAATGCCCCTTGCTTAGGAAAAAAAAAATGCCCCTGAGGCGCTCGTTCATTATGAGGAATAAGAAAAGGTGATGAGACCAGTTCATTTTTTTTTCAAAATAAAACACCGCGTGCTAAATGGTTCCCATGGCAAGCCAACTGAAGCTGATATAGCTGATAAATATGTGTGTGTGTATTTCGCCATCTATTGTGATGCGGCGGCTGATTGCAGCCAGGGAGGCGTTCAAGCACCGCGGGGCTGAAAGGAAATAATTGATTTTCCCCTTCAAGGTTAGGAAAAAAAAAAAATGGAACTGCGGAGAGCTACAGAGGCTCAGCAGTGAGCCAATTAATGGTGTTGATTTGGAAGAAGTGATTTTTTTTGTTTAGCATTTTACTGACATTAGCGCTCAGACAACACACTTAGTTTGGTCTTTCCTTAAAAAAGCACATGTTGTTGTTTCTCGTCGAGATAAAAAACGGATATTTTTAGGTTCCTACCTAGAAAGCAAAGTGTGACTTTTTTTCCTGTGAAACTTCATCTTCATCTCCCGTGAATTCTATTTTTACTTCTCAGCAACATATATTATTAAGCATCAAAGGAAGTCGTCATTTTTAGTGATTGTATTGTTTTCTGGAGAGGGACTTCTCCCGCGTGGAACATAAAAGAAAATATTAATAACCGACTCACTATTGATCACTTAGCGTTGCATTATGGGCTCTCCCCCGAGCCACCGGCGATAAACACACAATAGAGTTAACTGAATTAAGATTAAAAGATGCAATTCCAAGAATAAGAATTTATTCCTGGTTGTGTTAGCAAGATAAGTAAAAAAACAAAAAAAACCAAAACACGTAACAATTTTGCGCAGTGCTATGTCATTGCCAGGAACATTCATTCACTCATTTTCTACCGCTTATCCTCACAAAGGTCGCAAAGGGGTGCTGGAGCCTATCCCAGCTGTCGGACGAGAGGTACACCCTGAACTGGTCGCCAGCCAATCACAGCGCACATATAGACAAACAACCATTCACACTCACATTCATACCTATGGACAATTTGGAGTTGCTAATTAACCTAGCATGTTTTTGGAATGTGGGAGGAAACATTCCTTAACATTCATTAAATTTTCTTTTGATGATGTGTGTCTTTAGAGGGGCTAACGTCATTGCAGCATGCCAATGAATGCGTTGCTCAGATGCAATACAGTATAGGAAAACTTTTAAGGATAAAAAAAAAAAATCATATTGGTACATGTTTGTATATTTGAGTGTGAAGTTGCTGTATGATGACTTTAGTGACTTTTATATTGTTATATACAATATTTTTATACACTATACTGTTATACAATACATATAGACAATACACATAGGCACATATAGACAAACAACCATTCACACTCACATTCATACCTATGGACAATTTGGAGTCGCTAATTAACCTAGCATGTTTTTGGAATGTGGGAGGAAACATTCCTTAACATTCATTAAACTTTCAGACCGTTTTAGTGTAGTAAATACATCTGCATCTTATACTTTTGATGATGTGTGTCTTTATTTGAGGAGCCCAGAGAGGGGCTAACGTCATTGCAGCACCCCAATGAATGCGTTGCTCAGATACAATACAGTATGGGAAAACTTTTAAGGAGTTGTTTTTTTTCATATTCATATTGGTACATGTTTGTATATTTGAGTGTGAAGTTGCTGTATGATGAATATAGTGATTGTTATATTGTTATATACAATATTTTTATACACTATACTGTTATATACAATCACAGGGCACATATAGATTTTCCTATGCAAATTCCTAATTGTAGAAAAATAGTAGTAGAAAAGTTTGTATAACAAAAGGGCAAGTAAACAAGCGCTAACTAAGCGCTAAGTACTTTTTAACCTCTTAAGAAGGCCAAAGTACAAAGCCACATTTCATTTCACACTTTATTTATTCGCCTAATGAGATGATCCATTTGATGTATTCATTCACAGCCTAGCTTGACATTTGCGTTGGCTTGACACGGGACGCGGATCTTGCAAAAAAGTCCAACCGGTGCGAAAACATGATCGAAAGAAAACCGGAGAACGACGCAATCATCGCCGCGAGCCCTCGCTTTGCAAAAGGAAGGACATGGAGTCAGATTTATGTGCGTAGATTTATGGGATAAAAAACCAGGATGTGCTACGTTTTTTTGGCGTGTACGTATCCATTTATGTAATTAACTAGGAGTGCTCCCGTTTGCGCCATCGGTTAATAAGCTCCGGTGGGAACGCCGGCAGGCAGGTGAACCCGTGGCCCCGGAGATGTTAAACACAGATGAATAGATGCCAGAGCACACACGCCGTTACAGTAAATCACGCCAAATGAGCGGCCCCAACAGCACGCAAATGGGCCTGGCGTTAGAAACCCAATATCAGTTAAATGGAAAAGGCCTCTCATAGATATTGGAAACTGGTCACCTTGCCACCGCCCCCCTTCACCTTTTCCATCGCGGACATGGACACGCATCCATCCATTGGCTGGAGTGTCAGGACCAGTATGTAATGGCGGGACAGCGACAACAATTCATTTTGCGGTCAGTTGTCTTTTATATACAGTTGATCTCTTAGTTTTTACGCTATATAATGTACATACTGTATGTGTTTCCAGGGACTAGCTCGCCTGTTAGCTTAATTCTTGTTAGTCAATGGTAAGCAACGGAACATGCGTGGCAATCCCAGCCATTTTTCAGTATCGACCATTTTTGACGATTTTCATACAGAATATTTTGTTCTAGTACTAAATAGACATCATATACACCAAAAGAAAGATTAGACTCTCATCTTTCATTAGAAAAAATAATTTTGTTTCTATCTTTTTCTGTTCTTTAGTAATCAGCAGTCGAACATAAGTAAGTTTCAGGAAAATATCGGTTCCTAACAAAAACAGGCTTCAAGTGAAAAGATACATTTCAAGCATAACTTTAACTTTGACAGTAATTTTGCCATTTATATTTTGCAAAGGCGGTGTACAAGTGGTTAACAGTTAGGAGACCCGAGTTCGATTCCACCCACGGCCGTCTCTGTGTGGAGTTTGCATGTTCTCCCCATGCATGCATGGGTTTTTTCCAGGTACTCCGGTTTCCTCCCACATTCCAAAAACATGCTAGGTTAATTAGCGCCTCTAAATTGTCCATAGGTATGAATGTGAGTGTGAATGGTTGTTTGTCTATATGTGCCCTGTGATTGTATATAACAGTATAGTGTATAAAAATATTGTATATAACAATATAACAGTCACTAAAGTCATCATACAGCAACTTCACACTCAAACATACAAACATGTACCAATATGAATATTTAAAAAAACAATTTTTAAAAAGTTTTCCCATACTGTATTGCATTTCACTAACGTATTCATTGGGGTGCTGCAATGACGTTAGCCCCTCTCTGGGCTCCTCAAATAAAGACACACATCATCAAAAGTATAAGATGCAGATGTATTTACTACACTAAAACGGTCTGAAAGTTTAATGAATGTTAAGGAATGTTTTACTCCCACATTCCAAAAACATGCTAGGTTAATTAGCGACTCCAAATTGTCCATAGGTATGAATGTGAGTGTGAATGGTTGTTTGTCTATATGTGCCCTGTAATTGTATATAACAGTATAGTGTATAAAAATACAGTCACTAAAGTCATCATACAGCAACTTCACACTCAAATACACAAACATGTACCAATATGAATATAAAAAAAAACTCCTTAAAAGTTTTCCCATGTCTATATGTGCCCTGTGATTGGCTGGCCAGGGTGTACCCCGCCTCTCGCTAGAAGACAGCTGGGATAGGCTCCAACACCTCTAGTTTTTCTTCCGTGTTTTTCCGACATTAGGAATTGAAACGGATACTTCCAAAGACTTTAATTACTCCACTGCTCCCCTCCAAGCACACAGCCAATGTATTATATAAGCGATCATTATATACGTTTTAGCTCAGCAAAAAATAAAGCCAATGAAGTGCATGCGATACAGATGGAAGACATAACGAGGAAACATTTGATTACATGGCTCGCCGCCAGACGCCGTTTGTGTTTGTTTTTTTGTATACCGAGGAGGACGGCGGAGTTTCATGACACTTGAGGTGTTAACGTTATATAGCAGCTGTTACACAAAAAATCCGTTTAACCATCTTCTGTCAAGGTGACTGCGGAGGTCTGGATAAGTTCGCCCATAAAGCCGCTTAGTTAAGATCAAGGTTTAGGGAGTGGATTTGTGCGACAAGGGTCGTAAATTGTGTTATATACGTTGTTTGGAAAACGAAAAAAAAATGTACTTGAAGCACATTGCTCATTTTAGCCACAAATCAAACATCCTTTGCAAACAAAACCTGCTTTGTCGACAAAAAGCTTTGATTAAAACAAAGTTCGGACTGATTTGTGATTAGATGTTAAAACAGTAAATATGAAGGCCGCGTTGGCACTTGTATTTACTACACTAAAACGTCTGAAAGTTTCATGAATGTTAAGGAATGTTTCCTCCCACATTCCAAAAACATGCTAGGTTAATTAGCGACTCCAAATTGTCCATAGGTATGAATGTGAGTGTGAATGGTTGTTTGTCTATATGTGCCCTGTGACAGTATAGTGTATAAAAATATTGTATATAACAATATAACAGTCACTAAAGTCATCATACAGCAACTTCACACTCAAATATACAAACATGTACCAATATGAATATTAAAAAAAAAAAACTCCTTAAAAGTTTTCTCATACTGGATTGCATCTGAGCAACACATTCATTGGGGTGCTGCAATGACGTTAGCCCCTCTCTGGGCTCCTCAAATAAAGACACACATCATCAAAAGTATAAGATGCAGATGTATTTACTACACTAAAACGGTCTGAAAGTTTAATGAATGTTAAGGAATGTTTCCTCCCACATTCCAAAAAACATGCTAGGTTAATTAGCGACTCCAAATTGTCCATAGGTATGAATGTGAGTGTGAATGGTTGTTTGTCTATATGTGCCCTGTGATTGTATATAACAGTATAGTGTATAAAAATATTGTATATAACAATATAGTGTATAAAAATATTGTATATAACAATATAGTGTATAAAAATATTGTATATAACAGTCCCTAAAGTCATCATACAGCAACTTCACACTCAAATATACAAACATGTACCAATATGAATATTAAAAAAAACAATTCCTTAAAAGTTTTCCCATACTGTATTGACGTTGCTGCAATGACGTTAGCCCCTCTCTGGGCTCCTCAAATAAAGACACACATCAAAGTATAAGATGCAGATGAATGTGAGTGTGAATGGTTGTTTGTCATTTTAGCCACAAATCAAACATCCTTTGCAAACAAAACATGCTTTGTCGACAAAAAGCTTTGATTAAAACAAAGTTCGGACTGATTTGTGATTAGATGTTAAAACAGTAAATATGAAGGCCGCGTTGGCACTTGTTCAATATCCGAGCGCGAGAGAGCTTGACAGGGTAAACATTTCATCTTGATTTGATGGCAGCCCGGGCGAATATCGTTGCATCAACATTTGGAAAACGCCGTGGCTTCTCATTACCGCCTGCACGCACAAAATATACCCCTAATGCGGAATTTGTGATCTCACAGACGACGCAGTGAAGTTTAAATTTGAAAGACGGGGAAAAAACTCAGGCAAGAAAGAGGTCACGTAAGGAGGGGAGAAATAAAAGTAATTGTCTCATTTGATGTGCACAGGAGAAACCATTTGAGATTTTTTTTTTCCAAAGGCGGCAACAACAGTAAAAAAAGGATGGCAAGGATGGTTTCTCATAGGAATACCGAGCAAAAGACACCATTTAAATAGGTCATACCTGACATAGCTTTACCTGGCTAAATCAGGGGTGTCCAAACTTTTTCCACACTGAAATATGAAAGGAAGCAACGGCCACTTTTGATATTTTGCAAAGATTCATCTAATAATATTGAAATTTGGTTCAAATATTTAAACTTTCAGTTTTTTCCATAACATTTTGACATTATTTCCATTTTATTATGACTTTTTCCACCAAACTATTTTTACATTTTCTGTTAGATTTTTTCTTCTTATAATTATTATAATTAGTTTTTTAGAAGAGGTATTTTTTTCTCTTCGTATTTTGACTTATTTTACTTTATTTTACTTTACTTTAATTAAGCAGCAGCCCACATATCCATTACTGCTCTTTTTCTTTACTTTTTCCCTGTAAATTTTGTTGTAGTAATTATGACTCTATTGTCACTTTATGCTTGTAATGTAATTTTCCAAAAATTACAACTTTATTTTATTGAACTTTTATTGAATTGAACTTGGTATGAATAGGTATGAATGTGAATGAGTGTGAATGGTTGTTTGTCTATAGTGTATAAAAATATTGTATATAACAACATAACAGTCACTAAAGTCATCATACAGCAACTTTACACTCAAATATACAAACATGTACCAATATGAATGTAAAAAAAAACCAAAAGAACAACTCCATAAAAGTTTTCCCATACTGTATTGCATCTGAACAACACATGGGCTCCTCAAATAAAGACACACATCATCAAAAGTATAAGATGCAGATGTATTTACTACACTAAAACGGTCTGAAAGTTTAATGAATGTTAAGGAATGTTTCCTCCCACATTCCAAAAACATGCTAGGCTAATTAGCGACTCCAAATTGTCCATAGGTATAAATGTGAGTGTGAATGGTTGTTTGTCTACATGTGACCTGTGATTGTATATAACAGTATAGTGTATAAAAAATATGTGTATATAATAATATAACTAAAGTCACTAAAGTCATCATACAGCAACTTCACACTCAAATATACAAACATGTACCAATATGAATATTAAAAAAAAACAACTCCTTAAAAGTTTTCCCATATTGTATTGCATCTGAGCAACGCATTCATTGGGGTGCTGCAATGACGTTAGCCCCTCTCTGGGCTCCTCAAATAAATGTCTGTATGTGCCCTGTGATTGGCTGGCGACCAGTCCAGGGTGTACCCCACCTCTCGCCTGAAGACAGCTGGGATAGGCTCCAGCATACTAGCATAGATTACAAATTAAATAACTCGACTTCCCCACTAAGGTATAGCACCACACGTTAATTTCCAGTCATACTAGTGTGACATTACCCCGCCCCCCCACACAACCCTTTTATGACCTTCTTGTAAAAATACAATAAAGCCCCGTATAATACCGCCACTTAACAATGCACTCATCAGATGAGTGCAGCTCACCTACGTTGGTCCTAATTGCGTAGAGTTATGGTCTATTAGCCGTCGTCAGGAATAGCTGCACTTGGCACTTTTATGGAGTGCTGTGTGGCAAGCGACAGTAGAAGTGTCGTGAAGAATGCTTTTTTTTTTTTTTTTTTGGGAGGCGCTTTCTTTATTTTATGAGGACAACCTCGAGCGCTGCCCTTTCACGTCGTGCGTGGACCGTCGTGTGATTTGAATAATGAAAGTGTCGCCCTTTTAGCACAGTAGAGTGCAGAGAAGAAGAAGAAGAAGAAGGAAGTGCTTTTTATTTATTTCTTATTCCTTTTCTTTTTTTTTTTTTTTACCTCTCTCACTCCAAAATGTCACCTTGACGGAGCTACGGAATTCTCATACGTGCCCTGTGATTGTATATAACAGTATAGTGTATAAAAATACAGTCACTAAAGTCAGCAACTTACAGCAACTTCACACTCAAATATACAAACATGTACCAATAAGAATAAAAAAACATAATAAACTCCAGAAATGTTTTCCCATACTGTATTGCATCTGAGCAACGCATTCATTGGGGTGCTGCAATGACGTTAGCCCCTCTCTGGGCTCCTCAAATAAAGACACACATCATCAAAAGTATAAGATGCAGATGTATTTACTACACTAAAACGGTCTGAAAGTTTAATGAATGTTAAGGAATGTTTTACTCCCACATTCCAAAAACATGCTAGGTTAATTAGCGACTCCAAATTGTCCATAGGTATGAATGTGAGTGTGAATGGTTGTTTGTCTATATGTGCCCTGTAATTGTATATAACAGTATAGTGTATAAAAATACAGTCACTAAAGTCATCATACAGCAACTTCACACTCAAATATACAAACATGTACCAATATGAATATTAAAAAAAAAACCAACTCCTTAAAAAGTTATATGTGCCCTGTGATTGGCTGGCCACCAGTCCAGGGTGTACCCTGAAGAAGGAAGTGCTTTTTATTTATTTCTTATTCCTTTTCTTTTTTTTTAACATTTCTCGCTCCAAAATGTCACCTTGACGGAGCTACGGAATTCTCATGGAGTCTCGGCTCCCAACTTTTTTCTTGAACGTATACAATATGTCCTCAACGCAGGTGAACGGAGAAGACACGCTGCAGGCTCTTCTTTAAGCAGCAGCCAGAGGAGACGTGCTCCCCGATGACCGCTAATGTAGAACATCCTCTAAAGTTTGCCGAGCTGATTAGCATAACGCTCCCACGACAACACTCCCTCCGGTGGCGTTTTAGATGATATGCATTGCGATACATTTTTCAAAAGATTAATTATCCACGCGTTTCAATAAAGAGTCCGGTTGCTTTCACTTCGGCGCTCGAGCAGCAGTAATTAACAACGGCATTGCATTCCAAGTGGGAGGGGAGGGTGGTACGGAGGGGGATGCTGCCAGCTATGTAGGGGGATAAAAATGAGGTCCTTAATGAGGGTGGAGGAACGTGCACTGTAGTGCCACCCCCCATCACCCCCCCCGCCACCCCCGGCCGCCTCGAATCAAAGGGCGCTCACCGCTAATTGGAAAGGGGTTAACCTTCGTCCCAGGCCCTGCACCCATCCCGCCCCAGGGAACCAACCAACCATCCCTTGACACTCTTTTGGTTACATTTCCATACCAAAGACCTTACTGGGGAATCTGCAGTGGTGACTCACTCTTGCTAACGAGTGCTACTCGAACTGTGGCGGGACAGGTGGACAATATATTCAGCACAAAAATTTTAAATTATGATCTGATATTTATAACTACTAGTCAAAATATTCTAATCTTTTGATGATTGTGTGTCATTAAAGAAAGAAAACTGCAATTCCCCAACTCCCCCACTGGGTAGAGCCTTTGTAAAGTCTTTGCTAGGAAATCTGCAGTGCTGCCAATTAGACGTATTCTCTATGGACAAATATTATTGGTAGAGGTAGCCATGACACCTGCAGGAACATGAAATGGACAAAAATCTAAAAACGGCATACTGATGATAGACTTATAATACATATAAACAAGTTGAACGACGGATAGTACTAACAAAAGGGTACTATTATGACAAAATTGCGACCCTTCCGTGTGCCTGAGCTGTTATTTTTCTGACAAATACGCCACATGGTGGTGCTGATATCAAACTGGTGAGAAAACATGAAGAAAAGTGACTGATTGAGATATCTGGATGACTGAATTTTTACTTGTAAATGTGTATGATCAGGTACTCCGGTTTCCAGTCCAGGGTGTACCCCACCTCTCACATGAAGACAGCTGGGATAGGCCCCAGCACCCCCTGCAACCCTCGTGAGGATAAGCGGTAGAAAATGAATGAATGAATGAATAAATATTGCATCATACACATTCATTACTTCATTCATTCATTTATTCATTCATTTTGAATGAATGTGTATGATGCAATATTCATTCATACACATTCATTCAAAATGAATGAATGAATGAATGAAGGAATGTGTATGATGCAATATTCATTCATTCATTCATTCATACACATTCATTCAAAATGAATGAATGAATGAATGAATATTGCATCATACACATTCATTCATTCATTTATTCATTCATTTTGAATGAATGTGTATGATGCAATATTCATTCATTCATTCATTCATTCATTTTGAATGAATGTGTATGAATGAATGAATGAATGAATATTGCATCATACACATTCCTTCATTCATTCATTCATTCATTTTGAATGAATGTGTATGAATGAATATTGCATCATACACATTCATTCAAAATGAATGAATGAATGAATGAATGTGTATGATGCAATATTCATTCATTCATTTTCTACCGCTTATCCTCACAAGGGTCGCAGGGCGTGCTGGAGCCTATCCCAGCTGTCTTCGTCCGAGAAGTGGGGTACACCCTGGACTGGTCGCCAGCCAGCCAATCACAGGGCACATATAGACAAACAACCATTCACACTCACATTCATACCTATGGACAATTTGGAGTCGCCAATTAACCTAGCATGTTTTTGTGGAATGTGGGAGGAAACTGCAATTGTATTTATTATTTATTATTTATTATTTATTATTTATTATTTATTATTTATTATATATTATTTATTATTTATTATTTATTATTTATTATTTATTATTTATTATTTATTATTTATTTAAAACCCACACATGCACGGGGAGAACATGCAAACTCATGCAGAAATATTATTAATTATATTATTTCTTTCAAGATTGCAGCAGACCTGCCAACATGTACACATTTATGGTACTCAAATACATTTATGTTACTATGGTACTACTATGGTATCATTATGCTGCATTTTGCTCGTTTCTGTTTGGAGTTCAGATCATTATCACTTTCTCAATCGTGTGAAAACATTTATTATCCCTGAGGCAAAGCCTGATGGAAAATAATTGAGAACCTCTGTCCTAGACGGACCTAATCAATATGAAGCAAACACAAACAGTTAGCGTTTTGGTCCGAAACATATCAAAAAGGTGGCAAAAAATGTCCATAAGTGGGAGCTTATGTGTGTGTGAATATCTTGTTTTGTCTAAATCACAAAGATAACATATCCGCTTTCATGGATGACTACAAAAAAGTCAAAATATTAGGCTAAAATCTGTGGTTTTAAGTCAAAAAACGATTAATCCAAAAGTCAAAATATTAGGCTAAAATCTGTGGTTTTAAGTCAAAAAACGATTAATCCAATACCAGAAAAGTTGTCGATTAACTGCATAATGGATTAATCAATATAACAGTCACTAAAGTCATCATACAGCAACTTCACACTCAAATATACAAACATGTACCTATACAAATATTAAAAAAAACAACTCCTTAAAGGTTTTCCCATACTGTATTGCATCTGAGCAATGCATTCATTGGGGTGCTGCAATGACGTTAGCCCCTCTCTGGGCTCCTCAAATAAAGACACACATCATCAAAAGTATAAGATGCAGATGTATTTACTACACTAAAACGGTCTGAAAGTTTAATGAATGTTAAGGAATGTTTCCTCCCACATTCCAAAAACATGCTAGGTTAATTAGCGACTCCAAATTGTCAATAGGTATGAATGTGAGTGTGAATGGTTGTTTGTCTATATGTGCCCTGTGATTGTATATAACAGTATAGAGTATAAAAATACAGTCACTAAAGTCATCATACAGCAACTTCACACTCAAATATACAAACATGTACCAATATGAATATAAAAAAACTCCTTAAAAGTTTTCCCATACTGTATACTGTTCCCTTCCGGAATGATGACTGGACATTCCTATTATGTCATGTTTATACTAAACATGGAACCTTCAAGCATCTGCAAACTGACCTAAAACAGTACTGATTTGATTTCATGTAGTGACAAAAAATATTTTTACAGTGGTTTGAACTGTATTTTCTATCAACACACACAAAATTAAAGTTCCAAACACTCAAATAAACAAATAAAAAATAACTTCATTCCATCAAGTAATTGGCAATGATAAATTGAGAGCTACCAAGCGCAGGCTCATAATTGAATAAAAGTCTGCAGAAAGTAACAGCACTGCATAAAAATATCTCTTGTTAATTTGAATAAACAGCAGACAAGCACTGGGGATAAAAATAAGAAAAAGATCACAGGGTTCAACCATGAGAAAATAACATTAAACCATAATGATAAATGTATACAATAGCATGTATAAAATGGATGAATCTATTTAAGTAGAAATTGCATGTGAATGAACTGAAATGGGGCTGCACAGCAGTCAGGAGCTAGGAGACCCGAGTTCGATTCCACCACCGGCTATCTCTGTGTGGAGGTTTCCTCCCACATTCCAAAAACATGCTAGGTTAATTAGCATAATGGATTAATCAATACAATTAATCAATATTTGAGAGGCTATAATCTGTGGTTTTAAGTAAAAAAACGATTAATCCAATACCAGAATAGTTGTCGATTAACTGCATAATGGTTTAATCAATATAACAGCCACTAAAGTCATCATACAGCAACTTCACACTCAAATATACAAACATGTACCAATATGAATATAAAAAAAACAACTCCTTAAAAGTATTCCGATGTTTAGGAATGTTTCCCCCCACATTCCAAAAACATGCTAGGTTAATTAGTGACTCCAAATTGTCCATAGGTATGAATGTGAGTGTGAATGGTTGTTTGTCTATATGTGCCCTGTGATTGTATATAACAGTATAGTGTATAAAAATATTGTATATAACAATATAACAGTCACTATATTCATCATACAGCAACTTCACACTCAAATATACAAACATGTACCAATATGAATATGAAAAAAAAACAAGTTTTCCCATACTGTATTGCATCTGAGCAACGCATTCATTGGGGTGCTGCAATGACGTTAGCCCCTCTCTGGGCTCCTCAAATAAAGACACACATCATCAAAGATGCAGATGTATTTACTACACTAAAACGGTCTGAAAGTTTAATGAATGTTAAGGAATGTTTCCTCCCACATTCCAAAAACATGCTAGGTTAATTAGCGACCCCAAATTGTCCATAGGTATGAATGTGAGTGTGAATGGTTGTTTGTCTCTATGTGCCCTGTGATTGGCTGGCGACCAGTCCCGAAGTCAGCTGGGATAGGCTCCAGCATACTCGCGACCCTAGTGAGGATAAGCGAGTTTTTGCACAATTTTACAATATGAATATTACTTATATTACAATAATGATAAGAATGTAAACACCTTATTTCCAAACCAGCTCCACCACCAACATCTTAAATAAAGTTAATTACTATGAATGCTGTCAAAATGAATAATTTAGCTTTTTTTTTTAAATAATTGCCGCATTCTTATTATCAATTAGGCTCACATCTGCTAGTCGACTACGACTTGTGATATGATTACTACATTACTACATTGTCATTTAGCTTAATTAGTGATCTTTCATGGTTAACGATCCTGCGGTGCCAATCTGCTTCAATATTTGCTATTATGAGCTATCATTAGCGGCTGAGAGCGCCGTTCTAATTAAAATGAATGGCTCATTTATATACTCTCTCTCTTTCTCTCGCTCTCTTTCTCTCTCATCAAGACGCTGACACGTTTTCTTGATTGTTTTAGAGTGGCAAATTATGTATCGCCGATTTAACACCTGAGATTACCATACACTGGAACAAGTTAGTGAGTATGTTGGAAGACTTATGTAGAAACGACGCAACAATGTTATCGTATCGGACAGTATATGTCAGAAAACATGACAGAAATTGGTTTTCTGGATGCACTCTAATGCACTCTATTTATAGATACGTCTAAACCAATGAAATAATCAATTAGACATTGCAGTTCTTCTGCAAAGTCAGACATTTTGCACAATAGTATATAAAAAACAGCATATCACATGTTATTCACTATTCTGTGATAATTACATGGCACTTTTCTATACCAGTACGAGTTCTAATACTGTATATGCATGTTAGATTTTTTCGTCCAATCAGATTTCAGTTTGTATGTGTTGCCATGTCAATGTAGTCTGCCCAGGGTCTTCAGAATCAGGAGCCTGGTCAGGTCCCTGTCACATATATACGATCAGCAACAGGGCTGGGTTTTAGTGGTGTGTCGGTCATGAACGAACAGGTCAAAAGATCTAGTTCTTTTTTTGTGAATGGAATGAATGAGGTCATCGCCCCTAAAATACCCGTTCAGTCCGTGCTTTTTTTTTTATTTGCTGGACTGTTCCTTTTGCAAGGCGGGACTATCTGCGTGCTTGACTGTCTTATCCTATCGTCGCGCCTCGATCTGTAGGTGGGTGGGGTTAGCTGACTGAACGACCGAGATCGAAAAATTGACCGACACTCGTCGGCTGTTCATTCATTCATTCATTCATTCATTCGTTCATTCATTCATTCGTTCATTCATTCATTCATTCATTCATTCATTCATTCATTCATTCAGGGGTGCTGGAGCCTACCCCAGCTGTCTTCGGGCGAGAGGCAGGGTACACCCTGGACTGGTGGCCAGCCAATCACAGGGCACATATAGACAAACAACCATTCACACTCACATTCACTCACTCAAGATACTAAAAACCATTAGAAATCTTACATTTTTTGCTATTCCTACTATAATTGTATTTT
The DNA here is from genome assembly GCF_030265055.1 of Doryrhamphus excisus. Lineage (NCBI taxonomy): Eukaryota > Metazoa > Chordata > Actinopteri > Syngnathiformes > Syngnathidae > Doryrhamphus > Doryrhamphus excisus. Next base: position 8,802,029 of record NC_080486.1, on the reverse strand, counting down.
ACAAAAAGTGCAACACAATTGCCCGATTGGACGGGTTGGGCAGTGGGGAGGTCGTTAATTCCGTTCACAAAAAAGAACTAGTTCTTTTGACCCGTTCGTTTATGACCGACACACCACTAATCATCACGTGTTGTTGCGCTGTTGAGTCGGAACGAATGTGAACATAAATGAACGAACTGACTCGACACGGCTGACAGGGGGAGATCACAGGCTAACGACCAATTGACCGAAATGAACGAATTGAATGAAATGAATGAAATGAACGAAATGAATGAAATGAACGAATTGAACGAAATGAACGAAATGAACGAAATGAACGAAATGAACGAAATGAACGAAATGAACGAAATGAACGAAATGAACAAATTGAACGAAATGAACAAATTGAACGAAATGAACAAAATGAAGAAATTGAACAAATGAACGAATTGAACGAAATGAACAAAACAGACATAGACATAGACTTTCTTTATTGTCATTGCACAATAACACAGCAGTGAAATTGCCAACGAAATGTCGTTGCCTGGGTCCCGTGTAATAAAAAATAAAAAATAAAAAATAAAAAATAAAAAATAAAAAATAAAAAATAAATTTATTATAATAAATAATAAATAATAAATAAATTTTAAATAATAAATAATAAATAATAAATACATTTTAAATAATAAATAATAACGTGGAGAATAAATGGATTACATCAAATATGAACAATGTACAGCATAAACAGTAATTTGTACAAATAATTTAATTAATTTAGAATAAATAACAATAATTTAAAGTTTTGGTTGTGCGTGTGGGCAGGTAGAGGGGCTTATTTGGCATTGAGCTGTCTGATGGCCAGGGGGAAGTAGCTGTCTCTAAACCTGGTTGTTCTACAGCGGATGCTGCAGAGCCTTCTCCTTGACGCCAGGCGAGAAAACAGAAAAAAGAAAAGAGAAAACAAAATGAACAAAATGAAGGATCTTTTTACCGAATGAACCTGAATGATCCGATTCACTGAAATGAACGGTTTTGACCAACACTACTGGGATTTGCCTCTGAGGGCCAGCTCGATGGACCACAGTATCAACAATTTTTTTTCCATCCTCTGATTGGTTGATCAAAGCACAACTGTCTGAGCACCAAATTTACAAGCACAGGCGTAATACCCGAAGGTTCAAACGTAACAAAACACGACGGTTTGTATGATAACTGAGACAATGAAGCTTTTAGTCGAAAACCAAACCATACAAAAACGGGTCATTTTCGGTCATTGTCGTTTTTTCCCTCAGTCAACAACCATTGGTCTTTGTTCTCGGATAATCACATGTTCCTGCGATGTCATCTAAGAGCCATCCGACAATATCTTGCCTGTCTCTTATGGACTGCAATTGAGGCGGGTAGATTCAATGAAGGGTTGACGGGGTTGTTGTTTTGCATCGCAATTGCCACATGACTCCATAGTCGACATCCAACCCCCCTGTGGAGTTGACGAGGGGCGACAAAGCAGCTTGAGAAGACAACAATCATGGGAAATGATGACAGAAAAAGCCTTTCCAAAGTATGTTTGTGAGTCTCGGCTGTGTTAGTGCTTCCATTAAAATCACACAGTACTCATGGAGGAGGAGGAAAAATAATAATAAAAAAAAGCATCTGCCGTAACTCAAATCAGCTTTCTGTCCCGGTAATGAAATTTGAAAGAAAGCCCTTGAGAGATTAAGGATTCCCTTTTGCCAGCAGATGTTTGTGAAATGAAAGAGATCGGAGGAAGGAAGCGAAGAGTGTCGTTTTGAGTCAGAATGTTCCGATTCTCCAAGAACACAGTCGACACGACCGCTTTGTACATCGGAAACGTATTAGAGCCCTCGGCCGAAGAACGAGCATTTAAACAATGGCGGCTCACCTTTATCACCGTCAATATTGAACAATACCATATCTTACTTATTGTGTGGAAATATGGGATAATAATAAAAACTATAAAAGCAATCTTCACTTGCTAAATGTACTAAAAAAAAGGCCAGTAAGGATAATTCATAATGCCGCCTAGAGAACATACTAACTCCTTATTTCTAAAATCACAAATACTTCAACTTGCTGATATAGTTCATCTTCAAACAGCTAAAATAATGCATAAAGCTAAAATTAACCAATTAGCTAAAAATGTCATCCAATACTTCTCTACAAGAGAGGAGAAATATGATCTCAGGGAAGAAGTACATTTGAAACACTTATATGCTAGGATTACGTTAAAAAGCCATAGCATTTCAGTATGTGGAATCAAACTATGGGATGGATTGAGTAAGACCCTCAAACAATGCACAACGATGAGCCAATTCAAGAAACAATACAAGCAGCTGTATTACAAGCAGTCCCATAAGTTTTCCCATGCTGTATTGCATTACAATGGGGTGCTGCAATGACGTTAGCCCCTCTCTGGGCTCCTCAAATAAAGACACACATCATCAAAAGTATAAGATGCAGATGTATTTACTACACTAAAACGGTCTGAACGTTTAATGAATGTTAAGGAATGTTTCCTCCCACATTCCAAAAACATGCTAAGTTAATTAGCGACTCCAAATTGTCCATAGGTATGAACGTGAGTGTGAATGATTGTTTGTCTTATATGTGCCCTGTGATTGTATATAACAGTATAGTGTATAAAAATATTGTATATAACAATATAACGGTCACTAAAGTCATCACACAGCAAGTTCACATTCAAATATACAAACATGTACCAATATGAATATTTTAAAAAAACAACTCTTGAAAGTTTTCCCATACATACATAAAATAAATGAAATAAATAAAATAAATAAAATAAATAAAATAAATAAAATAAATAAAATAAATAAAATAAATAAAATAAATAAAATAAATAAAATAAATAAAATAAAAATATTGTATATAACAATATAGCAGTCACTAAAGTCATCATACAGCAACTTGACACTGAAATATACAAACATGTACCAATATGAATATAAAAATTAAAGTCATCATACAGCAACTTGACACTGTAATATATAAACATGTATCAATATGAATATACAAAAAAACAACTCTTTAAAAGTTTTCCCATACTGTATTGCATCTGAGCAACGCATTCATTGGGGTGCTGCAATGACGTTAGCCCCTCTCTGGGGTTGTTTGTCTATATGTGCCCTGTGATTGGCTGGAGACCAGTCCAGGGTGTACCCCGCCTCTCGACAGAAGACGGCTGGGATAGGCTCCAGCACCCCCCTTCAACCCTTGTGAGGATAATTGGTAGAAAATGAATGAATGTTTTGCTATTTCCCTTTCTTTGTTGGGGCGTTCATACATTTTTTTTTCCGTTTTCGTTTAGTTATCTCTTAGGACACGGGGAAACAAGTAAAGCTTGTTTCATTAAGCGTCAGTTATCGATGAGTTGCACGACACCGGCTTCCAAACAGCAAAGTGTTTCTGTTGTGTTAATAGTCTTCAGGCTATTGGAAGAGTAGCGTCGCTCGCCCGGAGGAGTGCAAACAGCCAGACAGGCAGAAGAAGAACAATCGGGATTCATCAGGCGGGGGCCGCCTCCGAGCTCTGGATCGTGACGGAGTTAAATGAATTGGTCTATCAGCGCGACACCTGAGAGACGGTCTCAAGATAAACTCTTAAGGATCTTGCGGCGGGTGCACTGCAGCAAGGTCATCGTCACATTGCATCAAACGGGGCTGCTGGGAGGGGAGCTTTTGTTCTCCTGTGTGAAGTTCTATTTGCCACAGGAAACAATTAAGACTCATCTGTCAGCAACGCACTAATGCCTTCGCTCTCCATTCCGTGCAGGAAGTCTTTACTTGCTCATTTGTGCCTCAGTCGTTAAAGCCCCGATATGTTTGGGTGAATGTTGCCGCCATATTGCAGGAAGCTTTATCATTTTTTTTTTTTTTTTTGAAGCGATAATATCATCACCGTGGTGATGCCTTTGAGGCTCTTAAAAAAATCGTTTTCCGTCAAGTGGAAGAGCGGTGAAAGGTCCGTTTTTTTTAGAGTCACCAAGTTTGGCACCAAGCAATCACCTGCTCTCTCCGGCCGCTGCGTTACCGTGACTTTATCAGATGTGACAGCTTTCGGCCCAATAAAGTGGAGGTCTTTAACAAGTGTTCTTGTAGTCCAATGTGTACAGAAGGTGAGGGCAAGATTCCATCTGGCCCATCTTGAGGCAATTTCTCTCTCTCTACCGACGACTTTGATGTTTTTTGTCATCGCTGAAGGTCAGACACAGCCATGCCTAGGTTGACTTCAAACCTCCAATGAGATGATACTCAAATGTGAAAGTGTTTGGATTGCTTGCAGCTATTTGTGACTTCAGGGAATATCTGATGGTAATGGTTTTATTTCATTTAAACATGCATCAGATTACAATTGAATGCATCACATAATCAGTTCACAGTTCCACATGTCCAAAAGGAGTAGGAAGAAGCAAAGCTTATTAAATCCTACCCCTCCATCTGGTACTTTTACAATCAGTAACTGTTACATTTGTTCACTTCCTGCTTTCCTAATATAGTTCAAGGTGTTTTTTTTTATTTTTGTCACGTACCGAAGCACGAGGTGATATGACCATCCAATGACATAATGGGTACCATAGTAAGTGTCAATATAGTGATATGTATAGCACATCATGACATCAAGTTCAAGAGTCTTCATCCTTCTATTTAGCAAACATCAACTGCTTATAAAAATAAAAATAAAAATAAAAATACGCTGTGTTGCTACTGGAATGGTAATGGTTTTATTTCATTTGAACATGCATCAGGTTACAATTGAATGCATCACATAATCTGTTCACAGTTCCACATGTCCAAAAGGAGTAGGAAGAAGCAAAGCTTATTAAATCCTACCCCTCCATCTGGTACTTTTACAATCAGTAACTGTTACATTTGTTCACTTCCTGCTTTCCTAATATAGTGTAATTTTAAATTTTAAATTTTAAATTTTTAATTTTTATGAATTTTTTAATGAATTTTTATGAATTTTAAAATGAATTTTTAAATGAATTTTTAAATGATTTTTTTATCTTTTTTTTTTACAAGCAGTTGATGTTTGCTAAATACAAGGATGAAGAGTCTTGAACCAGTCATGATGTGCTATACATATCACTATATTGACAGTTACTATGGTAACCATTATGTCATTGGATGGTCATATCACTTCGTACTTCGGTACGTGACAAAAAAATAAAATAAAACAAAATAAAAAAAACTTATATAACTATATTAGGAAAGCAGGAAGTGAACAAATGTAACAGTTACTGATTGTAAAAGTACCAGATGGAGGGGTAGGATTTAATAAGCTTTGCTTCTTCCTACTCCTTTTGGACATGTGGAACTGTGAACTGATTATGTGATGCATTCAATTGTAATCTGATGCATGTTCAAATGAAATAAAACAATTACCATTACAGTAGCAACACAACATTTTCTTGAAGTGATTCCATGTTCTCTCCACTTGGCCACCATGATGACTCTCCAGCACCGCATGCTCCATTGCTGTAAGGGCAGTCGACGGCATCAAAAATATCTTCCCTAGCTACCAATATAATGGCGATAAAGAACATAAGTGTCCCTCTTTGTAATGCATCAACAAACCAGTGGTGCAAAGTCATCTTATATAGCAGCTGGATGGCTTCATATTGCAGGCCACTTTGACGACGTCCAACGTTGGTGTTAGATGAGCCATTGATCCTTCTCGACAGGCTCTTCCAGGCAGGCGGTCGTCCATTTGCTCAAGCACTTCCACGGGCACCATTGACTTTTTCCCGCCATGGTGTTTCGCTGTCACGGCGGGACGTGACATTTAATGATCGTCTGATGGAGCCATGTCACATTTGTCACTCACGGACGTCCACGAGAAAGCAAAGAAGCCCAAGAACGCTCAACGCAAGTGAACATTCCACCAAGACAATTACCAGCCGCCTTTTTTTCAACATCAATTGCTTTTCGAATTAGAGCCCTTTTAACCATCCTCTTGTGTTGGGGTCGCCACTGACCCGTTTTACATTCATTCATTCATTCATTTTCTACCGCTTTTTCCTCACAAGGGTCGCAAGGTGCTGGAGCCTATCCCAGCTGTCTTCGGGCAAAAGGCGGGGTACACCCTGGACCGGTCGCCAGCCAATCAATTTTGTTTTATTTTTTCATATTGGTACATGTTTGTATATTTGAGTGTGAAGTTGCTGTATGATGACTTTAGTGACTGTTATATTGTTATATACAATATTTTTATACACTATACTGTTATATACAATCACAGGGCACATATAGACAAACAACCATTCACACTCACATTCATACCTATGGACAATTTGGAGTCGCTAATTAACCTAGCATGTTTTTGAAATGTGGGAGGAAACATTCCTTAACATTCATTAAACTTTCAGACCGTTTTAGTGTAGTAAATACATCTGCATCTTATACTTTTGATGATGTGTGTCTTTATTTGAGGAGCCCAGAGAGGGGCTAACGTCATTGCAGCACCCCAATGAATGCATTGCTCGGATGCAATACAGTATGGGAAAACTTTTAAGGAGTTGTTTTTTTTTTTTAATATTCATATTGGTACATGTTTGTATATTTGAGTGTGAAGTTGCTGTATGATGACTTTAGTGACTTATATATAATAATTTTATACACTATACTGTTATATACAATCACAGGGCACATATAGACAACCATTCACACTCACATTCATACCTATGGACAATTTGGAGTCGCTAATTAACCTAGCATGTTTTTGGAATGTGGGAGGAAACCGGAATCCCATGCAATGCACATGCAAACTCCACAAGGAGATGACCATGGGTGGAATTGAACTCGGGTCTCCTAGCCAATATCAGACATCCCTATTAAATATTTTCATAACTCATGGTGTTTTGTGGTTGAATATGGCCAATTATAGGAAAAAAAAACTATGCATATAAGCATCATTGATAAATTATGCAACTACCACAAGTCACAAGTCTAATTTATGTCTTAAATTGCCTATTTTGGGAGTGAAAAGGTGACTATAGGGGTGTTATTATAGTCTCGAAAACTCTAATAATGTTAAAACCCGTATTTAGAAGGTTCTGACTGTAAAAATATTTCATTGATTTTCTACCGCTTATCCTCACGAGGGTTGCCGGGGGTGCTGGAGCCTATCCCAGCTGTCTTCAGGTGAGAGGCGGGGTACACCCTGGACTGGTGGCCAGCCAATCACAGGGCACATATAGACAAACAACCATTCACACTCACATTCATACCTATGGACAATTTATGTTTTTTCTTGACATTAATATATATGGGTTTAAAATTGACCCGAACACCATCAATGTTTATTTAGTGATTAATTCTAAAATGAGAAAATAAATCAAACTAATACCAGGAAGCTAACACAAGAGGAAGGTTAAAAATCCAACGAGTCTCAAACACATCATAAGCACCTCAATAGCAGTCAAGCGCATTCAATAATAAATAGGATGATCTCAAAAAAGATATTATCATCTCCTCCGCACAAGAAGTGATATTGTGACGTTTGTGTCTCTAACTGCTTCCATAACAATTCCCCTCTAAAATTCCATCCCCTACTCGAGGTGAATTGCACACTATTTGGCGAATACAAAAACATTCCTGAGTGTGTTCTTGCCCGAGGCGAAACGTTCATCGGAGGAGATCAAATCTGCACTGTAAGTTAAAAAGTCCGATAATAACGCGTCTCCGATTCATGCACTATAAATTTTGATGCAGGAATGTGGGGGGGGGGGGGGGGGCAAGCAAGGTTGGAAATTGAAGTGTTAATTTCCAAAAAGCTGAGGGAAGAGTTAATTAAGCCGGGTGCAGAGCTCGGCGAGAAAGTGCTGAGTTTTGGAGACACAAAATATTTATTCATCAGCCTATTAAAGTTTAATTCCTCTTTTTTTTCTCCCTCCCCCCCATTTTTAAAAGGGAAGCAGAACGGAGGGAAGCTTTGAACATTTGACCTTATATGTAAAAGTGTAGGGGGAGTCTGAGCCGCCTTAGGGATCCACTTTAATCATTACAGAGGAGGGCGGGGAAAAGGGGACCCTTAATCGGACTCTTACATCAGTCCTTTTTCGTAATTTTAGAACTTTTTGTCTAACCGGTAACATTTAAACAATGCACTACGATGAGCCAATTAAATAAAATTAATATAAATAAAAAAAACTATATTAGGAAAGCAGGAAGTTACTATGGTACCCATTATGTCATTGTATGGTCATTTCACCTTGTACTTTGTTAAGTGACAAAAAAATAAAATAAAATAAAATTAAATCAAATTAAAATTAAAACAAAAAAAACTTCATATCACCTCGTACTTCGGACAAAAAAATAAATCAAATTAAATAAAAATAAAAATAAAAATAAAAATAAAAATAAAAATAAAAATAAAAATAAAAATAAAAATAAAAATAAAAATAAAAATAAAAATAAAAATAAAAATAAAAATAAAAATAAAAATAAAAATAAAAATAAAAATAAAAATAAAAATAAAAATAAAAATAAAAATAAAAAGCAGGGGTGGGCAAACTACGGTGCAGGGGCCACATGCAGTCCACCAATTATTTGATTCCGGCCCTTCAGTTGCTTTTGAAGTATTTCAACTTTTAACATACAAACCGGCAACATGACTAGCAAGTCGGATGTCGCATTTACTAAAAAACAACAACAACAACAACAAAACGGTAACATTAAATGATATTAGTTTGATGTGGCGTGATGTTTAAAGTGCTCCTGGAAAAAAGGGACATGAGAACATACGGCTGATAGTGTAACACTTTTACAGATGAAATTAGACAAATAATTCAAGGAAAATTATAAGCATAAAATAGTGTGTGTGTGTTTGTTAAATATAAACTACCGCTCAAAAATTTGGGATCACTTGGACATTTTTTTGGCCGGTCTGAGATATGGCTTTTTCCTTGTCAAATACATAAATATATAAATAAATACATGCAAAAAATACAAATGAAAAATACAAATAAAAAAGACAAAAAAAATCAAAAATAAAAAACTTAAACTAAATATACACTACCGCTCAAAAATTTGGGATCACTTGGACATTTTTTTGGCCAGTCTGAGATAAGGCTTTTTTCTTGTTAAATAAATAAATAAATAAATAAATAAATAAATAAATAAATAAATAAATAAATAAATAAATAAATAAATAAATAAATAAATAAATAAATAAATAAATAAATAATACCAATAAAAATACAAATAAAAAATACAAAAAAATCAAAAACTTAAACTATATTAGGAAAGCAGGAATTGAACAAATATAACAGTTACTGATTGTAAAAGTACCAGATGGAGGGGTAGGATTTAATAAGCTTTGCTTCTTCCTACTCCTTTTGGACATGTGGAACTGTGAACTGATTATGTGATGCATTCAATTGCAATCTGATGCATGTTCAAATGAAATAAAACCATTTCTGTTAACGGGCGAGCATGCGACCTTCATTCTGTGGAGAATCGATAATTGCTCAAGACAAATGAACACTTGACAGAACAGGAAAAAAGATTCATCCCGTTGGAAGCAAACACCCCGCCGAGTGGCATAAAACACTCGACGGGGCTCCTTAAATCCTTCCCTGACATCTCGGATGACGCGACGAGGTCCCCGGCTGAGGAAGAACAAGTCGTAGGCTTGATTTGTCTGCCGCCTAATTACATAGCAACAAACGAGTTGCCCATCACCAGAATATATTGTCTGGTTTTATCTCAGGAACTCATCAAGTCGAGCCAATTAAAAGCTGCAACGGCGGAGACATCGGCGGCAGGCGTTCGGTCTCATTCAGTTAATTCATGATTGCCAATTAAAATAGAATAGCGTGCAGAGTTGTAAAGCTGTCAGGAGGGCCAAGCTAAATTACCCTTTTCCACTTTGAATGATGGACGCCTTCATCGCTCTCCGTTATCTTATTTATTCTCCTGGCCCGGGAGAATGGGCCAAGGGGGAGGAGATTTGAAGATGGTGTCATAATGCGGAAGAGTTCTTCGAACAGGGAAAAGCCCATGTCGACCGTTGGTGTGGGGTTATTTATAAGAAACAAAGCCAATGAAATCACATTGGTAGTCATGATCACGTTCATGTTCTGACCTCAGCTGAGTACTGTAAATGCTCTAATTATAGCCCAGGCGTTTATCGACCTAAACCACAGAGAGGATGGCAATAATCGGAGTGACTGTCACTTTAAGAATAATCTGGAGTGCATGAGAAAATAGAAGGAAACTTTAGTTGTGGCACAAAACAGTGACTAATACCAGCAGCAAATACTTTCAATCAGCCAGTATTGCTGTACTTGTTTGCTAGTAGGAATGTGAAATAGAAAAAAAGAATAAAATAAAATAAATAATAATAAAATAATAAAATAATAAAATAATAAAATAATAAAATAATAAAATAATAAAATAATAAAATAATAAAATAATAAAATAATAAAATAATAAAATAATAAAATAATTTATAATAATAATAATAATAATAGCAGTCACTAAAGTCATCATACAGCAACTTGACACTGAAATATACAAACATGTATCAATATGAATATATAAAAAAACAACTCCTTTAAAGTTTCCCCATACTGTATTGCATCTGAGCAATGCATTCATTGGGGTGCTGCAATGACGTTAGCCCCTCTCTGGGCTCCTCAAATAAAGACACACATCATCAAAAGTATAAGATGCAGATGTATTTACTACACTAAAATGGTCTGAACGTTTAATGATTGTTAAGGAATGTTTCCTCCCACATTCCAAAAACATGCTAGGTTAATTAGCGACTCCAAATTGTCCATAGGTATGAATGTGAGTGTGAATGGTTGTTTGTCTATACGTATGTGCCCTGTGATTTTATATAACAGTATAGTGTATAAAAATATTGTATATAACAATATAACAGTCATTAAAGTCATCATACAGCAACTTCACACTCAAATATACAAACATGTACCAATATGAATATAAAAAACCTGTCCATAGGTATGAACGTGAGTGTGAATGGTTGTTTGTCTATATGTGCCCTGTGATTGGCTGGCGACCAGACCAGGGTGTACCCCGCCTCTAGCCTGAAAACAGCTGGGATAGGCTCCAGCACCCCCACAACCCTCGTTTGGATAAGTGGTAGAAAATGAATGAAATATTTTTACAGTCAGAACCTTCTAAATACGCATTTTAACATTTTTAGAGCTTTCGAGACTATGATAACACCCCTATAGTCACTTTTTTCACTCCCAAAATAGGCAATTTAAGACATAAATCAGACTTGTGATTGTATTTTTTGCAGTAAATGTGTTCTAGTGGTGTGGATAAGAATTGACATTGACGGTCTGATTATGTTTATATGCATATTTTTTCCTAATAATTGGCCATATTCAACCATAAAAAAAACATGAGTTATGTAAATATTTAACTGGGATGCCTGATATTGGCTTTTTTGCAGAAAACCGATATTGTCCAACTCTGAAATTTCCGATACCGATATCAGCCAGTACCAATATCTGCAACATGGCATATTTATGTTGGTGGGATGAACACATATGTGTTGTATACAGCATTTTTTTAATATCGTTTTTTTTTTTGTCGATATCAGGCATCCCTAATATTTAATAATATATATTTTTGAAAAACTCAATGTTTTTGTGAATGCTTTGCATCATTAACAGAAACACTTGGTCTATGAAATTGCATACAATGTGCCAAAATCCTAACTATCAGAAACAAAGTGAAGAGGAATTGAAGGCCAAAAAAAAAGTCATGTGATGCAGCTACTGGGGTGTGGAGGTCCAATTTAACAGAGGGGGGAAAAAAAAGTAAATAATAGTCGTCTCACGACAACACTTTAAGGGCCATTTAAATGTGTCCGAAACGAAGGTAACTTGTGGCGCCCGTGTCTCTCGCGCCATTAGGCCGCCGTTGCCGGGCTATTGATGGCCTAATTAAAACGTGTCAGCCTGAAATATGTCACTATTTTGGGGGTGGGCCGAAATGGATGGCGAGCATTAATTTCCACTTTCTCAGAGAGACCTTTTTAATGTCAGCTTGTGTCTACACCGCCAACGCTCCAACGCCGTCCTCAAACAATATGTCAAACGGCCTTGACAACGTGTTTGAACGTGACACCGCAGAAAGAGGAATAGTTTCTGAATAGTTTTACAAATATCGACAACCTTTTGACCATTTTTTGGAGCTTGCACTTTTTGATTATTTCGTGATGTTACCATAGTAACAATAGGAGAATGTTTATTTATAATCTATTAGGGGTGTCACAAGACGAGACAATACGTACATGAGATTGGTATGACTGAACCGAGGCAATTTGTACTGTCTATCAAACGTTTGGGGCATTTCTTGAAATGCTGACTTTTCAACTATTAAAGAGCATTCCGACGTCAATGCTTCGAATGTCAATTCAGCTTTTTATAACTTGAGAGCTGACTGAACAAATAAACTTTAACCGAGGGAATTTCTACTGTCTATCAAACGTTTGGAGCATTTCTTGAAATGCTGTTTTTTCTATTATTAAAGAGCATTTCAACGTCAATGCCTCGAAAGTCAATTCAGCTTTTTATAACTTGATAGCTGACTGAACAAATAAACTTTAACCGAGGCAATTTGTACTGTCTATCAAACATTGGGAGCATTTCTCAAAATGCTCGCTTTTCAATGATTAAAGAGTATTGCAACGTCAATGCCTCGAAAGTCAATTCAGCTTTTTATGACTTGATAGCTGACTGAACAAATAAACTTTAACTGAGGCCATTTGTACTGTCTATCAAACGTTTGGAGCATTTCTTGAAATGCTGGCTTTTCAACTATTAAAGAGCATTTCGACGTCAATGCCTCGAATGTCAATTCAGCTTTGTATAACTTGATAGCTGACTGAACGAATAAACTTTAACCGAGGCAATTTGTACTGTCTGTCAAACATTTGGAACATTTCTTGAAATGCTGACTTTTCAATTATTAAAGAGCATTGCGACGTCAATGCCTCGAATGTCAATTCAGCTTTTTATAACTTGATAGCTGACTGAACAAATACATTTTAACCGAGGCCATTTGTACTGTCTATCAAACATTTGGAGCATTTCTTGAAATGCTGGCTTTTCAACTATTAAAGAGCATTGCAACATCAATGCCTCGAATGTCAATTCAGCTTTTTATAACTTGATAGCTGACTGAACAAAAAAACTTTAACCGAGGCAATCTGTACTGTCTATCAAACATTTGGAGCATTTCTTGAAATGCTGGCTTTTCAATTATTAAAAAGGAATAGTTTCTGAATATTTTTACAAATATCAAGCTTGCACTTGGTAATATTGAGCTTGCACTTGGTAACAGTAACAGTAGGAGAATGTTTTGAGATTTATAATCTATTGACGAGACAATACATAAGATCGGTATGACTGAACCGAGGGAATTTGTACTGTCTATCAAATGTTTGGAGCATTTCTTGAAATGCTGACCTTCCTTTTTTTGCTGTGTCAACTATCAATAGATAGTGGGGTTAAAATAGTTATCAAAAGCTGAATTGACATTCGAGGCATTGACATTGCAATACTCTTTTAAAGCATTTTAAGAAATGCTCCAAATGTTTGATAGACATTACAAATTGCCTCTGTTATTAAAGAGCATTGCAATGTCAATGCCTCGAACGTCAGTTCAGCTTTTTTTAACTTCATAACTGAAAAAGCAGAAAAAGGAATAGTTTCTGAATATTTTTAAAAATATTGACAACCTTTTGACCATTTTTTGAGCTTGCGTCTGGATTCTGAGAGTGATTTTGTTATGTTACCATAGTAACAATAGGAGAATGTTTATTTATTTACATGAGATTGGTATGACTGAACAAACAAACTTTAACCAAGGCAATTTGTACTGTCTATCAAACATTTGGAGCATTTCTTGAAATGCTGGCTTTTCAATTCAGCTTTTTATAACTATTTCAACCCTCCTATCCATTGATAGCTGACACATATGTACTCCATAGAAGACATTCCTCCATGTCATACGGCCATTAAAGATTATAAGAATTTGATTGGGTAGCTTTCCTGACCAATCATGTTGAAGTGCCTGTCCAACAAAGACATCAGTGACGGTCACTCATGACCCGTCCCTCACCCTGAGTGCACTCTCCTGCAGCCATTTGCTCACTTTCTTCTGTGTGCCGTCTGAATTCTACCCCCTGGGATGCTTTCTTTGTGGAGGCAAAACAACCTCCAGCTCCAGACGTGTCACGCCGCTTTTCCTTTAGACGTCTGGCCATTCCCTCCCCCCCCCCCCCCTCCCTCTCTCTTCCTTTTCCTGGTAGCAAGTTTCCTGTCGTCCTCCAGAGACGCGCCACCCGGGGTCAGGCTCTTTACAACAGATTAAAAGAGAGTGTCACTAATGTCACCCGGCCAGGGAATCAATGGCAGCACGTAGGAAATGAAAGCTGTGACGGACACGGACGACCACGTCGGGTCCTGTCAGAGAGGTTCTATTCACGGGAATTCTTCTCATGGTGGCAGCTTGTAGGACCCTGAGGTGGGAGGCTGGGACCACGGAACACCCAGGGGGGGCCTTTCTGGTTAAAAAAAAAAAAAAATATATATATATATATATATATATATATAAAGTCAACACCGTCTCCATCAGCTCAATCAAGTCTTGCCACTGCAGGCGGAGCTTTGAGCTTGTTCCGGAATTTTTTTCCGGAAAAAACTTTGATGCGGATTCAAAGACGTATATCCATCAACGGATGTTTTTGATTCATCCTGATTTCCTATTGTAATGGCAGACAATGCGTCTGATCAGCGTTCATCATCACGCCGATTATTGATCTCCGGAAAACGGGAAAAGAACATCACATGTTTACACCGGTTCTCCATGTGGAATAGTTAAGTTCTACCCACCTGAAAACATCCGTTGAATGAATCTGTCCTTGTTTTTCCTTCTTGAAATAGCATCCTCCTGCACTTGAAAGCTCCATATAAATATATATATTTATGTATATTATATATATATTTATATTTAAACGTCTGACTTTATTTTAACTTTGTCTTCCCAAAAAGTACTAGCACTGAGGAAAACATGAGTAATATATTTTTCTTGTGTTTGTTCTCCAACGTCTGACTCAGCAGGTGTAGTTGGCTCATTCCCACCGCGCATAAAAGACTGAATAAATTAAAAATGCCAACCAACATTGCAATAAACTTAGTATTTTATTGTGTTAGTGTTCTTGAGCAAGGCACCGAGACTCTGACTTGCATTGTAAATGTATCAGTAGCCACGTTTACATGAGTTTTTCCTTTTTCCGAATGGAATCTTTCCGAATGACCTTTCCGAAAGTAATGGTATACATGGAAAAGGAATAAGGACGCAGGACGCACGAAGAAGAACGCAGTATATGCAGTAACAAGATACCTCAATCCGATTGGGGAAAGGAATATTCCACAACTGTGAATCCGATTATATATTAATTCGGATTGGCACTTTTTTTCGAAATGAGGTTACATTCTTTCCGTTTGAGCAAATAACCAGAATGGAATCGGAATATTTGGGTCCATGTAAACGTAGCTAGTGAGACATAGGATGGAAAACCGGGTTCGTAGATTCTTTCCGTTTGAGCAAATAACCGGAACAGAATCGGAATATTTGGGTCCATGAATACGCGGCTAATGAGACAGATAATGAAAAAACGGGTTTGTAGATTCTTTCCGTTCTAGCAAATAACCCGAAAGGAATTGGAATATTTGGGTCCATGTATACGTGGCTAATGAGACAGATAATGGAAAACCGGGTTTGTAGATTCTTTCCGTTTTAGCAAATAACCCAAAAGGAATTGGAATTTTTGGGTCCATGTAAACGTAACTAGTGAGACAGAGGATGGAAAACCGGGTTCGTAGATTCTTTCCGTTTGAGCAAATAACCCAAAAGAAATCGGAATATTTGGGTCCATGTATACGTGGCTAATGAGACAGAGGATGTAAAACCGGGTTTGTAGATTCTTTCCGTTTGAGCAAATAACCAGAATGGAATCGGAATATTTGGGTCCATGTAAACGTAACTAGTCAGACAGAGGATGGAAAACCGGGTTCGTAGATTCTGTCCGTTTGAGCAAATAACCCGAATGGAATAGGAATATTTGGGTCCATATAAACGTAACTAATGAGACAGAGGATGGAAAACCGGGTTCGTAGATTCTTTCCGTTTGAGCAAATAACCCGAATGGAATCGGAATATTTGGGTCCATGTATATGTGGCTAATGAGACAGAGGATGGAAAACCGAGTTCGTAGATTCTTTCGGTTTGAGCAAATAACCCGAGTGGAATCGGAATATTTGGATCCATGTATACGCGGCTAATGAAACAGAGGATGGAAAACCGGGTTCGTAGATTCTTTCCGTTTGAGCAAATAACCTGAACGGAATCGGAATATTTGGGTCCATGTAAACGTGGCTAGCAAAACTTGCCTCCAACTGACCGATTTCCATCTTTTTGTACATCTGAAGACTATTTAAAGTCTTCAGTCAAGGCCTGAGCTCAGGATCAACCCTTGGAACATTTGATTCCCTTTCCCCCCCCCACGACAAAAACTTCGAGGCTCACCTGTCACCAGCAGGGCGACTCGGTGATGCTGACATGAGTCCTCACCACGGCCTTGACGGGATTTGCATTTCAATTCCAGGATCAGGACTCCCTGCCTCGCAGATGATACCAGCGCCCCGCCGGTGGTGCTGTTTGGTGTTCACCTGCGTCTTGTTTGTTTTCTTTGGCTTGTTACGTGGTTGCTCGAGAAACAGGGGGACTGTTTGAAGGCGAAAGAATGTGCCTTGTTGGTGTGAAAGAACGAGACGGGCGGTTGGTGGTGGGGGTGAAGAAGAATGGCGGTGGGGGGGAAAGGTTTGCAATAACAATCTCTTTGCCAACCAAGCAACCATGAGTGCCTTTGCTGGGCTGGGGTGAATGCTGAGGTTTTTCAAGCTGGCTGCTGGAGCATATGAGCACACATCTTCTCCGCCATGGGAGACAAGACTGTCATGACAAAGCCCGTGCCTTTGCCTTTAAAAAAAAAAAAAAAGATACTATGCCGTCCTTTTCCTCCTCTTCATCGTGTCTCTGCCTCATCCTGTCCTCATTCCGAGCTTGTTTGCACTCTCTGTTTGCCTCTTCCTTCCTCATTGTGTATAACACAAGGTGACATTATTGTCCCTTTTCCTGAAAATAGGGGTGATGTGTAGTCAAGGCTCGCTGTCAAAAGCCGGGGAACATTTGCCACCTTTCAGAGAAGGACTAATTGAAAACCTCTGCAGGTCCAACAAATTAAACTACACGGGAAATAATCCCCAAAGTGGCTTCCTGATGGGATCTTGCAAATCAGCATCAAACTGTTGCCGATTGTGGTTTAGTTGATTTTTAACATTATTTCTGATTTTTTTTTTTTTTTTTTTTTTCATATCGATGGTGTTCGGGTCAATTTTTACCCATATATATTAATGTCAAGAAAAAACATGCTAGGTTAATTAGCGACTCCAAATTGTCCATAGGTATGAATGTGAGTGTGAATGGTTGTATGTGCCCTGTGATTGGCTGGCGACCAGTCCAGGGTGTACCCCGCCTCTCGCCCGAAGACAGCTGGGATAGATTCCAGCACCCCCCCGCAACCCTTGTGAGGAAAAAGCGGTAGAAAATTAATGAATGAATGAATATAACAGTCATAAGTCATCATATATAAGTCATCATACAGCAACTTCACACTCAAATCAACAAACATGTACCAATATGACCAATATTGTCCATAGGTATGAATGTGATTGTGAATGGTTGTTTGTCTATATGTGCCCTGTGATTGTATATAACAGTATAGTGTATAAAATATTGTATATAACAATATAACAGTCACTAAAGTCATCATACAGCAACTTCACACTCAAATATACAAACATGTACCAATATGAATATTAAAAAAAAAACAACTCCTTAAAAGTTTTCCCATACTGTATTGCATCTGAGCAACGCATTCATTGGGGTGCTGCAATGACGTTAGCCCCTCTCTGGGCTCCTCAAATAAAGACACACATCATCAAAAGTATAAGATGCAGATGTATTTACTACACTAAAACGGTCTGAAAGTTTAATGAATGTTAAGGAATGTTTCCTCCCACATTCCAAAAACATGCTAGGTTAATTAGCGACTCCAAATTGTCCATAGGCATGAATGTGAGTGTGAATGGTTGTTTGTCTATATGTGCCCTGTGATTGGCAGGCCACCAGTCCAGAGTGTACCCCGCCTCTCGCCTGAAGACAGCTGGGAAAACCCACGCATCCACGGGGAAAACATGCAAACTCCACATAGAGATGTCCGAGGGTGGAATTGAACTCGGCTCTCCTAGCTGTGTGGCCTGAGTGCTAACCACCTGAGGTATTATTCTCCTCTATAGTCACCTCACCCTTCAAGAAAGTTACAATTGACTGAAAGTAAATGGGGTTCGGGGGCATGGAATGAAATCTCTCCAACAATCAGAAAAGTTTTCCCAACTCTTCCCGCCGCAATCCGCTCGCTTCACCGCGCTTGTTTGAGTCCCCCTTACCCCTCCGGACTGGAATAGTTTTGCCTAAATACACTTGATGCATTCGGACAGGCTTCTCAAGCTCTTGTTAGCATCTGCCAGCAGCACTCAAAGGTCAGGTTTCTACCTCACGTACTGAATTGTGATCTCTGCGTTGGCCTCAATTGAGCATATGAAGTCGCAGTCACAGCTGTAGACGCTTGGAATTATCTGGAGAGGAGTGAAGTCAGTACGCAAGAGAACTTTCTCCTCGATGCTGAAGGGAATTTATTATTTCGTTACGGTATTGTGCAAGGTAAGGGGTTGAAATAGTATTTAGAACCTGTAGTATTTATATATATGCTTTTCTTATTAGTTTCACTGTTTCACAATACATACACTCACATAGCACAATTATAATTGCACAACACTAACATATGACCACCATAGTAACCATTCATTCATTTTCTACCGCTTATCCTCACAAGGGTGGCGGGGGTGCTGGAGCCTATCCCAGCTGTCTTCAAGCGAGAGGCGGGGTACACCCTGGACTGGTTGCCAGCCAATCACAGTGTACATATAGACAAACAACCATTCACACTCACATTCATACCTATGGACAATTTGGAGTCGCTAATTAACCTAGCATGTTTTTGGAATGTGGGAGGAAACATTCCTTAACATTCATTAAACGTTCAGATCGTTTTAGTGTAGTAAATACATCTGCATCTTATACTTTTGATGATGTGTGTCTTTATTTGAGGAGCCCAGAGAGGGGCTAACGTCATTGCAGCACCCCAATGAATGCGTTGCTCAGATGCAATACTGTATGGGAAAATTTCGAAGGAGTTGGGGTTTTTTTGTATTCATATTGGTTTGTGTTTGTATATTTGAGTGTGAAGTTGCTGTATGATGACTTTAGTGACTTATATTGTTATATACAATATTTTTATACACTATACTGTTATATACAATCACAGAGCGCATATAGACAAACAACCATTCACACTCACATTCATACCTATGGACAATTTGGAGTCGCTAATTAACCTAGCATGTTTTTGGAATGTGGGAGGAAACCGGAGTACCCGGAGAAAACCCACGCATGCACGGGGAGAACATGTAAACTCCACATAGAGATGGCCAAAGGTGGAATTGAACCTGAGTCTCCTCGCTGAGGTCTGCGTGCTAACCACACGACCGCCGTGCAGCCCCCACAGTAACCATGTAGCTGCAAATAATGTGATCATTGACTACATCATGGATAGCAACATGGCCCAAAGAACCAGGAAGTTAGCTTTTACTATCTGTACAAACCACTGTATGACTTGCTGGCAAACCTGCCAAGAAATTGAATTATTGCATAGTGGATACAGTTGAATATCGTATAGAGCTCCTGCTTCCCGACACCTCACCTCACCCGCCTAGCCTCTGAGGCAATCAGCTCTTCTTCTCTCATTGCAGTATTACTACTATCTATAAACTTCTACTACTTCAATCTCCACCAAGCTTTGATGTGTAAATGGGAATGAATTCCAGATGTGCCACTTCAGCATGTAATGTCAAGGAGATGCAAATGATTAACAGATTCATGCTAAAGCTCAGCTATCCATTTTTTTTTTTTTTTTTGCTCTTTTAATGCATTATTTAGGGCTGCACGGCGATCAAGTGGTTAGCACAGAGGCCACACAGTTAGGAGACACAAGTTCAATCCCATTCTCGGCCATCTCTGTGAGGTACTCCGGTTTCCTCCCACATTCCAAAAACATGCTAGGTTAATTAGAGACTCCAAATTGTCCATAGGTATGAATGTGAGTGTGAATGGTTGTTTGTCTATATGTGCCCTGTGATTGGCTGGCGACCAGTCCAGGGTGTACCCCGCCTCTCGCCCGAAGACAGCTGGGATAGGCTCCTGCTCCCCCACATGAGGATAATTGGCAAAAAATGAATTTTACACTGCAGCAACATTTTGAAACTATTGTGTATTACTGGTTGGTCGGATCTTTGAAGTGAACGAGCAGTAGTTTTGTGTGTGTTTTGAGTTTCCATCCATTTTCTATAACTTTCTAGTTTCTCACTATGGTTCGGAGAGGTATGCTGGAGCCTATCCCAGCTGTCTTCGGGCGAGAGGCGGGATACACCCTGGACTGGTGGCCAGCCAATCACAGGGCACATATAGACAAACAACCATTCACACTCACACTCATACCTATGGAGAATTTAGAGTGGCTAATGAACCTAACATGCATGTTTTTAAACAAAGATTTGAACGCATATCTTCCACATACCCTGACTGTGTGGCCAACATGCTAACAGCTAAGCCACTATGCGTCCTGCTTGCGAATTTAAGCAACAACAAAAAATATGTGGGGACAATTTTTTGTGTGAATGGTTGTTTGTTTATATGTGTCTATATGTGCCCTGTGATTGACAGGAGACCAGTTGTGCCCTGTGATTGGCAGGAGACCAGTCTAGGGTGTACAGCTGGGATAGGCTCCAGCATACCCGCGACCCTCGTGAGGACATTATTTAATATTTAATGCATAATTTGGGGGTTTTCAAATTTTTTAGTTGGAAAATCAATGCGGAATCCATTCAGACTCGGGAAGGATTCTTATGGCTGCATAAGTGCTGCCCGCAATGGGGAGCTGCGGTTCATTTAGACATGACAATGAGCCCATAGCCTCCAATATAGTGTTCATACTTGTGTTGCCGGCGGCACGGCGGTCGAGTGGTTAGCGCGCAGACCTCACAGCTAGGAGGACCAGGGTTCAATTCCACCCTCGGCCATCTCTGTGTGGAGTTTGCATGTTCTCCCCGTGCATGTGTGGGTTTTCTCCGGGTACTCCGGTTTCCTCCCACATTCCAAAAACATGCTAGGTTAATTAGCGACTCAAAATTGTCCATAGGTGTGAGTGTGAATGGTTGTTTGTCTATATGTGTCCTGTGATTGTATATAACAGTATAGTGTATAAAAATATTGTATATAACAATATAACAGTCACTAAAGTCATCATACAGCAACTTCACACTCAAATATACAAACATGTACCAATATGAATATTAAAAACAACAACTCCGTAAAAGTTTTCCCATACTGTATTGTATGGTCACACAGTGCGTGACTATTTACATTTGGTCAGACACGCCCCCCTTTTTCTTTTTCTTCTTCCATATCCGGCTACAATTTTACCCACAGCTCCTCCTGCAGGCCACAGCGTTCACTGCACCCTGCTACTGCTTGCTCTACTTTTCAGCCTTTTCTTTCACCTACAAACAAGATCCCATCCCACTGGTCATACCGCCCGACTGGACTCCGCTATTACAACAATAAACATGCAAATTTAATAAATCTCCGCCCACTCTCCCGCAGCCAAGATCAAATGATGAACTCTTATAATCTCAAATTATCCCTCCTAAATGTCCGCTCTCTCAACAACAAGGCTCTCATTCTAAATGAATACATCACTGACAATAAACTGGACTTCCTCTGTTTGACAGAAACCTGGCACAAACCTTTGGACTATTTCTCCCTAAACCAAGCAACACCTCCTGGATTTACTTACCTTGAAAACGCCCGTCCCGACGGACGTGGCGGTGGCACAGCAGTCATATATAAAAAGGACATCAAAGTCACTCCAATATCCCTCCAAAATGTTCACTCCTTCGAATTCACTGCCTTCAAACTGTCCGGTCCATCCCCCCTTGTCACTGCTGTCATCTATCGCCCCCCAAAACCAAACTCTTCTTTCCTATCAGATTTTACGGACCTCATCACCCAATTAAATGCAATCTCATCATCCATCCTTCTGCTCGGTGATTTCAACCTTCATATTGACAATTCCAACTCCAAACCTGCGACAGAATTCCTTGATCTTCTCAGCTGTTTCTCCATCACTCAACAAGTTAACTTCCCCACCCACACCAGAGGACACATCCTGGATCTTGTCTGCACTACTGGTATCAATATTCACAACCTCACTAGCCATAACTTGCACATATCAGACCATCTGGCCATCACATTTGATTTACACACATCTCCTAGTGTCTCAAAAATCAAACGTCAAATAACCTTCAGGAATCTCAAATCCATCAACCCTCATGCCCTTACCTCACTTCTAACCACAAAATTTGCTATCTCCCCTCCCCCGCTGTCTGAGGACCCCTCTGAACTTGTCTCCTACTACAACAATACCCTTTCCTCCTGTCTTGATGAACTGGCCCCTAAAAAAACCAAACTGGTCTCCTTCTCCCACACTGCCCCCTGGTACACCCCTCAGCTCCATAATATGAAGACCCGTAAACGCCAGCTTGAGAGACTGTACAAGAAATCTGGCCTAACTGTTCATCTTCAAGCTTACACAGATTTTCTACAGCAATATAAAGATGCCTTAAACACTGCCCGCTCACGATACTACTCCAATCTGATTATATCTAGTTCCAACAATCCTAAATCCCTCTTTTCAACAATCAACACACTGCTAAAGCCAAATGACAACTCCTCCTCATCCTTCACCACCACCAAATGCAACAACTTCTTAACCTACTTCCAGTCCAAAATTACCAAAATATACAGCTCCCTAAACCCCCCCTCGACTCACTCGCTTCCTCCTGACCCTCCACTATCTGGCTCCACCCAACGACTCTCCAAATTTACACCTATCTCACCCGTGCAACTCACTAAAATACTAACCGGTATGAAGACTCCAACATGCTCCCTGGATCCTATCCCTTCTTCATTCATCAAACCCTGCCTCCACATCATCTCCCCGCTGATCACAAGTATCATTAACTCCTCCCTTATCACTGGATCCGTCCCACAGTCTCTCAAGCTGGCGGCAATCACCCCCACACTCAAAAAGTCTGGTCTCGATCCCAATAACCTCTCCAATTTCCGTCCCATATCCAACCTCCCCTTTCTGTCCAAAATCCTTGAACGTGTCATAGCTGCTCAACTTCAATCTCACCTCAACTCCAACAGCCTGTTTGAATCCTTCCAGTCCGGTTTCCGTCCCAAACACAGCACTGAAACAGCTCTTCTTAAAATCACCAATGATCTTCTTCTCTCCTCCGATTCCGGCCATCTTACCATCCTCATCCTCCTAGACCTCACCGCAGCCTTTGACACCATTAGCCACTCTATCCTCCTGTCCCGCCTCAAAACCAGCCTCAATATCACCGATTCTGCTCTGTCTTGGCTCCAATCATACCTCACCAACCGTCAACAGTTTGTGCACATAAATAGCTGCTCCTCCTCCATAGCCCCTTTACCTCAAGGTGTTCCCCAAGGTTCGGTGCTTGGTCCTCTTCTCTTCATCCTCTACATCCTTCCACTTGGCAATATCATCCGTCGACATGGCCTCAATTTCCACAGCTACGCTGATGATATTCAACTATACATTTCTACCACCTCCATCAACTCCAACATCTACTCCACCCTCACCAACTGCTTAGCTGATATCAAAACTTGGATGGAACAAAATTTTCTCAAACTTAATAGTGACAAAACAGATATTATCATCATCGGTCCCAAAAACACCACGGCGCCCACCCATAATTTCCATCTTCAATTTGACAGCGCCACCCTCACTCCATCCCCGCTCATCCGCAACCTTGGTATCCTCCTAGACCCCACCCTTTCATTTGAACCCCACATCAAACAGTTAACCCGGACTGCATTCTTTCATCTTAAGAACATAGCCCGACTCCGTCCATCACTTACATTCTCTGCCGCTGAATCCCTAATCCATGCATTCATCACCTCCAGAATCGACTACTGCAACAGCATTCTCTACGGTACACCATCCAAAACCCTCAACAAACTACAATATATTCAGAACTCCGCTGCCCGCCTCCTCACCTCCACCCGCTCCCGTGAACACATTACCCCTGTCCTCCAAAACCTCCACTGGCTTCCCGTCCCCCAACGCATTCACTTCAAAATTCTTCTCATCACCTACAAAGCCCTCCACGATCTGACCCCCCCATATCTCACAGACCTCCTCCATCCACATAATCCCCCGCGTCCCCTTCGCTCCTCAGACTCCAACCTCCTGGCACTCCCCTGTAAGACCAAGCTCCGAACCTGGGGAGACAGAGCCTTCTCCATCGCTGCCCCCACTCTCTGGAACTCTTTGCCCCATTCACTCCGTGCTTGCCCTGACCTTCCCACCTTCAAAAAACAACTCAAAACCCACCTCTTTAAATCTGTTTTTAATGTCTAACCTTCTATATCTGACTGCTGTGCCCCGCCCCCGCTTTTTTTAACTGTGTACTAACCAATGAATGTTGTATTTTGGTGTGTCTTTTATTCTGTTTACTTGCTCTATTCAACTTCATTCTTTTGTAAAGTGTCTTTGAGTATCTTGAAAAGCGCTATACAAATAAAATGTATTATTATTATTATTATTATTATTGCATCTGAGCAACACATTCATTGGGGTGCTGCAATGACGTTAGCCCCTCTCTGGGCTCCTCAAATAAAGACACACATCATCAAAAGTATAAGATGCAGATGTATTTCCGACACTAAAACGGTCTGAAAGTTTAATGAATGTTAAAGAATGTTTCCTCCCACATTCCAAAAACATGCTAGGTTAATTAGCGACTCCAAATTGTCCATAGGTATGAATGTGAGTGTGAATGGTTGTTTGTCTATATGTGCCCTGTGATTGGCTGGCGACCCCGCCTCTCGCTCAAAGACAGCTGGGATAGGCTCCAGCACCCCCTGAACCCTCGTGAGGAAAAGCGTTAGGAAATGAATGAATGAATGAACTTGTGTTGCCAGGTATTTAGACAATACTACTGTACTCTAATTACATCCATTTCCATACTATTATGCCTCATGTTGCCATATCTGTCGGTTGGAGCCAAAACCTTGGATGTTGTTATTGTTTTCATAGCATTTAATCGCATGTGCTTTCTCCGCTAAGCACTGTGTATCATTTTTGTAGGAAATCCTACTAAATCCTTGCAACAAGAGGCTCTCCCGAGCAGGTTTTGAATACTGAATAGCAGCCAGAGTGTTGACAAGAAGCGAGTTCACAGTGCCTTTTGTGAAGGCGGGGAGCGGGTAGAGTGCAGTTTCAAGCCCGAGCGGCTGTGTGACACACACACAGCACAAGGCGGAAAAGCTGAAAAGCGAGCGGGGCCGGCGTGTCATTAGGATTCGGATCAGGACGTCGTTTCAATCGACATAAAACTTGCAGATGAATGAACACGTCTGTCTGTCTGCGGGTTTTACAGAACGTGCAGTGATGCCTCGTGGGAGGAGGGGGGGAGGGGGGTTTGATCGCCGAGGATGACCTTTTAGCTTGTTTACGATGTTTTTAAAGGAAAGAAAACCTAACTTTGAATGTTGATTTGATCGATGTTGAACTCTCACAGACGTTTGCTCTGGAAGATCCACCGCCTCTGTGAAAGATTGCAATTTTTGCACTACTGTTTATCAACCAGGATTAAAAGTGGTATCTACCAGCAACCTAATAAAAACATTCATTCATTCATTTTCTACCGCTTATCCTCAGCCTATCCCAGCTGTCTTCGCCAGCCAATCACAGGGCACATATAGACAAACAACCATTCACACTCGCATTCATACCTATGGACAATTTGGAGTCGCTAATTAACCTAGCATGTTTTTGGAATGTGGGAGGAAACATTCCTTAACATTCATTAAACTTTCAGACCGTTTTAGTGTAGTAAATACATCTGCATCTTATACTTTTGATGATGTGTGTCTTTATTTGAGGAGCCCAGAGAGGGGCTAACGTCATTGCAGCACCCCAATGAATGTGTTGCTCAGATGCAATACAGTATGGGAAAACATTTAAGGAGTTGTTTTTTTATCTTCACATTG
The DNA here is from genome assembly GCF_030265055.1 of Doryrhamphus excisus. Lineage (NCBI taxonomy): Eukaryota > Metazoa > Chordata > Actinopteri > Syngnathiformes > Syngnathidae > Doryrhamphus > Doryrhamphus excisus. Next base: position 8,775,633 of record NC_080486.1, on the reverse strand, counting down.
GTACATGTTTGTATATTTGAGTGTGAAGTTGCTGTATGATGACTTTAGTGACTGTTATATTGTTATATATAATATTTTTAGACGCTATACTGTTATATACAATCACAGGGCACATTTAGACAGACAACCATTCACACTCACATTCATACCTATGGACAATTTGGAGTCGCTAATTAACCTAGCATGTTTTTGGAATGTGGGAGGAAACCGGAATCCCATGCAATGCACATGCAAACTCCACAAGGAGATAACCGAGGGTGGAATTGAATTCAGGTCTCCTAGCTGTGAGGCCTGCGCGCTAACCACTCGTCCATGTTACAGGAAATGATCTAGTGGGCGCCCTGGCTTGATCAACCAATCAGAGGATAGAATAATGCTAATGTTACTGTATGCCTGCTAGCAGGCTCTGTGAGTCAAATCTGAAATCTGATAATGTTTAAGTGACATGGGCCAGCATTGCTGATTCTAAAGGCTCTGGGCAGATTACATTGACATGGCAACTCTAATCTGATTGGATGTAAAAGCTTACATACATATGCAGTACTGAAAGCATTACAGAAAGCAGAAAATGAAGACTTTCGGGAGTAAATGAATACAATTTCACGGAACGAATAGCAGAAGTTAAGTTGGAAATGTAGGTCAGTGCTTCTGATACCGCTTAGCCCAGCAGAGAAGGCTTTGGCGGCCATGACAGTTTTTTTCTTGAGGTCGTACTTCTTGTTTCTTCTCCCTTGTTGGAAAAAAATATTTGAGTGTAACCTCGACTTATGGCTGGAATATTAGCGACACATGTGACCGTCCATGGCCTTACCGGCCACGATCGATGCATCCAATCCCCCGTGATTAGGTCGCGCATTAGCCCACTTGACCCCCTGACCCTCTTACATGGCGGCCGTCGGAAATAAAAATCTTCAAAGACTGTTTTGATGCAAACAAGCTGACGGCAGAGGTGGCGGCGGGTGGGCGACGTCGCCGCCTCCCTGGCCTTGTAGCTTCAACATCAAGGTGTCTCTCTCTTTTTTTTTTTTTTTTCCCCACGACGCCCTCACGCAGCGAGGAGCGCACATGATTAAAAGAAAACAGTCTGCAGACAGAATGAGAGTACAATTAGATCTCCGCTAAGGCGAGATGCATTTAATCCAGTCTGATGATAAATCAGCCTCCCGCTGTCAAGAGCGTGGTTGCACTCCGACTCAACGTACAAGAGTGTCATGAATGAATTTCGGATCACCGTAACGTTCTCCCCCAGTTGTTCCAGTTGCCCTAAATAGCCAACACATGTTATGACAGCTACTTAGCAGATCCAAGAAAGGGATCGATAATGCTTTTGGAGGCAGGCAGTGTTACAGCACATTGACAGGTACTGGAATTGTACTCACCTGTCCACGACATGGTTATTGATCATCCGGTGCTTACTGATGGGTTTGTGAACAGTATCAAAGAGTGTATCGCTCCCAAGATGGTCCCAGTCAGTCGGTTGTCCAACCTACAATGGTTGAATCTGAGAACATCTTTGTGGAGATGTGGTTTAGGGACTTGGAGGACCCAGGGCTTGGAGAACTCCATTGTTAAAGTACAGTGGAACCTCGTTTTTTGGTCATTAATCCACTGGATTACGTAAAGTAACGTAAAGTAACGTAAAGTAACGTAAAGTAACGTAAAGTAACGTAAAGTAACGTAAAGCAACGTAAAGCAACGTAAAGTAACGTTAATCAATGTAAAGTCGCGTAACAAAGTAGTGTAACAAAGTAGTGTAACAAAGTAGTGTAACAAAGTAGCGTAACAAAGTAGCGTAACAAAGTAGCGTAACAAAGTAGCGTAACAAAGTAGCGTAACAAAGTAGCGTAACAAAGTAGCGTAACAAAGTAGCGTAACAAAGTAGCGTAACAAAGTAGCGTAACAAAGTAGCGTAACAAAGTAGCGTAACAAAGTCGCGTAACAAAGTCGCGTAACAAAGTCGCGTAACAAAGTAGCGTAACAAAGTAGCGTAACAAAGTAGCGTAACAAAGTAGCGTAACAAAGTAGCGTAACAAAGTAGCGTAACAAAGTAGCGTAACAAAGTAGCGTAACAAAGTAGCGTAACAAAGTAGCGTAACAAAGTAGCGTAACAAAGTAGCGTAACAAAGTAGCGTAACAAAGTAGCGTAACAAAATAGCGTAACAAAATAGCGTAACAAAGTAGCGTAACAAAGTAGCGTAACAAAGCAGCGTAACAAAGTAATGCAACAAAGTAGCGTAACAAAGCAGCGTAACAAAGCAGCGTAACAAAGTAACATAAACAAAGTAGCGTAGCAAAGTAATGTAACAAAGTGACACAAAGTAATGCAGCAAAGTAGCGCAGCAAAGTAGCGCAGCAAAGTAACGCAGCAAAGTAACGCAGCAAAGTAACGTAGCAAAGTAGCGTGGCAAAGTAACGTAATAAGAAACATAACAAGTAATGTAGCAAAGTAACGCAAGTAACGCAAAGTAACGTAAAGTAATGTAAAGTAATAAAGTAATGTAAAGTGATGTAACGTAACGTATTATAGCGTAACGTAACATCAACTCATATGTATCTCTGTATGTGACTTTTGTTACGTTTTGTTACGTCACATTTTGTGTGCCTTTGATAACAGTCAGATTATTACGTGATTCCTTGGCCAGAATTCATCCATAGTGTCCTAACTTTAAAATAACCACTATCCATTCTTCTACGTAACGTAACGTAACGTAACGTAACGTAACGTAACGTAACGTAACGTAACGTAACGTAACGTAATGTTACTTTATGTGACCCTTGGTGGAAAAGATTTTGACACACCTCCCTTAACTGGCTTATTTACTCTTATTTTGTCCACTATATTGCATAATATGAGTGTAAAGGTGACTATAGGGGTGTTATTTCATGTCTAGAGGGCTCTAATAATGTTAAAACCCGCCTTTAGGAAGTCATAAACAAGTTTTATTATTGTGAACATATTCCATTTATGAATCAGGAATCCTAATTCATTTATCACGGTCTGGTCTGGAACCAATTAACCGTGATAAACGAGGGATTACTGTAGTCCACTTTGGTTATGGATGTCTTGTGGGGTATCGAACTGGATGTTAGCATACCTGTGAGTCCAATAATTAGCCTTAAGGTGTAGATACCTTGAGGGACAGTGCTACCACCCAACATGAGCGCACTGTGGATGGTTTATTTGTGCTGGATGAAGACTTCTCGTCCTTCGGGGGTCATATTTTAATCATGGTCCATAAGCCTTTTAGTGTGCACCTCCTCCTCCTCCTCTCCTTGTTTCTCTTGTTAAGCCGAGAACAAAAAGACCCATCAAGCAGCGTGTGTCACCAGGGAGCAGATAACCGTTGGCCAGGTGAGCGGAGAGGTCGCAGCACGGCGATATGGAAAAAAAAAGGGCTTTTAAGCGACGACGATGGCGGGCGGCAAGATCCGGGGGGGGGGAGTGGGATCACCTCGGGCATCTCCCGACCGAGCGTGATTGATGGGGAGGCGCTGATGAGCCCGGTTCCCAATGTCACTGTCCAATTAAATAACTCTCACCCGTCCACTGGAGCAGCCCTCTCTCCCTGCTAAGAAACCCACCCCAGCCACGTCCCCCCACCCGCCACCCCTCGGGGGGGATGAACCTTCCGCCACTCCCCACTTCACCCCTCCCATTCCGCCAACTAACTGCTCTACCCATCATGACAGACAGGGGCTGCTCTTTCTATTAGTTTGGGTCAGCGCTCCATTCTTGCAGCCACAATGGACCATTGCTGCAAAATGCAAATAAAGGGGAAGCGGTGGGTGACTAATACCTGGAAGTGAGTGACTAATACCTGGAAGTGGGTGAAGTCAAATGGAAGACAAAAAGAAAGTTTGCTCTTTGAAAAAACTGCAAGCAAAGGTGGAAAAGGCTTCAGTCACGTTCCACTTTTGCATAGTTTCCAAATACTTTTTGAACATGAGAGCATGAATGCATCTTCAGGCTTATTAATGAGGGATGCTAATTGGATGAAATGCAACCCTCCGGAGTGTTGGCAATTAGATTGGTGACATTTGGGAGATTTCAATTCGGGAATTGTGCTTTGCAGACGCAGTCTTGGTTTTGATCAGTGATTTTGTAACAGATGCCAGATACTGCATGTCGGGGAAAAAGTCACTCCCTGGCACCTTATGAGCTGCACTGAAAAAAAGTAAAGTAAAGTAGAGTAGAGTAGAGTAGAGTAGAGTAGACTAGAGTAGAGTAGAGTAGAGTAAAGTAACAAAGTAGTGAAAAGTAACGTAACGTAGTGTAAAGAAACGTAGCATAAAGCAATGAAGCGTAAAGCAATGAAGCGTAAAGCAACAAAGCGTAAAGTAAAGTAAAGTAAAGTAAAGTAAAGTAAAGTAAAGTAAAGTAAAGTAAAGTAAAGTAAAGTAAAGTAAAGTAAAGTAAAGTAAAGTAAAGTAAAGTAAAGTAAAGTAAAGTAAAGTAAAGTAAAGTAAAGTAAAGTAAAGTAAAGTAGTAACAACTGTATTTTGTTTTATCATATTTTAAACTTAATGGTCCTAAAATGTTTCTCTTAATATTACATTATTGCCGTAAAATAATAATAATAATAATATAATACTACAACTAATAAAATAAAATAAAATAAAATAAAATAAAATAAAATAAAATAAAATTAAATTAAATTAAATTAAATTAAATTAAATTAAATTAAATTAAATTAAATTAAATTAAATTAAATTAAATTAAATTAAATTAAATTAAATTAAATTAAATTAATGTAGCCTAACGTCAACTCATATGTATCTCTGTATGTGACTTTCGTTACGTTATGTTATGCTACGTTTCGTTATGTCACATTTTGTGTGCCTTTGATAACAGTCAGCTTATTACAGGATTCCTTGTGTAAAGTAAAGTGAAGTGAAGTAGCATAAAGTAGTGTAAAGTAGAGTAAAGTAGCGTAAAGTAGTGCAAAGTAGCGCAAAGTAGCGCAAAGTAGCGTGAAGTGGCGTAAAGCAAAGCAAAGCAAAGCAAAATAGCATAATGTAACGTGATGTAACGTAACGTGATGTAACGTAACGTAATGTAACTCATATGTATCTCTGTATGTGACTTTCGTTATGTTACGTCATGTCATGTTACGTCACGTCATGTTACGTCACGTCATGTTATGTTACGTTTCGTTACGTGACATTTTGTGTGCCTTTGATAACAGTCAGATTATTACAGGATTTCTTGTCCAGAATTCGTCCATATTGTCCTAACTTTAAAATAACCACTATCCATTCTTCTATGTAACGTAACGTAACGTAACGTAACGTAACATGCCAGATACTGCATGTCGGGAAAAGTCACTCCCTGGCACCTTATGAGCTGCACTGAACAATAAGTTAACAGTTCGGGATTTTCCCAGTTTAACGCTTCAGTTTAACACGGGTTCGAGTCAGATCCAGCATTGAAAAGTGATACTGTCTACCTGTTTTCCCTGTCCTTCCTCTGCTGTGTGAGGCAGCGGAGTCGATGCTGCATAGATTCTGCCTAGCAACACCTAAAAAAATTGTTCTTCAATATTAGATAAGAAGTCATATTGCAGTGTAGCAAGTACTTCTCCGAAGACGTTTTTTTATTGACACATAATATGTTGTCAGTGCGAGGGACACACGCTAGCTAAATGTTGAAGGTGTCTAGAATGTTCCACCATCTTTTATCCGTTGCCTTCGCATGCCATCTGTTGCTGAAAGCAGCCTCCAGAAATTCCCTTCTCCGCACTCGCCGCACCCGAAAAGACATTTCCAGTTACCGTTACCTCCTCCTAGCTTTCCTTTTTCAATCCAATTCAACCTTTTTCTCCTTCTCATCTCATTTGGTATTCACTAAAGGAAGATCTAACGCATGGCAGACGCCATGACTGTATGAAAGTACGGCGTCCCTGACACCTTAAAGAGCGGCGCAGGATGACGAGTTGACAGCTGGGGTTTTTTAGATCGTCTGCTAGCGATGCTCATCTCTCATTTAGTCGGATATAGTTTGATATACACACTGTTACGGTCTAATGTAGTAGAAGAGTCAATATATACTCAATATAATGTATTTATACCTTCGTTTTACTTGTTCTTTCTGTGCTGTTATTTACTTTTTAGGATGCATGAATAATATTATCTAAAGTATTTTGGGTTTTTTTATTGATTGTTTTCAATTATTGTCTTGTTCCGCTGAAAGTAACTTTTTTTCTAGTACTGTTTTGTTCTACTATTGTTTTAAAGAAAGTATTTTTCCCCCAAGTTTTTTCTAGTACTGTTTGTTATGCAGTTATTCTGGTAAAAGTCCCTAAAAATTTATTTTTTCAAATTTCTTTCTGTTATTGTTTTATGCTACTGTTGTTTTCTTTCAACATTTTTTTTTCATTATTGTTTTGGAATAAGTAACTAAATATTATTTCTCAACTCTCCTCCTCAAATTTTCTCCATATATATTTTTTTATTTTTGCTGTTATTTTGGAAAACGTAAGTAAACATGTGTTTTTCTCCATTTTGTTCGTTATTGTTCTTTTTTCTACTGTTGTTTTGGAAATTTTTTGGAAAACATAATTTTTTTTCTTCCCAAATTTTTCCCATTATATTTTTTTGTTTTGGAAAAAGTAAGTAAAAATGCGTTTCATTTCAATTTTCCTCCATTATTGGAAAAGTAAAAAAAAAAGGATTTTTTTTCCCAATTTTTTTCAGTTTTTGTTTTTTTTGTACTGTTGTTTTGGAAAAATACCAATATTTTTTCAATTGTTTTGGAAAAAGTAACAACACCCCCGCCTCTTCCCACCCTATTGTTTTATTCTGCTGTTGTTTTGGAAAAAAATAACAACATTTTTTTTTTCAAAATTTTTTTGTCCATAATTTTTTTTCTATTCTGCTGTTGTTTTGAAAAACAATAACTAAAAATGTGTTTTTTTCAAAAAATTTTGTGCATAATTTTTAGTTATTCTGCTGTTGTTTTAGAAAAAATAACTAAAAATGTATTTTTTTTCAACATTTTTTTGTTCATAATTTTTTTCTATTCTGCTGTTGTTTTGAAAAAAACAACTAAAAATGTGTTTTTTTTCAAAAAATTTTGTGCATAATTTTTAGTTACTCTGCTGGGGTTTTTTTTTTTTTTAGAAAAAAATAACTAAAAATTTGTTTTTTTCTACATTTTTTGTGCATAATTTTTTATTTATTCTGCTTTTGTTTTGGGAAAAAAATCCTAAACACACCTCCTCTCCATTTTCCAGTATTGTCTTGTTTGGGGAAAGGTACTGACATAATATTTTCCCTCCCAATTTCTTCCATGATTGTTTGTTCTGTTGTTGTTTGGGAGAAAGTCAGTTAAAACTCATATATATATATATATTTTTCCCTATTGTCCTGTTGTCCTGAGAAAGTACCCAAAAAGTACCGTAATATAGTCATATAGTTGATTACTTTCAAATGACAGTCATATAAAATATTATGGTTTGCACACAGCTGGTGGTCATCCTTGCATGGAGGAGGAGGAAGAAGAGGAGGAGGAGGCAGCACTGCGCAGGGTTTAGAGAGAGAGCGAGAGAGAGAGTGAGAGAGCGAGGAGAGGTGGTGGTGGTGGTAGTAGGGGGGGGAGGCTCTGTCGTCGAGTCACATCCCCGACAAGGCTGAGTCTCGGTCGGCTCCATCCGACAGCAGCATCATCAGCATCATCAGCAGCAACAGTGAGAAGGGAACCATCCCCAGAACCTCATTGAGGAGCTTATTCACGACAACTTCTTCAACGTGACGCACTCTTCTTCTTCTTCTTCCTCCTCTCGCCTCCTTACTCCTCACTCGGGCTGTAGTCAACTTCCTTCCATCCTCCGAGGAACTTCTTCTTTCTGTATGGTGAGTGTTGCTTTTTTTTCTTATGGCTTCTGTTGCTTTGCTGTGTAATTAGTATTCTGATGACATTTTTATTTATTTTTTTTTCTGCGCTTGTGGTCTTCTAAAGCGGCCATTGATAAGCACATTCCCGGTGAGATAGATAAGATGCGTTCAAGAACATGAGGAACAGGTGCAGAACTTTTCCTACCCCCCCACCCTTTTTTTTATTATTTTTTTTTTTATTAGTGACAAGGCACTCTGACAGCTGTGCACTGATGGATGCGCAACACGCGTGTCCCATGCAGCATCAGCATCAGCAGCGGTCATCTCGCATCCTTGACTCTTTTTCCACTAACCCCCGATCATCCATACTGGGATAAAAAAAACATATGTAATCTATATAAAAATTACATTTTGCAAAATATTAATATTTTGTGTGTGGGAAAATGCATCCAATGTTTATTTTTATTGTTCTTCCATAAGGAGAAAAGGAATACTATCCACTATTCCGACACTTTTTAACATTCCACTCTACCTTGATGACTACAACGAATAAATGAACCCCCCCGACCCCCCCCCCAACGGCGAATACCATGCATGATTCCAACTTCCCTTTTTCCGAGAATCTCTGTTACTCGCATTCACCTCAACACGTGATAAAAATCCAAAAGAACCCCCCCCCCCACCTTACTGGAATCAAAGCGGGTCTTTGTGGCCAAAGAGGGGGGAGGGGGGGTCCTAGACCCGGTGTCCTCAACGTGCCCCCATGTAAAGATCATTAACGCCGTCTTGATGCTTGTTATGTTATCGATTTTTTTAAAAATGCTGCGTTTGTGAACACGATAGCCCCAAACCTGTTGCGTTCAATTGGACTGGGAGCATACATCGATACTTAATAAATGCCACAAAAATACACACAAATATCTGATATATAATATAAATATTCCAAAAAAGTGAATAAATAATAATAATAATAATTTAAATACCTAATAAAGGTACACTATGCAGTAACTTTTTATAAAAAACTAAATAAAACTAAAAACCTATACAAAATACTCAATGTGAATCATATTGATGGTGTATTTTTAGGCGCCCCCTGGAGGCTACGACACCCTTAGCATTTGCCCCTTTTGCCCACTGGGTCAGCCGCCTCTGATGACAATAACCAGTGTTAAAATAACAATAAAAAACATAAATTAAATATGATAATGATAAATACGGAAAAGAAAATGTATTCGAAGTGCTGTCTCTCTCTGTGTGTGTGTGTGTATTAAAATAATATTTGTATTCAATACAGCAGATGAGATTTTGGTTTGGAATGCAGCGTTACCTCGTTTTTTTTGTTACGGAATTCTTCCAAATTGTCAGAAACGTAAAAAAAGCGAAGCAAAGGAAATCATGTAAATCCAATTAAAACCTTCCAGACAGCCACATATTATATTATATAAAATAATTTTTTACAAAATATTATTATATATTTTATATTAAAATAATTTTAATAATTCTATATATTATATTAATATTTTATAGTAATATAATTTTAATTATTATTTTAATAGATATTCAATATGAATATAATTTATCATGTAAATCCAATTAAAACCTTCCAGCTAGCCAAATATTATATTATATAAAATATGTTTTTATAAAATATTATTTTATATTTTATATTAATATAATTTTAATAATTCTGTATATTATATTAATATTTTATAGTAATATAATTTTAATTATTATTTTAATAGATATTCAATATGAATATAATTTATCATGTAAATCCAATTAAAACCTTCCAGCTAGCCAAATATTATATTATATAAAATATGTTTTTTATAAAATATTATTTTATATTTTATATTAATATAATTTTAATAATTCTATACATTATATTAATATTTTATAGTAATATAATTTTTATTATTATTTTAATGTATATTCAATATTAATATAATTTATCATGTAAATCCAATTAAAACCTTCCAGCCAGCCAAATATTATATTATATAAAATATACATTTTATAAAGTATTATTATATATTTTATATTAACACAATTTTAATAATTATATATATTATATTAATATTTTATATCAATATATATTTTAATTATTATTTTTAATATATTATATATATTTAATATTAATATAATTAATATTAATATTTTTAAAATAAAATATATATTTTATAGAGACTAATTATACATTTACATGCAGAAACGATGCAAAATCATTCTAAATTAGAAATGGATGTCTGACTCTTGTTGGCGAAGACGGCGAGGTTCCACCATCTCTCGTCAAATCAGCTCACCGGCTGACCTCAGTGCCACAAGTTCGATTCCCACTTGCCCGCCCACTTGTCTGGACATGTTCATAACAGACACATAATATTGGAGGATGCCATTTATCAGAGGAAGTGTATGATGAGTGGTCCCCCTGCCCCCCCAACCGTCGACCCCCATTTTCCCCATTCCCCCACCGCCCCCTGTGGCGCTGGTAATCCTGTTGTGCGACTGCTAAATGGGATTAGAACTCTGTGTGTAAGCGAAACGCAGCCCGGGGACGACTGCGAGGCTTTACGTTGGCCCGCTTTATCTCACATTTTCACTTCATTCAGTGTCACGGCTTTGACACTCGTCTTTCCTCCCACCGCCTGCCTGCTTGTCTGTCTGCCTGCCGCAGGACGTCCAGACCAAGGTTATGTTGTCTGACTGATGATGGGGTTGAATGATATCTGGGAAAACACAATTTGGGAGTAAGGAATGCTTGTATTTTGGGTAGAGGACAATAATGCCCCCCATGGGGAGAAATAAGGTAACTTTTCCATAGACAAAAATCTATTTTACGCCGAATAGCGTCTTTGGATTTTTTGTCCTCATAGTTAATGGAGTTAATTATTCATTCATTCATTTTCTACCGCTTTTCCTCACAAGGGTCGCGGGGGGTGCTGGAGCCTATCCCAGCTGTCTTCGGGCGAGAGGCGGGGTACATGTTTTTGCAATGTGGGAGGAAACCGGAGTACCCGGAGAAAACCCACGCATGCACGGGGAGAACATGCAAACTCCACACAGAGATGGCCGAGGGTGGAATTGAACCCTGGTCTCCTAGCTGTGAGGTCTGCGCGCTAACCACTCGACCGCCGTGCCGTGCCGCCCACTGACATTTTTGTTGAATGTTAAATTCATCACACATCAACTTGACACTCAATTACACAAACATGTCCCAATTTAAGTTCATTCATTCATTCATTCATTTTCTACCACTTATCCTCACGAGGGTCGCGGCGGGTGCTGGAGCCACAACGACCTTGACAACCCAATGGAAGTCGCAGGAAGTCGTTATATAACAGTATAGAAACAATGGTGTCATCATACTGACATTTTAGTAACATTAAATTAAATTCATCACACATCAACTTAACACTCAAATTGTGTCCCTGACAATTACACAAACCCAATTTAAGTTCATTCATTCATTTTCTACCACTTATCCTCACGAAGGTCGCGGGGGTGCTGGAGCCTATTCCAGCTGTCTTCGGGCGAGAGGCGGGGTACACCCTTGACAGGTGGCCAGTCAATCACAGGGCACATATAGACAAACAACCATTCACACTCACATTCATACCTATGGACAATTTGGAGTCGCTAATTAACCTAGCATGTTTTTGGAATGTGGGAGGAAACTGGAGTACCCGGAGAAAACCCACGCATGCACGGGGAGAACATGCAAACTCCACACAGAGATAACCGAGTGTGGAATTGAACCCGCGTCTCCTAGCTGTGAGGTCTGCGTGCTAACCACTCGATTGCCCTTCAGCCAAAACAGTATTTGGTGATCAACATTTTCAATAAAAGTGAGCGTTAAGTAAGGATTGTTTCCTCAATATGCCTCATACACTATTTTGGCATTTCACAGCAACAACGATGCCTTCAGGGACCGCCGAAGCAAGGGTGAAAGCTTGTGTTTAAGTCAAGTCGATGCGAGTTTTGAGGCCATTTTGACTGTTGAGGGTGGAATTGAATCCGGGTCTCATAGCTGTAAGGTCTGGCCGCTAACCACTCAACCGCTGTGCAGCCTGGAGTTAATTAATTGTCATGAATTAATTAATTTGATCACTTGCATATAATTTATTGCTGCTCCTGCCACAGTTTGATAAAACCATCCTGGAATGGTTTTGTAGTTAGAGAATGGAAAAAAAATTAGAGCCCTCTAGACATGAAATAACACCCCTATAGTCACATTTATGCTTCTATTACCCAATAGAGTGGATATAAATAAAATAAGTGTTTGCGTGTGTTGCTGTAAATGTGTTTTTGGTGGACAGGAAGTTAGGTTTATTCTGGATTATTGTGCCCGTTGTGTTGTCAAGTCTGGTGTGACCAGTGAATGCATCGTTTCAATTAGGGAAAAAAAATATTTAAAATTTGATAGCAACTAATGTATGGTGGTGATTATTTTTCCATATAAAAATAATACATTTCAACACAAACATGCATTTTATTCTGCTCCTTTTTGTTGGAATAAGTGTTCCCGGAAAAAAAGCCAAAGAAAAAGCAAAGTGGGTACACAATCAGGGTACATTCTGACCTCCATTTGTGTACAACATCAACATTAATCTACTAATTAATTGTTAGACTTTTCCAGCCCTAGGCCCTTATTCTAAGACTTTCCTCCCACGTTCCCTGCAAGGTATTCCAACCCCCCCCCCCCTTCTGGAGTGTTTACTTTGTGCCTCCGCTGTGGAGTATTTATGCTATCTTATACTCTGCTTAGTGCCAATCACTTGGCATCAGCAAAAGAGGCGCGTCGACGGCGGCGGGGTGGGAAAGACACTTGTCACATTAGCGCCTTTTGTTTGCCAGTTTTCCCCCGGCCCGCATTCTCTCCTTGGATCCTCATGAGTGGATGCGATCCATGTGTGTTTGTGTTGTGCGTGTTTGTGTGTGTGTGTTTGTGTTGTGTGAGGATGGAGCTGACCCTTTGTGCCCATCCTCCACCTCCACCTCCACATACCTTGGACACTCCTGTTGCCCGGCGGCTACATCTGCTCCACTTTCCACCTCCGACATGAAATTGTCATGCAGCTGCAGAGTGGTGCGTGCAGGCAGCGGTGGGCTTCACGGTTGAAGATGTCCAAATATCGAACATAAACCAGACTCAAGTGAGGCGTTTAAGGTTGCCGTGTTGTCCACACCTCCAAATGTCTCCTCTCACATGACACATTTTTTTTTGTACTGTTGTTTTGAAAAAATAATTTTTTTCCTATTTTTTTTCCCAATTTTTTGGAAAAAGTAACAACAACACCCCCCACCCATCCACTATTTTTTTATTCTGTTGTTGTTTTGGGAAAAAATATATATATATTTTTTTCAAAATTTCTTGGTCAAAATTTTTTTTATTCCACTGTTTTGGAAAGATAGAAGTACCTACCCCCCCCCCCCCTCCCCCACACGCTACTGTTTTATTCTGCTGTTTTTGAAAAAGAATAACTAAAATAACTAATCATTTTTTTAATGTTTAGTCCATAATTTTTTTATTCAGCTGTTGTTTTGGAAAAAGGATAATAACAAAAAATATTTTTTTTTTATCAAAATTTTTTTGTCCATAATTTTTTAAAATTCTGCTATTGTTTTGGAATACGTCCCTCCCCCATTTTCCTATTTCCCATTTTTTGGGGAAAAGAACTGACATAGTAGTTTTTTTTAATGTTTTTTTCCATAATTTTTTATGCTTCTGTTGTTTTGGAAAAATATAATAAGAAAAAAAATATATATTTTTTTAAATTTTGTCCATAATTTTTTTTTAATTTTGCTATTGTTTTGGATTACCCCACCCTCATTTTCCCATTTCCCATTTTTTGGGGAAAAGAACTGACATAGTATTTTTAAAATGTTTTTGTCCATAATTTTTTTTTATGCTGCTGTTGTTTTGGAAAAAAATAATAAGAATTTTTTTTTTGTCCATAATTTTTTAAAATTCTGCTATTGTTTCGGAATATCAACAACACCCCCCCCCCCTCATTTTCCAGTATTGTATACATAGTATTTTCTTCGTATTTTTTTAATGGTTTTGTCCATTATTTTTTTTATTCTGCTGTTTTTTGGAAAAAAATTATATATTTTTTTCTTTTTTTCAAAATTTTTTGTCCATAATTTTTTAAAATTCTGCTATTGTTTTGAAATCACCCCTATTTACCAGCATTGTTTTGTTTGTGGAAAGGAACCAACATAGTATTTTCCCTCCCAATTTCTTCCATGATTGTTTGTTCTGTTGTTGTTTAGGAGAAAGTCAGTTAAAAGTAATAATACAAAGTAATATTTTCCCTATTGTCCTGTTGTGCTGAGAAAGTACCAATAAGTGTCGTGATATGGTCATATAGTTCATTCCACAGTGTTGCGTGTTGTCCACACCTCCAAATGTCTCCTCTCACATGACCTCCTGGAGTTTACATGACATTTCCAGGACCCTGAAGAAAGGAAGAAAGTGCGTGATCTCAGCCCCGGCCCCCATTGAGCGTCCTCGGTGGGCTTCTTGATGCCCCCTCCCCCCCGCTTAAGTGGTCACCAGCCACACGCTTGGAAGTGTCCCCCATAGGCGGGAACACAAAGACAAGTGTGGAGCATCAGAGGTTCATGCTGACGGCTCGGATTTATTTTTAATTTGGCCCACTCAGGTCATGTGACTCCTTGGCGGTGACATGTGACACAATGATGACCTTGCTGAGGTGCAGCCTGATAATTGGAGTCAGCTGACTGGCCTTTGTTGTTGCTTGCTGGCATGGCGGATTCAGGTGACCCCTGACCCCGACCCCCCACCACCCACCAGGTGACAGCAGGTCAAGGACACACCTCTTTTTTTTTTAAGACCTGTAAACCAGTTGGATCCACTAGCACCCCTCAATGCTCTTCTCCAGCGGATATCAGCAGCTGTGTGTAGGAACCCTCAGACAAAGCTTGTTTTTTTAAGTAGTTTTTTTTTATTCATATTGGTACATGTTTGTATATTTGAGTGTGAAGTTGCTGTATGATGACTTTAGTGACTGTTATATTGTTATATACAATATTTTTTATACACTATACTGTTATATACAATCACAGGGCACATATAGACAAACAACCATTCACACTCACATTCATACCTATGGACAATTTGGAGTCGCTAATTAACCTAGCATGTTTTTGGAATGTGGGAAGAAACATTCCTTAACATTCATTAAACTTTCAGACCGTTTTAGTGTAGTAAATACATCTGCATCTTATACTTTTGATGATGTGTGTCTTTATTTGAGGAGCCCAGAGAGGGGCTAACGTCATTGCAGCACTCCAATGATGTGTTGCTCAGATGTAATACAGTATGGGAAAAATTTTAAGGAGTTGTTTTTTTTAATATTCATATTGGTACATGTTTGTATATTTGAGTGTGAAGTTGCTGTATGATGACTTTAGTGACTTATATATAATATTTTTATACACTATACTGTTATATACAATCACAGGACACAAATAGACAAACAACCATTCACACTCACATTCATACCTGTGGACAATTTGGAGTCGCTAATTAACCTAGCATGTTTTTGGAATGTCGGAGGAAATCGGAGTACCCATGCAAACTCCACACAGAGATGGCCGAGGGTGGAATTGAATTTCGGTCTCCTAGCTGTGAGGTCTGCGTGCTAACCACATGACCACCGTGCAGCCTACAGGTTAAGCGGGCCTTCAAAAAAGTTTTGCTTGACGGTGGCCATGTTTTATAAATAATAATTATTGTGGTAGTGATTGAGTTAAAGTGTATAAAGTAACAGTAATAATAATAATAATACACTAATAATAACGTGATGTTGTCTCTCCTTGTCCGTCATTTCTCTGCTCTGATAGGTGCCAATTATCGGGGGCTTGGCGTTGAGAACCTCCTTGGCCGCCGCTGACCCTGTTAGCCATCTTTAATGTCAACTCCCCAGTGCCCAAGTGGAAGGAATTACTTCGCTTTTAGTCTCCAATCGGGGGAAAAAAATGCAGACGGGCGCAGCAGAATGCCGAGCTTGACTGCACCGTGGTGAAACGAGCTTGTGGACTGTGCGGATATAAAAAACCCTAAGGGGTTTTGACATTTCAGATTTTTTTTTTAATTATTTATTTATTTATTTTACTTCTTCTGGCCGGAGAGTGTTTTTGGAGCAGAGCGGGGACAAAGAAGGGGGGGGGACGCAGATGATGGTGTGGTGCCGCTCAGGCGTACGTAGAGCCTTGGCTCTCCTGGCGCTCCTGGGCCTCCTGCTTCCCGTTCGAGAGGGGGGCTGCTCGGGGCCCGATGGCGGTGGCGGCTCTGGGGACGCCGACGAGTCCCTGCTGCACCCTGATGCAACCTCCCGGGGGGACCTGCATAGGCACAAACGCAGCTGGGTATGGAACCAGTTCTTCGTGCTAGAGGAGTACACGGGGAACGAGCCTCTCTACGTCGGAAAGGTAAGCGATTCGTGTTTTTTTGTCGGCGAATCAATAAATCATCGTATAAAATGTGTAATAAACCACATTAATGTGTACTATAATAGTAAATAAACCATTAATCCTTCAACAGCGACGTTTAAATGAAAAGGCAGACAAAGTGGCTAATGCAGCATAAGCGACATATGTTGACTCTCAGGCGTCCTCAGGTAGCACCCAGTATGTGTGTGTATGTGTGTGTGTGTGTGTGTGTGTGTGCGCACTGCAGTGGAAGAAATATTTGAAAAAGTGAAAGCAGGCATCATTAATCCTGCTGCATACAGTACAGTCATACTTCACATTGCCATGGTAACAACTCTAACAACAACAAACAAAAAAAGAGCAGAAATACAGCAGACTTTTAACTTGTTATATTTTTAAAAAATTATTATCATTATATTTCGTAGTGGGGGTGTCGCCATATAGTGAAAAATGAATTTAAAAAAAAAAAGAAAAATGAAAATTTTTTGGACTATGTTAATATACGTATATATATTATTAGTAGGAAGCTTTTGTTTTTACATTGCGTGTTTGCGTGCGAATTATTTTTACAAATATATATATTTTTTTTACAAAAAACTTTATTCCAGGCTTTACTATGGACACCATGTAGTGAAAAATGAAAGTTTTTTTTTTGTTGTTTTTTTTTTTTTTTAAATGAAAGTTTTGTGGACTATGTTAAAAATATATATTATTAGTGGGAAGCTTTTGCTCTTACATTGGGTGTTTTTTTCAGAATTATTTTTACAAATACAATTTTTTTTTTTTTTTTTACAAAAAACTTTGTTCCCGGCTTTACTATGGACACCATATAGTGAAAAAATAATTAATTTATTTTTTAAAGAAAAATGAAAGATTTTTGGACTATGTTAAAAATATATATTATTAGTAGGAAGCTTTTGTTCTTACATTGTGTGTTTTTTTCAGAATTATTTTTACAAATACAACTTTTTTTTTACATTATTCTCAGAATATATTGATGTTCTTACGGTAATACAGTATTATAACTTTTTTTCAACCTAATTTACCAAAAAATACAACTTTATTCTTGGCTTTACTATGGACACCATATAGTGAAAAATGAAAGTTTTTTTTTTTTTTTAAAGAAAAATGAAAGTTTTTTTGTACTATGTTAAAAATATATATATTATTAGTAGGAAGCTTTTGTTCTTACATTGTGTGTTTTTTTTAACCAGTTATTAAAAAAAATATTATCATTATATTTCATAGCTGGGATGTCGCCATATAGTGAAAAATTAGTAAAAAAAAAAAAAAAAGAAAAACGAAAGTTTTTTTGTTAAAAAAATATATTATTAGTAGGAAGCTTTTGCTCTTATATTGCCTGTTTTTTTTCCAGAATTATTTTAAAAATACAACTTTTTTTTAACGTTATTCTCAGAATATGTTGACGTTCTTACAGTAATACAGTATTATAACTTTTTTCGACCTCATTTACCAAAAATTACAACTTTATTCCAGGCTTTACTATGGACACCATATTGTGAAAAATTATTTATTTTTTTTAATTAAAAAAAAAAAAAGAAAATGTTTTGTACTATGTTAAAAAATATAAATTATTAATAAGAAGCTTTTGTTCTTACATTGCATGTTTTTTTTCAGAATTATTTTTACAAATACAACTTTTTTTAACGATATTCTCACAATATGTTAATGTTCTTACGGTAATACAGTATTATAACTTTTTTTCAACCTCATTGACCAAAAATTACAACTTTATTCCTGGCTTTACTATGGACACCATTGGTGTAAATGTAAGTGAACAAGACCTGCACCGAAATATGATGGTTTCTTTCTTTGCCCCACCCCCACCCCTCCATTCGTGCATTTGGAAATTCCTTAAGTATTTTTTTGTGTACACCTGCTTAAAGGTAAGCAAACGGCGCTGAAATTAAAAGCAACAGAAGCGACAGTCCAGTGTTATGTGTACAATAAATGTTTGTGCTGATGTCACTGTCGGCCATTGTGAGTGTGTAAATGTGTGTTCAGTCTGTGCACTAGCGGGCCAGATGGGTCCTTGGAAGCTCACTCCAGATCCCCGTTATCTCACGGAATTTTCTGGTCTTATTATTAAATTACTTTTTCCGTCTTTCCGCTCATCTGCGGGATCATCAACCTCCTCGGCGGGTATTTGCCGGGTCTGCTCTCGCAAAAGCCCATTTCCTTGCTGGCTCTGAACCGGATTAGCGTCTCCAGCTGGAATATTTGGTTACATTGGACCATCCTATTGTTCTGCTGCGTTGTCTTGCCAAGAACGGGGGGGGGGGGGGGTGTCGTGTCGTGGGAATGCTTCCAAAGACTGATGAGGATATCGTTGATGAGTTCAAATGGAGGTTATTTCTTCATCCTGTTCTATCTCGGAACACCTCCATTCCAAGACCTCCACACATCATGTTTATATTTTCCCCCTTTAAATAAATCGGAAGTGGCGGTAATGTTTTAAGATGCACTCTAAGTGATTCCATCGATAAACTACTCACATATCCCGTTTTCCCATTTTCTACCTCGTGTAGTCCATCTTTCACTGCTTTAAAACCGACTCCCTCATTTCGGGA
This sequence comes from Doryrhamphus excisus, assembly GCF_030265055.1. Classification (NCBI taxonomy): domain Eukaryota; kingdom Metazoa; phylum Chordata; class Actinopteri; order Syngnathiformes; family Syngnathidae; genus Doryrhamphus; species Doryrhamphus excisus. The sequence continues at coordinate 8,756,752 of NC_080486.1, read as the reverse complement.
TAAGCAACAAAACCGACAAATGACCGAGCAAATCATTTTTTTTTTTTTTTTTGTGGTGGTAAAATTCCTGTCACAGCACAATGTTTGCAAGGTCTGAGAGCCAATAAATGTCCTCTCAGCTTGGCCGGAATACTAATCTTCCAATGGAAAAAGGGATTTAAATGCGACTAGATATAACGTTCTACAAAGTAATTGTATGAATGCTGAGAAGCATTCCCACATATAAAAATCCACATCGTTTTTCATCCAGTTATTCCTCGACTTCAAGGCAATCCCTGGTCGGAATGTTCAGCTCATTGAGGTGACATAGGCTGGCTATCAGGACTGGTGGTTGCTGGTTCAATCCCCGATCCAGCTGTAATCATTCCCTTTATTCATATTTTTAAACATTTATAATGCTGCTGATTTTAGTCTGCTAAAAATGAATAGACAGATAGTAGAATAGTTGCTGGTTCAATCCCCAATCCAGCTGTAATCATTCCATTTATTTAAATTTTTAAATATTTATAAAGCTGCTAAATTTAGTCTGCCAAAAATGAATAGACAGATACCTAAACAGATAGTAGAAGAGTTGCTGGTTCAATCCCCGATCCAGCTGTAATCATTCCATTTATTTACATTTTTCAACATCTATAAAGCTGCTAAATTTAGTCTGCTAAAAATGAATAGACAGATAGTTAAACCGATAGTAGAATAGTTGCTGGTTCAATCCCCGATCCAGCTGTAATCATTCCATTAATTATATTTTTCAATATTTATAACGCTGCTAATTTTAGTCTGCTAAAAATGAATAGACATAGAGTACAATAGTTGCTGGTTCAATCCCCGATCCAGCTGTAATCATTCAATTTATTGATACTTTTCAACATTTATAACACTGCTGATTTTAGTCAGCTTAAAATTAATAGACAGATAGTAGAATAGTTGCTGGTTCAATCCCCGATGCAACTGTAATCATTCCAGTTACTTATATTTTTCAACATTTATAAAGCTGCTAAATTTAGTCTGCTAAAAATGAATAGACAGATAGTAGAATAGTTGCTGGTTCAATCCCCGATCCAGGTGTAATCATTCCATTTATTTATATTTTTCAACATTTATAAAGCTGCTGATTTTAGTCTGCTAAAAATGAATAGACAGATAGTAGAATAGTTGCTGGTTCAATCCTCGATCCAGCTGTAATCATTCCATTTATTGATACTTTTCAACATTTATCATGCTGTTGATTTTAGTCTGCTAAAAATGAATAGACAAAGTAAATGTTGCCCCAAACTGGTGAACTTGATGGTTGCTGGTTCAATCCTCAGTCATTGTGCATTTATACGTTCTAGCACTTAAAATTCTGTTATTTTATGTCTGCCAATTACTACCACATTTATTAACTTTAAACATTTCAACAGGCAGTCTGCATTTAGCCCCCCCGCCCCTCCTTGCTGGTCAACTTTATGGTTGCTGGTTCAATCCTCAGTCACTGTGCATTTATACGTTCTAGCACTTAAAATTCTGTTATTTTTTGTCTGCCAATTACTCCCAAATTTATCAACTTTAAACATCAGGACTGGTGGTTGCTGGTTCAATCCCCGATCCAGCTGTAATCATTACATTTATTGATACTTTTCAACATTTATAACGCTGCTGGCTCGGTCCCTGTGCATCAAGAATCATTTAAACGTTCCAACACGTCTGCCAGTTGTGCATCTGCCAATTTGATGCTCGCTGGTTCGATCTTCAGTCCTTGTGTCGTCGTTCATGACAACAATCACTTCATTTTTACATTACAGCACTTTAAATTCCACCATTTTTTGACTGCTGACCTCTTCAAACCAGTCCAACATTAGTTCAGCTCATGTAGGCTATCTATTAGGACTTCAGGAATTCCCATTTTTTCAATTTTAATATCGCTTCCTATTGGAACATTCATGGCTCAGGTCGTAGAACGGTCGTCTCCCAAACCTGTTGCTGATTCGATCCTCAGTCGGTGAATACATTTTGACACATTTTAGGGATCTTTTCAACTCAAATTGCTTCATTAAGTTTTTGAATAAAACAGTTGATTTCACTCTGGTGCACACTGTAATGGAAATTTCCAACATTCCTAATGAAAAGTAACCATGTTACCAATCCCTGGAAACCACATGAGATCAGTATACAGTGTCAAAGACACTCCAGATTGCAGTCTGTGTTTTTTTAAACATAACATGTTCTGCCGTCACTAGATAGGGAATTCTGTTTTCTTGTACTCTGTCATCACAAAAAAAAAAAACAAACATCCCTTTGGTTGTTTTTTTAAAGAAAAAACGCCAATAAACTCACACCAAGTAAAGGATGCAGGCTTGATTTAGTCCCCTTGGTACAAAACATGGTGTGATGGAGCTGTCACATTATTTGTTCCTGGAGATCATAGTTGTCACAGTGTGATGTTGTTTGCCATCACAAGGTGACATGTTGCCGGCTGACACTGTTTGGAAAGGTCTGCTGTGTCACAAGGAGGACAACCCTTGTAGATATTGATTCTTTGGATGTAGAAAAAAATAATAAACAAGAGAACACCTTCGCCCAGGCTGCAATACGTTGTCACATTCAGGACCTTCATACATACCGTCATTGTAATACAAGAGTAAGCATGTACTATTACACCACCAATGTATGTAGTATATACATATAAGGTTTACTTGACTAAATGTTATGATTATTTTATAGTGACAAAAAAAATGCTACGGGATTCCGGGAGTTATTTATTCCAAAAAGTCAAATGAAAAAAGGCAATATGTCCCATAGGAAATAATGTAAATCCAAATAATCCATTCCAGACACCCAAAAATTCATTCATTCATTCATTCTCAACCACCGTGGACTGGTGGCCAGCCAATCACAGGGCACATATAAACAAACAACCATTCACACTCACATTCATACCTATGGACAATTTGGAGTCGCTAATTAACCTAGCATGTTTTTGGAATGTGGGAGGAAACATTCCTTAACATTCATTAAACTTTCAGACCGTTTTAGTGTAGTAAATACATCTGCATCTTGTACTTTTAATGATGTGTGTCTTTATTTGAGGAGCCCAGAGAGGGGCTAACGTCATTGCAGCACCCCAATAAGTGCGTTCCCTACAGTATGGGAAAATTTTTAAGAAGTTTTTTTTTTGTTTAATTCATATTGGTACATGTTTGTATATTTGAGTGTGAAGTTGCTGTATGATGACTTTAGTGACTGTTATATTGTTATATACAGTATTTTATACACTATATTGTTATATACAACCACAGGGCACATATAGACAAACAACCATTCACACTCACATTCATACCTATGGACAATTTGGAGTCGCTAATTAACCTAGCATGTTTTTGGAATGTGGGAGGAAACTGGAGGACCCGGGGAAAACCCATGCAAACTCCACACAGAGATGGCCGAGGGTGGGATTGAACTCAGGTCTCCTAGCTGTGAGGCCTGCACGCTAACCACTCAGTCTCAGTGCAGCCCACACCCAAAAATATTAACAAAAAAATTAATTTTATAGAAAATATTATAGTTTTCCTGCTTTCCTGCTTTCTTAATTTAATTTAATTTAATTTAATTTAATTTAATTTAATTTAATTTAATTTAATTTAATTTAATTTAATTTAATTTAATTTTTTGTCACGTACCAAAGTACAAGGTGATATAACTGATCGTAAGTGTCAATATAGTGATATGTATAGCACATCATGACTGGTTCAAGACTCTTCATCCTTGTATTTAGCAAACATCAACTGCTTGTATTGTTTCTTGAATTGGCTCATCGTTGTGCATTGTTTGAGGGTCTTACTCAATCCATTCCATAGTTTGATTCCACATACTGAAATTAAAACTAAAACCGCCCAAACATTTGTAGGCTTTCATATTTTAATGAGGATAGCATGCAAACAATGACTTTTGGCTTTTTAACGTAGTCCTAGCATATAAGTGTTTCAAATGTAGTTCTTCCCTGAGATCATATTTTTCCTCTCTTGTAGAGAAGTATTGGATGACATTTTTAGCTAATTGGTTATTTTTAGCCTTATGCATTATTTTAGCTGTGATTTTGTAACAGATCTCAATATATTTGTAGCCCTAGTTGAGCAACTAGTGGATGTCCGGTGGGATACATTGTGGCTGTTATTCAGGCATACATTACACATGAAGGACATCTGTGTTGAAAGCAGCGGGACACTAATTGGACTAAACAACAGGACCAAACGGCGGCATCGGCGTCAGAGGACAGTCTGGTCGGCCTGGAAGCGGAGAGCCAGTGTGATACACTAGAAAACAGGAAGTCATTGGCTGGATGAAGCCTGGCTCGCCTTTAATGCGTTCTGTCACATTCCAAATTTCACAAGCAAATGTCTCATTATGTCTTGGCACCGTGCCCCCGGGTAAGAGCAGCACCGGCCCCGGAATCAGCCACGCTCGCTTGAAGCCAGCGGAAAACATGCATTTGGGAATGACACAGTCGGCTGTGACACACAACTTGAAGTCATTTTAAGCTTGACAAACACAACATAATGTGATTACAGCTTTACTCTTTAGGGCGTTCACGCCCCTTGAAAAGCAAGCATATATGTTGCTTGTGTTAATTGGGAGTCATGCATCATTTTTCCATACTTTGATGGCGTCGCTTTACAGAAGCTACGGCAAGACGGAATGCTAGTGAGGTCAAATGAATGTTTTTTGTTGTTGTCGGAAGCTTGGGATCATAGAATATGGGAGTCTCTTTGAAAGTTTTACCAATGTCTGGACTGGATGCTGGCAAATTACATTTTTTTTACGCTTTATGAAAAGAAAAAAAGCAGAGAAAATAATAATAATAAAAAAAAAAATCCTACTCGCTCCAGTTTGTTCAACGTCACGGAAGATTGAAGTATGAAAAGACAACATTTATAAAAAAAAAAGAATTTGTGGCACGCACACGCAAAACTTTAAATTATTATTATTTAATTATTATTTATTCAAAATTATTTCAATTATTTGTGCAATTTACTGTTCATATTTTATGTCATCTATCAGTCAACACATTATTATTATTATTATTTTTTATTATACGGGAGCCAGGCAACGACATCTATCTATCTATCTATCTATCTATCTATCTATCTATCTATCTATCTATCTATCTATCTATCTATCTATCTATCTATCTATCTATCTATCTATCTATCTATCTATCTATCTATCTATCTATCTATCTATCTATCTATCTATCTATCTATCTATCTATCTATCTATCTATCTATCTATCTATCTATCTATCTATCTATCTATCTATCTATCTATCTATCTATCTATCTATCTATCTATCTATCTATCTATCTATCTATCTATCTATCTATCTATCTATCTATCTATCTATCTATCTATCTATCTATCCATCCATCCATCCATCCATCCATCCATCCATCCATCCATCCATCCATCCATCCATCCATCCATCCATCCATCCATCCATCCATCCATCCATCCATCCATCCATCCATCCATCCATCCATCCATCCATCCATCCATCCCCCCTCTCTCTATCTATGCGTCCATCCGTCCATCCATCCATCCATCCATCCACCCACCCCCCCCTCTCTCTATCCATCCATCTATCCACCCCCCCCTCTCTCTCTATCTACCTATCTATCCATCCATCCACCCATCCATCCACCCCCCCCTCTCTCTTTCTCTATCCATCCATCCACCCCCCCTCTCTCTCTATCCATGCATCCATCCATCCACCCATCCACCCATCCACCCATCCACCCATCCACCCCCCCCCTCTCTCTCTATCCATCCATCCATCCATCCACCCCCCTCTTTCTCTCTACCTATCCATCCATCCATCCATCTATCCATCCATCCCCCCTCTCTCTCTCTATCCATCCACCCACCCCCCCTCTCTCTATCTATCCATCCATCCATCCACCCCCCTCTCTCTATCTATGCGTCCATCCATCCATCCATCCATCCATCCACCCCCCTCTCTCTCTATCTACCTATCTATCCATCCATCCACCCATCCATCCATCCATCCCCTCTCCTCTCTATCTCTATCCATCCATCCATCCACCCCCTCTCTCTCTATCTACCTATCTATCCATCCATCCACCCATCCATCCATCCATCCATCCATCCACCCCCCCTCTCTATCTCTATCCATCCATCCATCCACCCCCCTTCTCTCTCTCTATCTATCATCCATCCATCCATCCACCCATCCACCCCCCTCTCTCTCTCTCGCTCTCTCTCTATCTATCCATCCATCCATCCCCCCTCTCTCTCTATCGTCCATCCATCCCCCCTCTCTCTATCTATCCATCCATCCATCCATCCATCCATCCACCCATCCACCCCCCTCTCTCTCTCTCGCTCTCTCTCTATCTATCCATCCATCCATCCCCCCTGTCTCTCTATCATCCATCCATCCCCCTCTCTCTATCTATCCATCCATCCATCCATCCACCCATCCATCCATCCATCCCCCTCTCTCTCTCTCTCGCTCTCTCTCTATCTATCCATCCATCCACCCCCCCTCTCTCTCTATCCATCCATCCATCCCCCCTCTCTCTATCCATCCATCCATCCATCCATCCATAGTTACATTTGATCATTTGAATTCAGACTTGACCAGATTGTTGCCAAATCAACCCAAATAAATTATGCTGTTTTGTGGTTGAATAAAACCCCTTATTAGTCATAAATTCTGCATATTTATGAAGCATTTTTCAAGCATAACAATGGAAAATAAACTAAAATACAAATATAAGGCATTCAAAAGACGTTGTGATGATTATGTATTAGTCTACACTGGTGTCTGAGTAGCAGCAATGTGACTGTAATGTTTGTTGAGACACACAAGCACCAGTTTTGATTGCCGGTTTGAATTATATCACAATAAAAAGCTGCGGCTGTAAGACACCCCAAGCTGCAACCCCGCATGTCACTTCCTGTCCGCCCTCTGCTCTTCTCCATGAACAGATTTACACATTTACAGCAACATGAACACAACACAAGTCTTACCTCTGTCTTATTTTTTTATATAATACATATTGTATTGAGTAATATATGTGTAAAAGTGACTATAGGGATGTTATTTCGGGTCTAGAGGTCTCTAATAATGTAAAAAAAAATTGTTCTCACTACAAAGGTTTCCTACTTTGCAGAGATTCACTTATCATGGACCAATTAACTGTGATAAAGGAGGGGTTACTTAATGCGATTGCATTATTAGCATGCTGGACTTTTAGCTCTTTAGCATTCCACTTAAAATGATGTTGTTTTCCCAATCACTGATCAAGGAAGTGTATTTTTTCAGTGTCTATCCCCAGTGGGATAGAGATATAGTTGAATTAAAAAATCTACATGTAAACAAGCACAGATGAGTAGTGGTTCAACTCCCTTCCAGGGTCAAAACCTGATAGACAACATCTGTGCTCGTGTCACGGCCTGTGGCGTGGTGCACCGCTTGCACATCTGTGACAGCGATGCTGAAAGGTACATGCAGGTTAGGCAGCAGCAGCTTGCTTGCTTCCCGCCCCCTCCGGATGCTTCTGCCTATCCCAGCAGGGGGGGGGGGAGTCACATTGTTTATGTGTTTCTCCATCCAGAGGTGGGTTTGTTGTGTTTTAGGAAGCGCTTCTGCTGCTGATGCTTGACTAAGCTGCCTGCGGTCCACACATGCGTCCTTTCTTTAGTTGAATTGTTGATTTACCTGAAGTCGGAAAGTAATGGTAATGGTTTAATTTCATTTGAACATGCATCAGATTACAATTGAATGCATCACATAATCAGTTCACAGTTCCACATGTCCAAAAGGAGTAGGAAGAAGCAAAGCTTATTAAATCCTACCCCTCCATCTGGTACTTTTACAATCAGTAACTATGATATTTGTTCACTTCCTGCTTTCCTAATATAGTTTAAGGTTTTTTATTTTTTTCAAAATTTTGAAATTTTTTGTCCTGTACCGAAGTACGAGGTGATATGACTATACAAAAGGAGTAGGAAGAAGCAAAGCTTATTAAATCCTACCCCTCCATCTGGTACTTTTACAATCAGTAACTGTTACATTTGTTCACGTCCTGCTTTCCTGATATAGTTTAAGGTTTTTTAATTTTTTCAAAATTTTGAAATTTTTTGTCCTGTACCGAAGTACGAGGTGATATGACTATACAAAAGGAGTAGGAAGAAGCAAAGCTTATTAAATGCTACCCCTCCATCTGGTACTTTTACAATCAGTAACTGTTACATTTGTTCACTTCCTGCTTTCCTAATATAGTTTAAGGGTTTTTAATTTTTTCAAAATTTTAAAAAAAATAAAATTTTTGTCCTGTACCGAAGTACGAGGTTATATGACCATACAAAAGGAGTAGGAAAAAGCAAAGCTTATTCAATCCTACCCCTCCATCTGGTACTTTTACAATCACTAACTGTTACATTTGTTCACTTCCTGCTTTCCTAATATGGTTTAAGGTTTTTTAATTTTTTCAAAATTTTGAATTTTTTTAATTTTTTGTCCTGTACTGAAGTATGAGGTGATATGACTATACAAAAGGAGTAGGAAGAAGCAAAGCTTATTAAATCCTACCCCTCCATCTGGTACTTTTACAATCAGTAACTTAAATTTGTTCACTTCCTGCTCTCCTATTTTTATTTTTATTTTTATTTTTATTTTTATTTTTATTTTTATTTTTATTTTTATTTTTATTTTTATTTTTATTTTTATTTTTATTTTTATTTTTATTTTTATTTTTATTTTTATTTTTATTTTTATTTTTATTTTTTTGTCAAGACTCTTCTTCCTTGTATTTAGCAAACATCGACTGCTTGTATTGTTTCTTGAGTTGGCTCATCGTTGTGCATTGTTTGAGGGTCTTACTCAATCCATTCCATAGTTTGATTCCACATACTGAAATGCTATGGCTTTTTAACGTAGTCCTAGCATATAAGTGTTTTAAATGTACTTCTTCCCTGAGATCATATTTCTCCTCTCCTGTAGAGAAGTATTGGATGACATTTTTAAAGTCAATTTTTAAAGTGAATTGTCTCAACTTCAGAAAATGCATTAAGAAATCAGCCTCATTTGGTGTTTTTTTCCCCCCATCATGCCAGATGGTGATTACCACTAATAACTGGCTTGAGGAATGGTCACATGCATTGTGTTGGAAGGCTCACATAAGTCAAACAAATCGGATTTTAGGTTTCCAGTGTGAGTGTGACCGAAAAAACAACCCCTTCACTACCCTTTGCCTTTGCAGATGATTTTGTCTGATTTTTCAAGGCACACAGGATATTGTCTTTTATGATTATGATTATGATTAGAGTCCTGTTTTTCAAAGTTAGTTTCTACTTCTTCCGTTCTTCAGTAATCAGCAGTAGAAAAAAAAGTAATCAGCAGTAAAAAATTACCATAGGTAAGTTTCAGGAAAATATCGGTTCCCAACTAAAACAAAAAGAAATTCAGCCTTTTGTGAAAAGCATAACTTTTACTTTCACATTTTTTTTTTGCTTTTGTGACAGTTCAAATATCTAACCTGCTGCACGCTACACTCCTCCACGTTGTTCCACCTCCTAATTGCTGTCAAGTGTGTTTTTATTGCAAATGTTTTGGCTTAAAACCACTCTAAAAGTGACATCCGTTGATCCATTGATTTATCACCACTTTTTTATCTCTCATGCAAAAACATTTAAAAGATACAAAAAGATACAAAAATAAAAAATATATATTTTATAATTTTTAGTTTTATATTTAAGTTTTAGATTTATAAAAACTTATAAATACGCCTTTGGTTTCGAATGAGTTAAAAGGGACCTATTATGCAAATTTTTCTGCCCTTATATTGAGTTGTGGACTCCTATAGAGCAGCTACACACAATAACAAGCTTTCTAGATCTTCCAGCATCTACACCTATTCCAGCTGTGATTTATCTTTTTAAAAGGTCAGCCATATGTGTGTGGGATTCCGAATCCCGAATTACAGACTGGGCAGTTTCCCGAGTTTCTCAAGAAAAGAGGTTACTTCAAGACGTCGCTCTGTATGCGCACGCTATACTGCTACACAGACAAGCACTTTTTTTCCATGACTTACATAAAATAAAATAAAATAAAATAAAATAAAATAAAATAAAATAAAATAAAATAAAATAAAATAAAATAAAATAAAATAAAATAAAATAAAATAAAATGTATTCATTTATTTATCATTAATAATAATAACTGGCGAGAGGACCAATAACATTTCTTTTGACACTTAAAAATGATTTCTATAATGCAAAGTGGCAGTTGTTACTAATACCTGGCAAGAGGAGAGCTATCATGAATTGTACGGGCTTATGGATTTTGTGGATTATAAATAAATAAAATAAAATAAATTTTATTCATTTTATTCATTTTTGCCGCTATATTGTATGCTAACGGCAAGCCAAGGCTACATTTCGGAGTATATGTTCAACGTAAATCGGCTAACCGAGATTCCACTGTATATCTATTTGACTTTTTGTTGCTGCCTCCTATAGGACTGTAGCGGAACAACAACCGCATACACGAGTTTGTCTGGAAAATCAAACTTCAACCCGACGAGGAGCCGTTTATTTACATACTTCTATGTTTTTTCTTCTGACATAAGGTGACAAGGCTATTAAAACATTACCGCTTCATGAATTGGCTTTCACACCTCATACCTCTTCTGATGGATGATAATATTTACGGGAAAGCCCATAAATATGTTTACGATCCTGAGTCATGGGCACGTTGTGACCCGGCATCCCGACGCCAATGACGTGTTGTGACAGTAATTAGCTTTATTCAGCGATATAATAACGCCACTGATAGTAGCTGCCGCTTCATTAGCATTCTGTTGGACGTGGGCTGTCAAAAGGGTTACAATCATAGCGAGCACGGCGTGGCGGCAAAGGTCAGTCTCAATAGCATCCACTCACACGGGGGCTGCAGCTGGGGAGTGCTGAGAGCAGCATGTTGAGGAGGAGGGTGAGTCAGGCTGTCATGCAGGGTACGAAGGGAGGGGGCTGGGGGGACATGGCGCTTTGGGTACCGAGGGAGCAGGGATCACAGAAGGAAGAGCTCATGGTAGGCGTCTTGGGGGACTTTGGGGGGATGCTGGGAAAAGCCTCCGTGTGAGCACCGGAATCATAGAAGACGAGAGTCGTGCTGCAGCACCTTTTGGACCGAGTTTATACCAGATGAGACAGGATGAGACGAGAGAGAGGGAGCCCGGGGTGTGGGGGGGTTTGGGGGGGGGGGGGGGGGTGGCATTGTTTACACTCTCGTTTTGTGTTAGAGTGAGATGAAGTCCTGCTGAGGTCAAGACAGCTTGGTCTCGCCTCCTGGTATCCACATTGGTATACCTGCAAGAGCTGTATCAAATAATACTCCATTCTACTTCAACAATGTTGTTATTATTGTGCTGGTATTACAACTGCCTTGACTTTCCTTATCATTAATAATAATAACTGGCGAGAGGAGCAGTCGCATTTTTTTTGACACTTTAAAATGATTTCTATAATGCAAAGTGGCAGTTGTTATTAATAAGTGGCAAGAAGAGAGCTATCATGAATTGGACTTTGTGGATTATTTCAGCACTTTCTATATATTCCCAGGTGGTGGATTTCATGAATAACTGGTGGGTGGAGCAATGGCATGAATTGCTTGATGTGTACACCGTACACACTGTGGATTTTGATTTGGTGGGTTATGTTTACATTTCGTACTTATTTTGATGATGCAATATGGCTTTTTAATAATAACTGGCAGGAGGAGGGATAGCATTTATTATATGACGCATCAATGTTATACATTTGTATGTGCTTACATGTGAGAAACCTGACTTTGTGGATTATTTCAACCCTGTCTGTTCATTTCTAGGATTCTAAAGTGGTGATTTTCATTAATAACTGGTGGGTGGAGCAATGGCATGAATTCCTTGCTGTGTATGACGTGATCGTCTTTGTTAGCAGACACACTGTGGGTTTTGATTTGGTGGGTTATGTTTACATTTTGTACTTATTTCGATGATGCAATATGGCTTTTTTAATAATAACTGGCAGGAGGAGGGATATCATTTATTATATGACGCATCAATGTTATACATTTGTATGTGCTTACATGTGAGAAACCTGACTTTGTGGATTATTTCAACCCTGTTAGTTCATTTCTAGAATTCTAAAGTGGTGATTTTCATGAATAACTGGTGGGTGGAGCAATGGCATGAATTCCTTGGTGTGTACACCGTGATCGTGTTTGTTAGCAGACACACTGTAGGTTATGATTTGGTGGGTTATGTTTACATTTTGTACTTATTTCGATGATGCAATATGGCTTTTTTAATAATAACTGGCAGGAGGAGGGATAGCATTTATTATATGACGCATCAATGTTATACATTTGTATGTGCTTACATGTGAGAAACCTGACTTTGTGGATTATTTCAACCCTGTTTGTTCATTTCTAGGATTCCAAAGTGATGATTTTCATTCATAACTGGCAGGTACAGCAACGGCATGAACATGAATTCTTTGATGTGCGCTGTACTTGTGCGTTAGCAGGTTTTGCGGATTATGTTGATGCTGTGTTTTTGTTTTTATTATGGAATATGTTTTTTAATAACAATAACTGGCAGGAGGATTCGATAGCATGAATTGTATGACATATGTCATTGCTTGTGTGTGAGAAATGTGACTTATTTTATGGGTTATTTCTACACTGTCGATTAATTTCTAGGATTCCAAAGTGGTGATTTTCATTCATAACTGGCGGGTGGAGCAACGGCATGAACATGAATTCTTTGATGTACGTTGTACTTGTGCGTTAGCAGGTTTTGCGGATTATGTTGATGCTGTGTGTTTGTTTTTATTATGGAAGATGTTTTTTAATAACAATAACTGGCAGGAGGATTCGATAGCATGAATTGTATGACACGTCATTACTCATGTGTGAACAATGTCACTTATTTTGCGGGATATTTCTACGCTGTCGATTAATTTCTAGGATTCCAAAGTGGTGATTTTCATTAATAACTGGCAGGTGGAGCAACGGCATGAACATGAATTCTTTGATTGTACAGTGTACTTGTGCGTTAGCAGGTTTTGCGGTTTATGTTGATGTTGTGTGTTTGTTTTTATTATGGAAGGTGTTTTTAATAACAATAACTGGCAGGAGGATTCGATAGCATTAATTGTATGACACGTGTGTGAGCAATGTCACTTATTTAGCGGGTTATTTCTACACTGTTGATTAATTTCTAGGATTCCAAAGTGGTGATTTTCATTTATAACTGGCAGGTGGAGCAACGACATGTACTGTACTTTATTACGGAATCAGCATTCTCATCGTCACGATATTGTGGTAATACTTCTCACCCCGCCTCTTGAAAAGAACAGCGATCCCATGACGATATCGTGTTCCAAAACAGAGGTTCACCTTTAGCGCTTGTATGTACAAGCAATATTAACCTCATGAAATATTAAAGCAGAGGAAGGAATAGTTTTATTTCAACTTTTCTGCCTGCTTGCCTCTGCTTTTTTTTTTTTTTTCCTGGTGGTGGGGCTTCATGTGTGGTTGCTACTGAAGTTTTCTGAACTGCTGATGTATTGGATTTTCGTCATCCCCAACAGGTCTGAGTGTTGAATAATTCAAGATGGTCTGCAGCCTCCGTGGAGGGTATTGTAAAAGAAAAAAATATATATCTGTATTTGGGGGGCTACAAAGTGGATAACAGGTGGCCTGGAGACAACATGTTTTGAAAGGAGAAACAAAAAAACTTTTTTTTTTTTAACTCAACCTTCAGTTCATTGGTCAAACCATGTTTTTCTTCTCAGGTTAAGCAAGGAAGAATAATTTACGTAGCCTTCCTTCTGATGCGACTAAATGAGTCCACTGTGGATAAAACACAGTCGGGGTTTTCACACGTTGCAAAAGGTGGCCGAAGGAGGAAAAAATTTCCACTAACTCCACTTTTGGCAATCATCCATTTTACAGCAATGAGTATTAATGATTTATACGCACTCAGCGGGGACATTCTAATATATGGCAGCACTCCTTTATTAACCCAATGAACCTGATCAGGGCTGTTTTCAAGGTAATTTCACATCCTTTGTCTTTATAAGGCCATATTTCCATAAGCCATATTGCTTTGGAATCTTCTTTTATCCACATTTCTGTTGGAGTTTTAGCAATAATTATATGACGCTTGAGCGAGGATATAGCGCCGGATTTGATTTTGTGGCTTATTTTGATACTTGTTAATTTCTGGTATGCAAATTGGTGGTTATCATTAATAACCGGCAGGAGGAATGCTTTCAATTATTCCAATGCATGTTCTTTTTCTTTAATTTGTTTCATCAGAGCTCCAATAGCAGCCTCTGTTAAGCCGGGTATTGCTTAAAAGGGGCTATGCATTTCCAAATGCTGTTAATAAAACCAGGAAGTAAAATATATAAGGAAGAAAAATTTGAATCATAATAATTTTGCGTCAAGTGGTTAGCGCGCAGACCTCACAGCTAGGAGATCAGGGTTCAATCCCACCCTCGGCCATCTTTGCATATTCTCCCCGTGCATGCATAGGTTTTCTCCGGGTACTCCGGTTTCCTCCCATATTCCAAAAACATGCTAATTAGCGACTTCAAATTGTCCATAGGTATGAATATGAGTGTGAATGGTTGTTTGTCTATATGTGCCCTGTGATTGGCTGGCGACCGGTCCAGTGTGAACCCCACCTTTAACCCGAAAACGGCTGGGATAGGCTCCCTCCCACATTCCAAAAACATGCTAGGTTAATTAGCGACTCCAAATTGTCCATAGGTATGAATGTGAGTGTGAATGGTTGTTTGTCTATATGTACCCTGTGATTGGCTGGCCACCAGTCCAGTGTGAACCCCACCTTAAACCCGAAGACGGCTGGGATAGGCTCCCTCCCACATTCCAAAAACATGCTAGGTTAATTTGCGACTCCAAATTGTCCATAGGTATGAATGTGAGTGTGAATGGTTGTTTGTCTATTTGTGCCCTGTGATTGGCTGGCAACCAGTCCAGGGTGTACCCCTCCTCTCTCGCCCGAAGACAGCTGGGATAGGCTCCAGCACCCCCGCGACCCTCGTGAGGAAAAGCGGTAGAAAATGAATGAATGAATAATAATTTTGCAAAATGGCACAAAAATCAAAATATATTTTTAATACAATATTTCAATTTATACATGCCAGTAAAACCACATCATTTCACTTTTCAACCCTTTATATTGAGTTATAACTATAAACCATATAAGGAAATCTGAACCTCTGTGATGTCACAAAGGAACAGTTTTACCACGCCTTCTGAAACGGAGCGTTTTGAGCCATCCCTCACTTTTTTGCTCGATTCCAAATACACAAATCTCATTATCGGAAACTTTTAGCATCATTAAACAAGAGAATACAATTCATTTATAGGTCAGAAAAGTGGAAAATTATTATAATAATATAGAATGCTCCATAAAAGTTTGTTGCAGAAAATAGATACATTACAACCCCCCCCCCGTAATGTACAATCTACATTAATGTATCCCATAAGACTCATTATATTTACTCCGAGGTAAATATCAGCATGTATTTCATATCCAAAACCGTTACCCAAGATCATAAAAATCAATTTCCAAAGTCTCCAAAATAAAAAAAAACCTCCCGGCTGTCACCCTTAAAGGTACATGAATGTACATTTTTATGTTCATAAGCTCCATGTTGCGATGCCAGTTGTTTTTTGTTTTTTTTTTTTCTTTTGGCAAAGCGCTGTGGGAACGACATAAACGAGTTAAGCAAATTTCTCAGCCTAACCTGATTACTCCGTGTAATCTGCTTTTATTTGTGTGAGAGTGCATGTAAACAAGTCCAAATTGCAGCTGTGCTCGAGTGACCTGGAGGAGGAGGCTTCTACCTACACACACACACACACACACACACACACACCTCGAGACATTCACCATCCAACGAAGGGGACCCTAATATGCTAAAAGGAAGGAGGCGGGGGGGAGCACGGCGGCGTTGGCCACCTCTCGCTGTAATTATATTCAGTCATAATGAATCACGGCCCCCCTAATCCTGAATCAGACTCCATTTTCCAGCATCGGCGGGAGGAGGAGGAGGAGAAGAAATGACCTACATGTGCTTGCTAAAGCTCTTATAGCACAGCTTTGACTTGTGCTTTCTTACTTTTTTGGCATGTACGCTCAAATCACACACACACACACACACACACACACACACACACACACACACACACACACACACACACACACACACACACACACACACACACACAGTGAGTGACTTTGAGCTGTGTTGAAAGTGAATGAGCGGTGCGCCATGCTTATTTCCATATCAGGTAGCAGCTTTAAAAGATTCATGGCCTTGTAATGTGGTCAAATCTTCTTCCCTTTTCCCGTTGGAATAGCAATGACTCCTCAACCTCTTTTTTTTTCTTTTTTTTTTTTTTTGCCGTTGCAGCCTAAACGGATGCACGGATGATCCTCTTTTTTTACTTTTTTCACGTATAGAAGTGATCTTTTAAAGCCGGCGGTAATGTCTGATCGGCAGCTTGTGTGCATTTCGCTTCAATTTAATTCAAGTGTAATGATCCGGCGAGATGGCAATTCATCACAAAACCAACATGCCTCCGTGCTTTTTAGTTCGAGTCTTGACTGATTTAGATTGTCGGAGCCCAGAGGTGCTTCATAATAGCGCTAATAATACTCATATATGCATAATAGCGCTATTGAAAGGGGGAATCAATTTTCACTCAATTTGCCCAAAGCGTTCTTACTGGGGTCTGCGAACAGCGCGGACCTCTGCCAAACGCCATAATTCCTCCCCCGTATTGTGATTTACACCATAATTATTATTTCATTTATTTTTTATTTCATCTATTTTTAATTTTATTAAAAAATATTTAATATATATAATATTTAATTTCATATTTAATTTTTTTCACCATGAAAACATACTATGACTTTAAGCATGCTAACACCTAGCAAAATAGTGGTAAGTGTCAGTTATAATACCAGGATGCTCATGTCAACATGCTAACAAGATAAGGTTAGCATGCTAAAACCTAGCATAATAGTGTGTACCTTTGAAAATGGCTAAAAACGCTACTATGCTAATGTTAATGCTAATGATGCTAATGTTAAAGACCTAGCATGATAGTGTTATGTGTTTATATACGTGTCTAGCAATGCTAACATGCTAACACCTAGCATGATAGCAGTAAGTGTCTGTACTGGGGTCTGCGAACAGCGAGGACCTCTGCCAAACGCCATAATTTCCCCCCCGTGTTATGATTTACACCATAATTATTATTTCATTTATTTTTTATTTCATCTACATATTTAATTTTTTTCACCATGAAAACATACTATGACTTTAAGCATGCTAACACTGAGCATGATAGTGGTAAGTGTCTGTTATAATACTAGGATGCACATGTCAACATGCTAACATGATAAGGTTAGCATGCTAAAACCTAGCATAATAGTGTGTACCTTTGGAAATCGCTAAAAACACTACAATGCTAATGTTAATGCTAATTATGCTAATATTAAAGACCTAGCATGATAGTGCTATGTGTTTATATACGTGTCTAGCAATGTTAACATGCTAACACCTAGCATGATAGCAGTAAGTGTCTGCTTAAGTTCATATTCATGGAAATCGGAAAAAATGCTTGTATGCTCATGTCAGCATGCTAACACCGAGCATAATAGTGTATGAAACCTATGAAAGTGGCTGAAATTCCACTATGCTAATGTTATCAGGGTAGCATTACTAACATGCTAATGTTAGAATGCTAATGGTAGTGCTAAGTGTTTATATAAAAACAGCACATTAGCATGCTAACACTGAGCATGATAGTGGTAAGTGTCTGTTATAATGCTAGGATGCTCATGTCAACATGCTAACGTGATAGGTTAGCATGCTAAAACCTAGCATAATAGTGTGTACCTTTGAAAATGGCTAAAAACGCTACTATGCTAATGTTATCATGGTAGCATTGCAAACATGCTAATGTTAGAATGCTAATGATAGTGTTTACATAAAAACAGCACATTGGCATGCTAACACTGAGCATGATAGTGGGAAGTGTCTGTTATAATGCTAGGATGCTCATGTCAACATGCTAACGTGATAGGTTAGCATGCTAAAACCTAGCATAATAGTGTGTACCTTTGAAAATGGCTAAAAATGCTACTATGCTAATGTTATCATGGTAGCATTGCTAACATGCTAATGTTAGAATGCTAATGATAGTGCTAAGTGTTTACATAAAAACAGCACATTGGCATGCTAACACTGAGCATAATAGTGGTAAGTGTAAGTGTCCACTCATGAAAATAGCAAAAACTGCCTGCATGTTAACAAATACTAATGTTAGCATGCTAACATGCTAGCATGATACCGGGAAGGCTAAAGTCCTCTGACCATTTTTTTGCGATGTTATATGCACAAATGCTGAAAATGGTCCTGTAACGCAATCTTATATAAATAAATAAATTATAAATAATACATATAATAATATAATAAATATAAATAAAAATCCTGGATCCAGACAGTGATTATCCCCAAAATGTAATCAGTTCTTTCATATCCCATTTCTAACATTGCTACATTTCTATACAATAATCACAATATTTTTGAAAAAAGTCACAAAAGTTATCTATGAATCTTTTTTAAGCATAATTCAAGAGTAAATACAGAGTAGTATTAGTTCCTGTTTGACTTTTATTTTGTATTTCTGTTTCCTGTGTTGGCACCATCTGCTGCAACTTTACCTTTCACTTGGAGCTGGCAATGCACCTGTTTCTCGTTTGTAATTAGTAGACTGTTTCAGTTGAGTCATTTCTTTCTACTCATTTCCGGATCATTATGGATTTGGGATGTTTGATATGCCGCCTGTGTCTGGATTTAGGAACATTTTCCTTGCTCCTCTTCCACGGTAAGCCTACTTTCTGTCTTCCCCAACCTTTTTTTTTTTAACCTTCTAGTGTTTTTGCTAGCCTTTTAGTTCCCTTCTTTTGTGGCGACCATCATATCTTCCAATACAGTTGTGACACAACAACAAACAGGAGTAACATTTCTGATGCTTTTTGTGTTGAAAACGCAGAAATTTGTCACTAAATTTATTAATTAATTTATAAATTAAATTTGTAAATTTATTTTTCCACTTTTGTGACAAGAATCATCTTCCAATAATACCTTTTGGGCGTAATCCTGTTGCTTATTTTTACACTTAGTTAAAAAAAAAAACGTGATAACTGAATTTCCATGAAATATGAATCCTTGTGAATGGAATATTTTTGTAGTTGTAGCATACAAAATCTGTTTACAACTGTCTAAATATGTTTTGTAAACATTATTAGAGCCCTCTAGACAGCGTCTAACATCCCTATAGTTGCCTTTAAGCTTATATTACCCAATCTGGTAGACATAATAAGTATAAATATACATTCGCGCGTTAGCACCTTGCTTTTACTTCCTTATCCAAATCATCACAACACCTTGTTTACTTTAGGCAAAATAATACTTACAATTACCTTAAATCAGTCACAATCATCTTCCAATAATATCTTTTGGGCGTATTCCTGTAGCTTATTTTTACACTTGTAAGATGTATACTAAAAAAAAACCTGATAACTGAATTTCCATGAAATATGAATCCTTGTGAATGGAATATTTTTGTAGTTGGAGCATAAAAAAAACGTCTAAATACATTTTGTAAACATTATTAGAGCCCTGTAGATGGGATCTAACACCCCTATAGTTGCCTTTATGCTTGTATTACCCAATCTGGTGGACATAATAAGTATAAATATACATTCGCGCGTTCGCACCTTGCTTTTTACTTCCTGATCCAAATCACCACCACGTCTGGATGTTTACTTTAGGCAAAATACTTACAATTAGCTTAAATCAGTCACAATCATCTTCCAATAATACCTTTTGGGCGTATTCCTGTAGCTTATTTTTACACTTGTAAGGTTAAAAAAAAACCTGATAACTGAATTTCCATGGAATATGATTCCGTGTGACTGGAATATTTTTGTAGTTGGAGCATAGAAAACCTGTTTGCAACCGTCTAAATACGTTTTGTAAACATTATTAGAGCCCTGTAGATGGGATCTAACACCCCTATAGTTGTCTTTATGCTTGTATTACCCAATCTGGTGGACATAAGTATAAATATACAATATACAGTTAGCACATTGCTTTGGCTACTGTCTCATCAATGGAGCATTACTGACACTAATACTACAAATCTTGTTTACTTTAGGCAAAATAATACTTGTAATTAGCCCAGCTAAACACAACAAAATACAGTCAATCATGACCAAATGTTTATCCGTAGAGTAGGAAAAAGCTACATTGACGTTCCTTGCTCCTGCAGTTTTCCATAGTGCGTGAAGAATGTGTGCTGGTGCAGTGTTTGGACTCCAATGGAAAAGGGCATGTCTCCATAGTACCGTGAGTAAATATTGTCATCACCACGGGGAAAGCATCCGTTCGTTTAAGCAGGGACTCTCCAGACGACGTGAGGACCTGACCATGTACAGTCATGTGATCACAAGTAAAAGTGTTTACCAATGTTTGGAGGCTTGACATTTATCCAAAGTGGCCTTTAGTAAAAGTCATAGGCGAGGCGTGAAGAGGTTTTTTGATGAGGGTCCGCCATGTTTCTGGCTCCTGTGGGCCAGTGAGACAGACGCTGGTGTTTAATAGAGCAATATATCTGTCCCATCACCTCCTGGTCCAATCACACTGGAAATGAGCTGAGGCTTAAATGGAAGATGCAGGCCGCCGTTCAGGCAATTCAAAGTGCATGTAGAAGACGGATATTGGACCTGGAGACGCCTGAATCAAGGCGTCCTATTATTTTATTTTTCTGCATTTCTTACCTATAAATGTTGTATTCTCATGTTAAACGATGCCAAAGTTTCAAATAATGAGTTTTAAGCATTCGGAAGTGAGGCGTGAAAAAAGTTTGGGATGGCTCAGAACGCTTGGTTTCAGTTGGTTTTTCTAACACTGGCTCCCTGTGACCTCACAAGGAGCCGGGCTTCCTTACATGGGCAAATGCATACATCTACATTTTAATGATAACGGTGAATTGTCGATAAATATGCAACATATTGCAATTCTTGAAGCGAGCTGTGCAGTATTTATTTACATTATTTACTATTTATTTTATTTATATTTATTTATAAAATTATATTTTTATCCAATAGTTAGTCAAGGCGACTTATTATACTTTTTCCACATTTCTGACCTATAAATGTTGTTAGAATGTTGTATTCTTGTGTTAAACGATTCCAAAGTTTCAAATAATGAGTTTTAAATATTTGGAAGTGAGGCGTTAAAAAAAGTTTGGGATGGCTCGGAACGCTCGGTTTCAGTTATTTTTTCTAACACTGGCTCCCTGTGACCTCACAAGCAGCCGGGCTTCCTTATATGGGCAAATGCATACATCTACATTTTAATGATAACGGTGAAATAAGTCGATAAATATGCAACATATTGTAATTCTTGAAGCTAGCTGTGCAGTATTTATTTACTATTAATTTTATTTTATTTATAAATTATATATATATATATATATATATATATATATATATATATATATATATATATATATATAATTTTTTTTTTTTTAATTATGCCTTTTAAGACCTTCAGCCGGCATGGAACTATCCATTACTTTTTGTATCCGTCATGTGTGATGACGGGTGATTGATATCCTTGTATGAAGGCCCATTCGTTGCTGCTTGCGGCTTTAAGCAAACATACTCTCAACTTCCACACAAGTGCCCCAGCATGTGTTGTAGGCCAGATACACTCTGAAGCTCTGCTTCACTTTGTTTACGGTTGTTAGCTATGCTTCCTACGACATCTTTCTACGAGGCAAGCTCAGGCAGAAGTGGTTGGAGTTGGTGGAATTGCTGGAATAGGTGCAGATTCTGGAAAATGTGCGGGTTATTGTGTGTAGCGGATCTATAGTAGTCCACAACTCTCATAATAGGTTGCCTTTAACAATCAATTAAGAAATATATAATCATCCTTAATCAATACATATGTCTTTTAGAATCTTAAAGGACAAATCAAGCCTTTTTGTGTGAGGGTGAGGAAAAAACAATTATGATAATGCAGCTATTAAGCATATTTTCCTGACTTAAAACAAAAAAAACAAGCCGATGAATATGGTTCAAAAGAAATGAGCATGTAATATTCAAGCCTTGGGGCGTTTGCTGCATAGCGCCAGCATCCCGACACGCTGCTTGGTTAGCATCACCACTTTTAGAGCAGGCTGTCCCTGTTTAAGACGATTTAACATTTGGATGCTCTCATGTTGGACAACCAAAAACATAAAGCAGTATTTAACTTGCAGTTACTGTGGTGAGCTCACGGGAGCAATGGCTGGAATTGGAGTTTTATATGTAATACAGAACAGAGAATGTGTGTAAAATATATTTGTCTAGTTATCCAATTATGGCTATTTTTGCCTTTTGATTGGGTAAGATTTTTCTGCAGGTAGTTATGATGGAGGACTATGAAGTCTGCCTAGCAACAACTGACTCATTCAGGGGAAAAATTGTGCTTTTCTTCATTACTTATTTCATACAAAAAATTGCTTACTTGTTCTAGTCAGCAAGTCTGGTGCTTGTGTGTCTCACCGAACATTGCAGGAGCATTACTGACACCTAGTGACCAGTGCAGAATACTACATAATATCAGTGTCTTTGAATGCACCTTTTTTTCCAAAGTGAAATGTGTGTTTTTTGTTCTACTTCCCTTTTAGTTGGGAGCTGATATTTTCCTGAATCTTACTATGTTCTACTGCTGGTTACTGAAGAACGGAAAAGTTTTTTTTCGAGTAATAATAGGCTGTATACAACTATTGATGTAACTACGGAACATTACAGTAGCATTACTTAGACATCTAGTGACCAGTGCAGAATACTACATATCAGTGTCTTTGAATGCATCTTTTTTCAAAGTGAAATGTATCTTTTATGTTTTACTCCCCTTTTAGTTGGGAGCTGATATTTTCCTGAATCTTGCTATGTTCTACCAAGAACGGAAAAGTTTTTTTTGGAGTAATAATAGGCTGTATGCATCTAGTGACGTAACTACCGAACATTACAGTAGCATTACTGATACTTGTAGAATACTACATAATATCAGTGTCTTTTAATGCACCTTTTTTCAAAGTGAAATGTATCTTTTTTTTTTTGTTTTACTTCCCTTTCTAGTTGGGAGCTGATATTTTCCTGAATCTTATGTTCTACTGCTGGTTACTAAAGAATGGAAAAGTTTTTTTTGGAGTAACTATAATGCAGTGACATTTTGAATTATGAATGAATTACATGTGATTTGGGCTGTTCCAAATACCGCTTATCCTAGAATACTGTTTCCTACCTAAATAGCCGGTTGACCACCTGCTTTTTTTTCCCCCCCACATAAAGACGCCACTGGCCAAGCATGTCACAGCTCATCACCATTTACACTCCACACCATTTCCCACGTTTGTTTGCGTGCCAGCAAATGAAAAATGTGATTAAAATGACTTTGGCTGTGCAAGCTTGTGAGAGGAAATTCATAAAGAGTCTTTGAATATAAATGAATGGAGACACCAAAGGGCTTTTTTTTTTTTTTTTTTTTTTTTTTTTACATGACTGTATCTGGCCCGACCGTATGCATGAACCAGCTCCCGGCGAGCGCTCTTGTTTTATTTGATGTACTTTCATTGATTGACTGCCATGTAAAGTGGATCCGAACCTCCACGGCAAATAAAACAGTGGCAAATGACCCTTGAAAGTATTTACCCAGCTGCATTAGCGTCAGCAGTTAATTATCATGAAAGCCTCTTGCAGGCTAACGCTAGGTTAGTGTGCGTCGAAGCCACGTCTTGTCGACGACACTCGATCATAGCGTGATACTGCTTTACCATCTCTCGGGGCGGCGTGGCTCAGGTGGCTGGCGAGTCGTAGGAAGATTCCACACGGCTAATCTCCCAACCTTCCTCCCCTCAGGCTACATCCTGAGAGTGTCCTCCAGCAAGATGCGGAGCACCTGGGCACCTTACACGCCAACCCCCATCATCACTGTCTCAGTATTCCGATGTGGAAGGGGAAAAAAAATGTGGATCGTCAAGTTACTCTTTGCTGCATACATCTACATTTTAATAACGGTGGATTGTCGATAAATATGCAACATATTGCAATTCTTGAAGCAAGCTGTGCAGTATTTATTTGCATTATTTACTATTATTTATTTTATTTTATTTTTTTTAAATGATGCCTTTTAACACCTTCAGCCGGCGTGGAACTATCCATTACTTTTTGGCTATGTATCTGTCATGTGTGATGACGGTAATTGATATCCTTGTATGGAGGCCCATTTGTTGCTGCTTGCGGCTTTAAGCAAACATACAAACATACTTTCTGATCTATAAATGTTGTTAAAATGTTGTATTCTCATGTTAAACGATGCCAAAGTTTCAAATAATGAGTTTTAAGCATTTGGAAGTGAGGCGTGAAAAAAGTTTGGGATGGCTCGGAACGCTCCGTTTCAGAGTTTTTTTTTTTTTTTTTTAACACTGGCTCCCTGTGACCTCACAAGGAGCCGGGCTTCCTTTATATGGGAAAATGCATACATCTACATTTTAATAACGGTGGATTGTCGATAAATATGCAACATATTGCAATTCTTGAAGCAAGCTGTGCAGTATTTATTTACATTATTTACTATATTTTTATTTTATTTATATTATTTATAAATTATATTTTATTTTATTTTTTTTTAATGATTCCTTTTAACACCTTCAGCCGGCATGGAACTATCCATTACTTTTTGGCTATGTATCTGTCATGTGTGATGACGGTAATTGATATCCTTGTATGGAGGCCCATTCGTTGCTGCTTGCGGCTTTAAGCAAACATACTCTCAACTTCCAGACAAGTCCCCCAGCATGTGTTGTAGGCCAGATACACTCTGAAGCTCTGCTTCACTCTGTTTACGGTTGTTAGCTATGCTTCCCAGGACATCTTTCTACGAGGCAAGCTCAGGCAGAAGTGGTTGGAGTTGGTGATTCCCAGCAAGAGAAAAATATTTTCATCTTTCAGCGGCATCCAGATGTTTTCTTCCACAAATTTAGAAAGTGGGATTACTTTTTGGCTATGTATCTGTCATGTGTGATGACGGTGATTGATATCCATGTATGGAGGCCTATTCGTTGCTGCTTGCGGCTTTAAGCAAAATCCACAAAGGATAAATATCCACCATATATAGCTCAAATTCCGTAAAGGGTGTTCGGAAAATAATAACATCAGAGTCCTCAACGTATATATATGACTCTGTGTGGTTAATTATTTCACAATTTATTATATTTGTCTACTTAGCAGGAACCTGAAAAAGTACTAAAGCGTTCAGTTTTAGTGTAGCTTTGGGGTGTGAATCTGAAAAAAAGTTGTGGTTCCAAGGAGCATTAGGTTGATAGTTTGTTTAGAGTGATGGTGCAAAACCTATTGAAGTTTCTATTCCACTGCTTAAAGGGTTGGAGTATAGTATCAATTTTAATGTGAATACAAAAAGCTATATATTAAATTTTGGACATGATCTAGTGGACTCTAGTTTTCGACTATTACACTCTCGGTTATGGCCAAACATTGTCCCTAACAAACTCATCTGTTTGTGTAATCCAACTGGCTCAGCCATCTCTCCTTGTGCCCAGACACCAGCCAGTGTCTGTACAGTGAGATTAGAGAGCGCTAGCCGTTGAGCTAAAAGCTTGGAAAATAGAACCGCCGCCTCCAATCGCCTCCAGCTCGCCTCCAGCTCGCCTTGTGTTCCACGCAGGCTCAGACCAAGGCCAGCAAAACGTACTCTCAACTCCCACACAAGTCCCCCAGTTCAGTGGTTGACTGTGTAGTTATTGCCTCACTAACACAGTTACACCACAACTGTTTTGTTGAGCACGGCTATAAAATAACCGAAATAAAATGAATTAAATTTTTTACATAGCCTGTGGAATGGATAAATAACAAAAACCGAGGTACTACTGTGTTGACTTCACTTCTTTAGCAGGATTACAAAAAGACGAACATAATCCCTGCAGAAGATTGCACAGGGTTATACGAAGTAAGGAAGACGTAAGAGTCACTTTTAGTCTGGATATGATTTGTTGATTCAGATAAAATTGCAAATCCAAGGAGCTCTCATCACATTTTGCAGATGGTTTAGTTTGTTTGTTGAACACGATTAACCAAAAACTGCTATATGA
Organism: Doryrhamphus excisus; assembly: GCF_030265055.1. Lineage (NCBI taxonomy): Eukaryota > Metazoa > Chordata > Actinopteri > Syngnathiformes > Syngnathidae > Doryrhamphus > Doryrhamphus excisus. Next base: position 8,730,438 of record NC_080486.1, on the reverse strand, counting down.
ACTTGAATCCGGAAAACGATGCGGATCAACGAAGCATTTAATCAAATTCCGGAGAGGGTCCGGTATATTTAGCTTGCTTCTTGTCGTGGTTTGTATAGCATGTTGACACATGTGAAGTGGGTACAGGAGCGGTTTGTTGCTGATCTCGATCAGGATTGTTTGACTTTGAGGGAGATTTGTGTTACACACTACATACTGCATGTTTCACAACTTGGTAATGGTTTTATTTCATTTGAATATGCATCAGATTACAATTGAATGCATCACATAATCAGTTCACAGTTCCACATGTCCAAAAGGAGTAGGAAGAAGCAAAGCTTATTAAATCCTACCCCTCCATCTGGTACTTTTACAATCAGTACATTTGTTCACTTCCTGCTTTCCTAATATAGTTTAAGTTTTAGTTAGCATGCTAAGGATGCGAATAGAACGTTTTGTGGTAAAAATACATTTGACTCGCACAGTGTATTAATTAAGACAATATCATACACTAACTGAGAAAAAATTATGCCGAACATTTTTGATGTTGACGGATAAACATGCTAACCGGGACGGACATTAACCAAGGTTCCAGTGTATATGTGCTTTATTAAATAATAAATAAATGCATTTAAAAATAACGTTTGTTAAAATAACGTTAATGTTTATTGGTAAATGTCTGAGAGGTTGAGAATGTGTTTTTAGTATTTTTTTGTACACATTCAATACAAATATCCTCAACGTTTTAGAATCATTGGACCGATGGTCAATGGTAATGGTTTTATTTCATTTGAACATGCATCAGATTACAAGTGAATGCATCACATAATCAGTTCACAGTTCCACATGTCCAAAAGGAGTAGGAAGAAGCAAAGCTTATTAAATCCTACCCCTCCATCTGGTACTTTTACAATCAGTAACTGTTACATTTGTTCACTTCCTGCTTTCCTAATATAGTTTAAGTTTGTTTTTTGAGTTTTTTTTGTCACGTACCGAAGTACGAGGTGATATGACCATACAATGACAATGGGTACCATAGTAACCGTCAATATTGTACAATTAAAATAATTACATTTAATTTGGTAGTACAGTCATCCCTCACAACATCATATTTTGACTAACACGGGAGGGTCAAATCATACAAAATGGCTGAATAAATGAAAATATACATGTGGCATTCAGAAGACCTGATATGTAGTGTGGCAGTTGTTTAGCTCTAGCGTCTTTGGTTAGCATAGTGGCAAATACTGCCGTGAGTTGTGGCTGACAGTAGCTCCGTTTGAATCCTTGTTAATAAAACCATTGAAGTTCAGTATACTTAACTTTGGTCAGTAGGTGTCGGTAAAGTTACGTTGATGCGACCATAGCCACCTCAGGAAGTACGCTGTCAAGAAGCAAAGTTTATTGAATCCTACATCTCCATCTGGTACTGTTACATTTGTTCACTTCCTGCTTTCCTAATATAGTTCAAGTTGTTTTTTTTTTGTCACATACCAAAGTACGAGGTGATATGACCATCCAATGACATAATGGGTACCATAGTAAGTGTCAATATAGTGATATGTATAGCACATCATGACTGGTTCAAGACTCTTCATCCTTGTATTTAGCAAACATCAACTGCTTGTATTGTTTCTTGAATTGGCTCATCGTTGTGCATTGTTTGAGGGTCTTACTCAATCCATTCCATAGTTTGATTCCACATACTGAAATTAAAACTAAAACCACCCAAACATTTATAGGTTTTCATATTTTAATGAGGATAGCATGCAAACAATGACATGCTATGGCTTTTTAACGTAGTCCCAAATGTAGTTCTTCCCTGAGATCATAGCTAATTGGTTATTTTTAGCCTTATGCATTATTTTAGCTGTTTGAAGATGAACTATATCAGCAAGTTTTAAGTATTTGTGATTTTTAGAAATAAGGAGTTAGTATGTTCTCTGTAGGCGAACATACCAAACCGACAGCGTCGGTTCCAAACCGACCATGACACAAGTTGGAAGGAAACATCTTCTGTAGGCAGCTCATTTTTGAAAAGCAAAACATCTTTTTTCCCCAGCTCTTCATCCCTCTTGAATAGAGGGATGCACTCCACAAGCCAGAGATGGAACAAACACAAATTCTTGAACCTATGACAGAAGCTGCACTTTACATCTCAAGGACATAACGCAAAGCCTGGTGAAATGCCAAAGAAAAACACGTGGATGACGGCAATTTTTTTTTTTTTTTTGACACTTTCAACCAACACTGCTGTGATCCGTCGGGATTACAGAGATCTCCAACAAGCAGAAGTAGTTCAAACAATGAAAAACCTTATTAAACAGCAACACAAGCGAGCCTATGGGAGGGACGGGCAGACTTTTTGACGTGTACACAATCCTTTTCTTCCAGTAGTGAATATATTTAGTCCGAGTCAGGAAAGACTTAGAGAATCACTCTCCTGACTCCCATTCTTCAGTGGATGTGTGGAGCCAAATCCAATAAGAACGGCAGATCGTCGCCCAAATCCCGCTCTGAATCATCCCCATAGTCTTTGCATAGCCTTAGCCCCCTTGGCATCATTTAACACTGTCACACCATGAACTCATCTCCTCCATTCAAAATAAATAGGCTGGCTTCCAAGAATATCTTTTCTTTCTCTCTAACTCCAGTCTGGCTGTGTCAAAGCAGAGAAAATGGAATGAAATTTAGTCTGAATGAGGGGAACATCATTTTGTCTGGAATCGCATACTTTGTATTATGCGGCAGCCGCAAGCACTTTATGAAGTTATCGACCGTATTTGGCTTTAAAATGGACTTTCACTTGAATAATAGCATTTTTTGAAAGCTAGTACAATTAAAATAACGATTACATTTAATTTTGGGAGTACAGTCATCCCTCACGATATCATGGTTTGACCAACGGGGGAGGGTCAAATCATACAAAATGGCTGAATTAATGAAAATATACATGTGGCAGTTGTTTAGCTGTAGCGTCTTTGGTTAGCATAGCGGCGAATACGGCCGTGAGTTGTGGCTGACAGCAGCTTTTTAAACCATTGAAGTTCAGCATCCTTAACTTTGGTCAGTAGGTGTCGGTAAGGTTACGTTGATGCGACCCTAACCACCTCGGGAAGTACGCTGTCAACGCTAACATGCGACGCAATGCTACAAGTTAATCATGTTTGACCAACGGGGGAGGGTCAAATCATACAAAATGGCTGAATGAATGAAAATATACATATGGCATTCAGAAAACCTTGTTTAGCTCTAGCGTCCTTGGTTAGCATAGCGGCTAAAACGACCGTGAGTCATGGCTGACAGCAGCTTTTTAAAACCATTGAAGTTCAGCATCCTTAACTTTGGTCACCATAGCCACCGCAGGAAGTACGCTGTCAACGCTAACATGCGACGCCATGCTATAAGTTATTCATGTTTTGACCAACGGGGGAGGGTCAAATCATACAAAATGGCTGAATTAATGAAAATATACATATGGCATTCAGAAAACCTTGTTTAGCTCTACCGTCTTTGGCTAGCATAGCGGCTAATACGGCCGTGAGTCATGGCTGAGAGCAGCTTTTAAAACCATTGAAGTTCAGCATCCTTAACTTTGGTCAGTAGGTGTCGGTAAAGTTACGTTGATGCGACCATAGCCACCGCAGGAAGTACGCTGTCAACGCTAACATGCGACACCATGCTATAAGTTATTCATGTTTGACCAACGGGGGAGGGTCAAATCGTACAAAATGGCTGAATTAATGAAAATATAGTACATATGGCATTCATAAAACCTTGTTTAGCTCTAGCGTCTTTGGTTAGCGTAGCGGCTAATACGACCGTGAGTCATGGCTGACAGCAGCTTTTAAAACCATTGAAGTTCAGCATCCTTAACTTTGGTCAGTAGGAGTCGGTAAAGTTACGTTGACGCGACCATAGCCACCGCAGGAAGTACGCTGTCAACGCTAACATGCGACGCCATGCTATAAGTTATTAATGTCAGAAGTAGGAATCCTAATTCATGGAAATTCACTTATTGGATTAAGTCTGGAACCAATTAAGTGCAATAAACGAGGGATTCGAACACACAATTCTAACCAGGATGCTAGTCAAATTCCTATTTCCCGTATAAATTATTGGAAATATAAACAAAGTTACACATAAAGTACCTTCAAAAAGTATTGGAATGATGTGATCAAAACTGATTGACAGGTTTTTGTTGCCCGTGTGTGTTCAATTCCATCACTTATTCAGTAAAGTACGAAGTACTGAATGTCTACGTTTACTCAGATTCAGTAGAATAGTATTTTAGAGGTAAAAACAACATGAAAACCATAGAGCTATAAAGGAGAGAAGTTTTTTGAAGAGGTTGCTTACAGCCACACTGCCAATATTGGTTACAGCTGGCGACTATAAGAGACTGTGGTTCAGTCGTCTCCACATGGGGATCACCTGAAAGCACCTTGGCCCTGGACCTAAACATTCTTGGAACTTTCCTGATTTATGTGTAATCATGCACGCCCCGTCGTCCTCCCGATCCACATCACTATTTCTCCCTCCTTGTCCTTGTCGGCCATCTTCACGTGTGGATTTAGACGGTAGGAGGAGATTATTGATGGCGTCTCTCATCAGTGGCTCAACCTCAGCGAGCTGGCAGCCAGAAGTGCTCTTCAGCGAACAGCTTTTTAATCAAAAAATGTGTGTCAAACAGCAGCAGAGAGCCTGTGAGTGCTTGTGGAAAAGCAGCGGTAAACAAACAACGGCAATTATGCCTCGGCACGGAAAGGAAATATGAAAGATGTTTGCTTTAAAAAGTGTTTAAATCACAGAAGAAGGTGGACGGGGGGGGGGATTAAGGCCACTTCAACTCCAGGCGGTTCTCGAGTACGGTTCTCTCTGCTGCTGCACTAATGCAGTAGCTTGTTTTTTTTACAGCTACACCTTTAAATCCACCTTTGACATTAGTGATAGTTGGAACTCATTCAATGTCAGCCATTTTTCAAAAGGCGTCCCTCAAGGTACTGGCCATTTCTGATGATTTAGACCAAAAAGACATATGTTATCTTAAGATTAGACTCATCTTTCGTCAGTGTTTCTACTTATCTTTTCTACCTGCCATTGTACTGTAGTGTTTTCGTATCCTTGTTAAAACATATTGGTCTTGTGTTGTTTTTTTCCCTCCTTCCGTCGTCTTTCCATAATGGTGTCTCCTTCAGCCAGAACTACTACTTCTATTTTTTTCTCCGATAGGCAGAAAAGACATTTAATTCACCCTCACTACAATTTTGCATGTGTTTTTGTGTCCTTGTTAAAACATATTGGTCTTGTGTTGTTTTTTGGCGGTCCTTGAATGCACCATTGTTGTTTGTTTGGCTCGGAAGTGCAAGCTTCAACAATCAATCTGGCCTCAAAACTCGCATTGACTTAAACACGAGCTTTCTTCCTATCTTTCTACCTTCCGCTGTACTGTAGTGTTTTTGTATCCTTGTTAAAACATATTGGTCTTGTGTTGTTTTTTCCCTCCTTCCTTCATCTTTCCCTAATGGTGTCTCCTTCAGCCAGAACTACTATTTCTTTTTTTCCCCTCCAATAGGTAGAAAAGACATTTAATTCACCCTCAGTACAATTTGTACATGTATACAGTATGTCTTTATGCTTCACTGATAATGCTTTCTCGTCATTGTTGAAATTTTGCACTGTTTGGCGGTCTTTGAATGCACCATTGTTGTTTGTTTGGCTCCGTAAGTGCAAGCTTCAACAATCAATCTGGCCTCCAAACTCGCATTGACTTAAACACGAGCTCTCTTCCTATCTTTCTGCCTTCCACTGTACTGTAGTGTTTTTGTGTCCTTGTTAAAACATATTAATATTGTGTTGTTTTTTTCCCTCCTTCCTTCGTCTTTCCATAATGGTGTCTCCTTCAGCCAGAACTACTACTTCTTTTTTTTTCTCCGATATTTAGAAAATACTTTTAATTCACCCTCACTACAATTTTTACATGTGTTTTTGTGTCCTTGTTAAAACATACTGATCTTGTGTTGTGTTTTGTTTTTTTTGGCGGCCCTTGAATGCACCATTGTTGTTTGTTTGGCTCCGGAAGTGCAAGCTTCAACAGTCAATCTTGCCTCAAAACTCGAATCGACTTAAACACGAGCTTTCACCCTTGCTTTGGCGGTCCCTAAAGGCACCGTTGTTGCTGTGAGATGCAAAAATAGTGTCTAAGGCATATTGAGGAAACAATCCTTACAAGGCTCACTTTTATTGTAAATGTTGATCTCCAAATTTTTTTTTGGCTGCACGGCGATCAAGTGGTTAGCACGCGACCTCTAGGACCTCTAGCTAGGAGACGCAAGATCAATCCCACCCTCGACCATCTCTGTGTGGAGTTTGCATGTGCATGCGTGGGTTTTCACCGGGTACCCCAGTTTCTTCCCACATTCCAAAAACATGCTAGGTTGATTGAGTGACTCCAAATTGTCCATAGGTATGAATGTGAGTGTGAATGGTTGTTTGTCTATATGTGCCCTGGAAATGTAGTTCGGCTCTTTTTAGAGAACCGACTCTTTTGGATCAGCTCTCTTAAAAAGAGCTGTCTCCAAAAACTCTTGAAAATTGGCCCCGCAGATTTTTTTGTTGTTGCTTAAATTCCCAAGCAGGATGCTTAGTGGCGGTTAGCATGTTGGCCACACGATCAGGGTATGTGGAAGATATGCATTCAAATCTGTTTAAAAACATACATGTTAGGTTCATTAGCCACTCTAAATTGTCCATAGGTATGAATGTGAGTGTGAATGGTTGTTTGTCTATATGTGCCCTGTGATTGGCTGGCAACCAGTCCAGGGTGTCTTGCCTGAAGACAGCTGGGATAGGCTCCAACACCCTTTGCGACCCTTGTGAGGATGAGCGGTAGAAAATGAATGAATACTGTTTTGAGGCTGTCGCTTGGCATCTTATAATTTCACTTTTCTTACAAAATTAGCAGAAGATTGAGTTATTTTCAGCCCTGCATATGGACGACAGTACGACAGTCCTGCTTGTGTTTTAATTAAATATAGGAGTTGTTTTGAAGCCCATCATGGAGCCTTCTTCCACAGCCCTTTTGCGTCGCCGTACTGATTACGGTCAAGATGAAGCGCTGCCAGGAAACTCCCTTCCCAGCAGAAAAGACCCGGCTGTTTAATTATCACAACTCTAATTATTGTTATGAGTGCCGCATGACCCGTATGCCATCTCATTGACCCTGGAGTCATCTATAAGGATGGAAAAGAGGCGGCGATTGTCTGCAAAAAAAAAAAAAAACGTTTGAAAGAATTGGGCTGAATAGTAGCTTCACAGAGAAGAAGGCTGATATAATTAGGTGCGATATAAAAGCTATGATGGATGGCGCTACATGAAGGAGGTGAAAACTTCCTCATTTTACCTGCAGAATAGCACTTTTAGGACATTTTATCAGACGGCCAGGGCTTTTTCTCCATTGAAGACAATGCAGATTGGCTGGAAGACGGATGGAGAGCAGCCCTGTTAGAAAGGCCACACTTTTTTTTTTTTTTTCCTCCCCAAAGCAGAGAACTAGCCTAAATGTTTATATCCTTTTCAGTAGGGGCCGCACAAATTGGACTGCATCTTTTTTCTACCCCTTTTTTCTGCACGATCTGGCTCAGATCCAAATTACAGTCAGATTAAGCATTCCAAAATCTTATGCTTCAAATAAACAAAAAAAAAAAAAAACCCAATCATTAAATAGTGGTGTTTAAACACATTATGCTGAATTTTGCCTAAATTTTTGCCTAGTGCACAATCTGGATCCGATCCAGACTAAATTTGGAATTGGCATTTCCACTTCTGACCCTGCAAATGCACCACAAAATGAATTAATGAAATCATATTTGACAGACATCTAAACCTGTTAAATTAGATTTTTTTTTTCCTGCACGATCAGGATCAGATCTAGACTACAATTGGATTAAGCATTCTAAAATCTGATCCTGCAAATAAACTAAAGAAAATCATTAATCAAATAGTATTTTTGAGAGAGGCATTTAAACACATTATGCTGAATTTTGCCTAAATTTTTGCACAATTAGTGCACAATCTGGATCTGATCCAGACTAAATTTGGAATTGGCATTTCCACTTCTGACCCTGCAAATACACCACAAAATGAATTAATGAAATCGTATTTGACAGACATCTAAACCTGTTAAATTAGATATTTTTTTTCCCTGCACGATCAGGATCAGATCTAGACTACAATTGGATTAAGCATTCTAAAATCTGATCCTGCAAATAAACCAAAGAAAATCATTAATCAAATAGTATTTTTGAGAGAGTCATTTAAACACTTTATGCTGAATTTTACCTCCATTATTGGGTCAGATCTAGACTAAATTTGGAATTTGCATTTGGACTTCTGACCCTGAAAATACACTACAAAATGAATAAATCATATTTGACAGACATCTAAACCTGTTAAATTTGATTTTTTTTCCTGCATGATCTGGATCAGATCCAGACTACAATCAGATTAAGCATTCCAAAATCTGATGCTGCAAATAAACAAAAAAAATAAAAACAATCATTAAATAGTATTATTGAGAGTCGTGTTTAAACACGTTGTGCTGAATTTTACCTACATTATTGCCTGGTGCACAATCTGGATCAGATCCAGACTAAGTTTGGAATTGGCATTTCCAGTTCTGACCCTGCAAATACACCACAAAATGAATTAATGAAATCGTATTTGACAAACTGAACCTGTCTGAACCTGTTAAATTTGATTTATTTTTCTGCACGATCTGGATCAGATCCAGACTATAATTGGATTAAGCGTTCCAAAATCTGATGCTGAAAATAAACCAAAAACAAATAAATCATTAATTAAATAGTATTATTGCCTAGTGAACAATCTGGATCAGATCCAGACTACAATTGGCTTTGGCAATCCAACTTTTGACCCAGCATATACGCCTATTTAACTCATATTGCTGAAAAATGCGGTTCAGATCCGGATTCAACGTTAGGTTTAAGTTTCCAGCTCATTTTTTGAATGCATAGATTGTATTTTGTGTCTGAAAAGGCTAAATCTATTTTTGTTTACACATTGTAAATATGTAATAAATTATTTAACAATGTTTAAATGTAGATAGATTATGAGTAGAATTTTTTATTTTTATTTTTCCCTCCTCAAAGCAGAGAACTACCCTAAATTTTTATATCCTTTTCAGTAGGGGCCGCACAAATTGGACTGCATCTTTTTTAGGAGGGAGGAAAGTGAAGGGCTTTGTCACATTACGATGAGATCAAGAAGGAAAAAAAAAGACACAGCGACGGTGGAGAAGTCCCCTCGGAGCGCCGCCGTAATGGCTCCAAAAAAAAAAAACCTCGGCGACGCTTACTTTTTCATCATATCTGCGGAAAATGGGATTTAGCAAACTGTTTTCCGCCGCGCACCAGAAAGTGAGACTAACCTTGATGCCTTTCACCTTCACAATACAACAAAGTTCTCCCCTGCTCGTAAAAATCAGACACAAATCACCACCGGTGTCATTAAGCCAGGATTTTATTCTGTTCATCACTCCCAGCATCCATCCTCTTTGATGGGGCGTGTCTGCGTTCAAACCAGGAAGCAGAACACCCTTGTTCATCACACTGATTCAAATGCATTTCCTGTATGCTTATGCATGGTCAGAAATGGATGTTTTCATCTTAACACAACCCATCTAAATCACACAGTTCTGATTGTGGCCAAATGTTTAATCTTAATCAGATCTGGATTGAAATCCGGTTTGACCATACCGGCCTCTGACCCAGCAGGTAATGCAATCAATACGTGTCTGAAAATGTTTTATGAGGTTTTTAGGGTTTTTTTTTTTTTGCTAATTGTACAATCTGGATCAGATCCAGACTAAATTTGGAATTGGCATTTGGACTTCTGACCCTGAAAATACACTACAAAATGAATGAATCATATTTGACAGACATCTAAACCTGTTAAATTTGATTTTTTTTTCCTGCATGATATGGATCAGATCCAGACTAAAATCATATTAAGAATTCCAAAATCTTATGCTTCAAATAAACAAAAGAAAAACAATCATTAAATGGTATTATTGAGAGTGGTGTTTAAACACATCATGCTGAATTTTGCCAAAATCTTTGCCTAGTGCACAATCTGGATCCGATCCAGACTAAATTTGGAATTGGCATTTCCACTTCTGACCCTGCAAATACACCACAAAATGAATGATTGAAATCATATTTGACAGACATCTAAACCTGTTAAATTAGATTTTTTTTCCTGCACGATCTGGATCAGATCCAGACTACAATTGGGTTAAGCATTCCAAAATCTGATGCTGCAAATAAACCAAAAAAATCATTAATTAAATAGTATTTTTGAGAGAGGCGTTTAAACACGTTGTGCTGAATTTTACCTACATTATTTCCTAGTGAACAATCTGGATCTGATCCAGACTGAATTTGGAATTGGCATTTCCACTTCTGATCCTGCAAATACACCACAAAATGAATGAATGAAATCTTATTTCACAGACATCTAAACCTGTTAAATTTGATTTTTTTCCCTGCACAATCTGGATCAGATCCAGACTACAATTGAATTAAGCATTCCAAAATCTGATGCTGAAAATAAACCAAAAACAAATAAATTATTAATTAAATAGTATTATTGAGAGAGTCGTTTAAACGCGTTATGCTGAATTTTGCCAAAATTTTTGCCTAGTGCACAATCTGGATCAGATCCAGACTAAATTTGGAATTGGCATTTCCACTTCTGACCCTGCAAATACACCACAAAAAACCACCCCCCCAAAAAAACAAAATCATATTTGACAGACATCTAAACCTGTTAAATATTTTTTTTCTGCATGATCTGGATCAGATCCAGACTACAACTGGATTAAGCATTTCAAAATCTGATGCTGCAAATAAAACAAAATCATTAATCAAATAGTATTATTGAGAGAAGCGTTTACACATGTTATGCTGAATTTTACCTCCATTATTGCCTAGTGAACAATCTGGATCAGATCCAGACTACAAATGGCTTTGGCAATGTAACTTTTGACCCAGCAAATACACCCCAAAAATTATTACATATTATTTCATAGACATTACCTATTTAACTCATATTGCAGGAAAATGCAGAATCTGGATCAGATCTGGATTAAACATTAGGTTTGCATTTACCGCTTTTTTCATATTTCAAATGCATAGATTGTATTTTGTGTGTCTGAAAAGGCTAAAGCCATTATTATTTACACACTGTAAATATGTAATAAATGATTTAACAATGTTTAAATGTAGCTAGATTATGAGTAGAATTATTATACATTAACACAGAACAGAAAATGCACAGCTCATCTACATGCAAGGCAGTTTTTGTACTTAGAATACACAGTACATACTATAAAAATACAATAATAATGCTTTTTTTATGAGCATAAATCATCTTTGATTTCATGCATGATACTTTAGTTTAAAGTGCGGTGCCAAAGTTGCGCTAGTAAATTGTTATTGTGCCACACTGTAGGAAAAGAAGACGTGAAATTGTTACCTTGACCCCCTCCTGCCTCCTTGCAGCCCCCCTTCCGACAAATCATATTCTTTGTGAGTGCAAGAGAAGCTGTGCGTCTCTGCGAATTCACAAGGTTGTAACTCTTTTATGAGCGCGAATCAGAGGTGGAAATATCAGGCCGGGCCGTCAGAACGTGGATATTTATAGCGCTGACTTTCTGCCTCCTCACTTCCTGTACAATTGTGCGTGTGTGTGTGTGTGTCGGTTGTTGTTAAACGATAAACACGTTGTGTTGTGTTGGCCCTATCATAGCACACCTATCAACTGTAAGAACATTAGCACAACCTCTGAAGTCTTTTCATTGAAAGCGATCCTTTTGACTCACGCTGATGCTTGCCGAGGTGATGCATGGCCTCATCCGGCACTTAAGCAGCAACGGTAACATTCATTTTGGGGAGTAGGGTGGTCCTGTCCGTGAGTTGAAGTCCAATAAGAACACCGCCTGTGCTGCCAAGGCTGAAAAAACATTCATCTCCTGTGAAATCAATGACTTCCATCTCTGAGCTCAATAGCTTAAAGTAGCTCAACTTCTTTATCCGCACTTTCTTTCTAATGTAATAAGTCTGCAAACTGAACTTGGAACATCTGACAGTATTCTTAAAGTGTTAAAATACAATGTTAGCTTTCCAAATGTGCAATCTGGATCGGATCCAGATTGAAATCTGGATCGGATCCAGATTGAAATCTGGATCGGATCCAGATTGAAACCTGGTTTGATATTACTTTCAGACCTAAAACATCACCGTTTCATAGCGATATAAGTAGCTGAACGAATACATTCATTGAGATTTTACATTAATAAACTTACATTGCACACTGAATCTGGATCTAAATTGAAATCTGAAATTTGGCATAACAGCTTCCAATATACATATTTGAGAGCAATATCAGGATTTGAACATCTTAAAGTTGATTTTCCATATAAACCTTACATTGCACTATGTGGATCAGATCCCGTTTTAATTTGGTACGAAATTACAGCTTCGCACACTACAAAACCAGGTGTGATTGAGACAAATCTGAATCAGATCCTAATTTAAACCTGACTATAATTACAGCTTCCAACTCTACGAATACAATACAACACAAAACACACAATATTTGATCATTTTTAAATGTCTTAATTTTCCAAGTAAACCTTACATTTCACAATCTGGATCAGATCCGGTTTGAATTTGGTTCAAATTACAGCTTCGGATTCTGGAAAACCAGGTGTGATGGAGAGACATTATTTTCCTTGTTAAAGCTTGACTGCTGCCAATTTAAAAACAAATCTGGATCAGATCCCAATTTAAACCCGACTTTGAGCATTACAGCTTCCAACTCTATGAATACAATACAACACAAAACACACAATATTTGATCATTTTTAAATATCTTAATTTTCCAGTAAACCTTACATTTCACAATCTGGATCAGATTTGGTTTAAATTTGGTTTGAAAGTCCAGCTTCGGACAAACCTGGAAAACGAGGTGTGATAGAGATGTGATTTTTCTTGTTAAAGTTTACTGCTGCCAATTAAAAAAAAAAAATCTGGATCAGATCTGAATTTAAACCTGACTAGAAATGCAACACAAAACACACAATATTTGATCATTTTAAAAAATCTTAATTTTCCAAGTAAACCTTACATTTCACAATCTGGATCAGATCCGGTTTGAATTCGGTTCAAAATTACAGCTTTGGACTCTGGAAAACCAGATGTGAAAGAGATGGAGAGATGTGAGTTTCTTGTTAAAGCTTGACTGCTGCCAATTTTAAAAACAAATCTGGATCAGATCCCAATTTAAACCTGACTTTGAGCATTACAGCTTCCAACTCTATGAATACAAAACACGCAATATTTGATAATTTTTAAGTATCTTAATTTTCCAAGCAAAAATTGCACAATCTGGATCAGTTCTGGTTTAAAATTGGTTCGGAAATACCTTCAAAGTGTGATAAATATATTACATGTTTTTTTCTGTTTGTTTGTTTTGGTTCAATTTTGATTGCTGTCAAATTTTCAATCTGAAGAAATCCAGATCGGAACTTCATTTGACTGATTTTTAATGACAGCTCCCAACCATATAAACACAAAGTACACCCCAACTAATCAGGATCGTATCTGATGAGACTTGACAGGTAGAACTGTGTGACTCCTGGGTTAGCTGTTTGCGGCTGATAGGTGTGAGAGGATCGTCTCGCCTTTATCTTCACAGCAACTAACACGTGAAGAAGCTGTGAAGCGATACAATGAGCTGAGACCTTCTTAACGCACAAGAAAGTTGCTCGATAATTCCTTTTATTGTGACACCTCTGACATGAATGACGCTGTCATCTGACGGGTCGTCATGACACAAAGTATCGATCGCTTACTGTTAGGTCAACTGCTTGTACTGGAAAAGAAAGTATCAAGATACTCAGTTTTTCTTATAATTAGTATGAATGGTATTTAATTAACAATTGTAATAACATAATTTGAATCCAGATTCTTTAGGAGAAATATGGGCTGAAAATATACGTATTAAAATATGAAAATATAAAATGTAAAATATAAAAATATATTAATGTGCTAACTTCACCAGTCATTGGGAACTGAAGGTATTTGCTCAATTTTGCTAGCTAAAGATAAAAGCTAAAACCAACACATAGTTTCACATATAAAGACAAAAATAAAATAATAAAAAATGACTGCGCCGTAATAAGACCCGCTTACTTGTAGGTATACAGGGACTGCAGATAAGCCATGCCCCTGCGTCCAAACAAAAGAAACACCATGTTAAAAGCGGTTCAAGCAAGGGCAGTGGCGAAAGCTGATTGGTCCAGGACTCCAGCCTCTTACACAATCTTGAGTGTATAAATACACAGCCGGGCAGGGAAAGGAAGAATGCTTTTTTCAGCTGCGTCGTAATAAGACCTGCTTACTTGTAGGTATACAGGGACTGCAGATATGCCATGCCCCTGCGAACAAACAAAAGTAGTAACACCATGAAAGAAGCAGTTCAAGCAAGGGCATTGGCGAAAGCTGATTGGTCCGGGACTCCAGCCTTTTACACAATCTTGAGTGTCTTAAAGGCCGGGCAGGGAAAGGAAGGGTGCTTTTTGCAGCTGCGCTCTATTAAGACCCGCTTACTTGTAGGTATACAGGGACTGCAGATAAGCCATGCCCCTGCGAACAAACAAAAGCAGAAACACCCTGAAAGAAGCGGTTTAAGCAAGGGCAGTGGCGAAAGCTGATTGGTCCAGGACTCCAGCCTCTTACACAATCTTGAGTGTATAAATACATGGCCGGGCAGGGAAAGGAAGAATGCTTTTTTCAGCTGCGCCGTAGTAAGACCTGCTTACTTGTAGGCATACAGGGACTGCAAATAAGCCATGCCACTGCGAACAAACAAAAGCAGAAACACCATCTAAAAAGCGGTTCAAGCTAGGGCAGTGGCGAAAGCTGATTGGTCCAGGACTCTCCTATTACACAACGGGCAGGGGAAAGCAAGAGTGCTTTTTGCTGCTGCGCTGTAATAAGACACGCTTACTTGTAGGCATACAGGGACTGCAGATAAGCCCGGACGCTTAATCCAATTGTAGTCTGGATCTGCTCCAGATCATGCAGGGGAAAAAAAATAAAATTTAACAGGGTTAGATGTCTGTCAAATACGATTTCATTAATTCATTTTGTGGTGTATTTGTGCTTTTTGCAGCTGCGCTGTAATGAGACCCGCTTACTTGTAGGCATGCAGGGACTGCAGATAAGCCCGGATGCCTGTATTCTGTATTGTTGCCAGGACTAAACGATCTGGTTCTTATTCTATGATTTGGTTCTTGAAGATTCCCTTTTCTTTTATTCGAAACCCACTTAGAGTCCTCCGGGGGAGGATTTCTACAGAAATTAAGCAGTCTCTGTAGTAAATACACTATGCTTGAGAAAGTAACTCTTCTACTCCTGGAGCGTTGCACACAAAAGCGAGAATTTATTTTATTTTTTATTTTTTGGGTGTGTCTTGTGCACCTCTGCTGTGTTTTCTGTGATATTAATTTTCTAACAAATACACCACATGGTGGTGCTGTTATTAAACTTCATCGGTCAGAAGGGAAATAGCTGCAAAAAAAAAAAACACACACACACTGTAACTTTGTGTTATTTACTCCAAAAAAGAAATTTGGTACACATCGTTTAAGGTACTGATAAGCACATGTTTGTGAAGTTTGAGCAAAATTGGTTGAAAAACACTGCAGCCATCAAGGAAAAACGCCTTTGCAGGGATGAATGATACCGCCGGTCATTTAGGCAGCGAGAAGAAATAACAATGTTGACAAGCGCACAGTCTGACACCACCCAATACGGATATGATATAGTTCACCTCCCATTGTTCACGTTTATTTAGATGTGTCCATCAGACAGACGGCTGGCAGCCTCCTGCTTGTGCACACGGGGGCGGGGGAGGTGTGGTGGTAGGGGAGGGGTGGGATGCAACAAAACAGTGGCGGCGGTTTGCATCTTAGTCGTCTTTTTTGTCACAAAGGAGCTTTGATTTCCTCCTCCATAATGATTTGAAAGGGATGCCTATTCCTGGCCTCCATTCATGTACATCCCTGTGATGAGGGCAACACACAAGACAGGCAAATAAAGAAATAATAAATAGCAAGCTAGCCCTGATTGCCAGTTTGATTATGTGCATTGATGTGGGCGGCGGACGGTGTCCAAAGGCGAGGGGTCTTTCTTTACTGTTCACTTTATTAAGCACACCTGCTAGGTGATTATTTTTTTTTTGTACGGCTTTTAGTGCAGAATACATGAAAACTACAACAAAACTTTGCACAACTGCTTCCCTGACTTTAGTTTTGATATATGTATCGGTTATTATGAAGTACTACCGCAATGACATTTCATTGCTTCTGGTGGTAAGAGCAGCCATAAGTATGAATACATATCATATCAAGGCACTTATTGTTGCGTATGAAAATGCTATTCTCTCTATAGCTGGAGATGGAATCTGTCGTCTTGTGATAGGGGGAGAATATAAATGGCGGTCAGCATTGTGAGCTCGTCTGTGAAGGACGAAAGTAGAAAGAGATCTATGTGTATTGTCTTGTATTTTTATCGTTAAGCCTCAAGAAGCAGCCGTCGGCGTCAAGGAGCATTGTGTATTATTTGAAAAGATTGAAACCTTTTTTATATTTGAGTGGTTGGGAACGGACTGAATCTTATGTTTCGAATGGCATTAACATGGTTATTTATAATTTTATTTATTTTAATTGCACAATTCAAATTATTGTAGGTTAATAGTAATTATAGACATAATTCGACACATTTTTTCACTATCAAATATACAATATATACCATAAATATGTATATTTATATATACTGTCAGAAGTGTTTCAAATCATCAACGTTAATGACAACACAACTGAACACAAAATGCAGGTTTTTATTTTTATTTTTGTATTTTTATTTTTTATTTTTATTTTTTATTTATTTATTTTTATTTATTTATTTTTTAATTATTATTATTATTTTTTTATGTGTCCTGTCCATATGCAGTTTTTAAATGAAACTTATTAAGAGAGGGGAAAAAAAACCCTCCAGCAAACCACAGAGAGAGCCATTATCCACAAATGGCGAAAACATCAAACAGTGGTGAACCTTCCCAATAGTGGCCTACCAAGTAAGGGGTCACAAAAGACCCCACAAAAACATTCAAAGAACAGCAGGCCTCACTTGCATCAGTGAGGTCAGTCTCCATAACTCCACCATAAGAGTTTGAAGATCTTTGAAGACCTTGTCTCAGTTTTGCGGAAAACATCTTGATGATCCCCAAAACTTTCTAGAAAATACTCTGTGGTCTGATGAGACAAAAATGTAACACTTTAGAAGTTGTGTGACCAAGAGTAAAATATGGTGGTGGTAGTGTGATGGTCTGGGGTTGTTTTGCCTAGTCCGAGTCCTGACCTGAATCCTATTGCGATGCTGTGGCATGACCTTTAAAAATGTGCTTCATGATGGAAAGCCTCCAATTTGGCAGAATGACAACAATTCTGCAAAGCTGAGTGGGAGACTCATTGCAAGTTATCTCAAACTCTTGATTGCAGTTGTTGCCCGACCAGTTATTTGACCAGTTTGACCTGTAATTTCACAACAATGACAAAAATTCTGCAAAGCTGAGTGGGAGACTCATTGCAAGTTATCTCAAACTCTTGATTGCAGTTGTTGCCCGACCAGTTATTTGACCAGTTTGACCTGTTATTTGACAACAATTCTGCAAAGCTGAGTGGGAGACTCATTGCAAGGTATCTCAAACTCTTGATTGCAGTTGTTGCCTGACCAGTTATTTGACCTGTTATTTTACAACAATTCTGCAAAGCTGAGTGGGAGACTCATTGCAAGTTATCTCAAACTCTTGATTGCAGTTGTTGCCCGACCAGTTATTAGGTTTGGTTGCAATCCATTTTCCATTCCTGCATTTTGTATTCAGTTGTGTTGTCATTGAAAGATCAGAAACATTTAAGTATCCGTTCACATGGTTCCCCGGCGACACACAGTTAAATTGAAACCAGGATGAGTGTGCGTTGGGTGTCTCTCGTCTACAGCTGACTTCATCTCCATGGCGATGGCTGCCATTCCCGTCTTACAACATAAAACAGACAAGAGGAGGTTGAACCCCTACAAGTGGACTTAAGTGAATAGATGAAAAGAGCCGATGTCAGTGACAGCTGCTTGCAATATTTGCATTTTGGGCCCCTTTTTGCTAGTTCCAACCCCATTGGACAGCATTTAAAAACTCCTAAATGAAATGAAAAGCAGAGTAGTGAAACCTAAAAATTGAAATTGAGAAAATCGCAAAAGGTGAAGACACGTGTTCAAGTTAGATTCCCAGGTATAACAAAAATAAACAAGCCAGCATGAACTCCGAGCGTCTATATTTCACCATAATGACTATTTTATTCAGACTTATTGCTTGCATGTTTCATTTTTGAGTGGTTCCTTCTGCTGGAGGCGGCACTCAATTCCGAAGTACTCCGTGGAACATCCCCGGGCCCATTGTTGATTGAAGGCTCTCGAGCCCGGACCCGGTTTGTTTTGATGTAGTGTTGCTCAAAGCTTGCCTGCAGGAATTAGACCTTTTGTAGCCCCGTTGCCTTGAAGGGCTCTCTTGTGAAATAGCAGCAAAAGTTTCTTGCCGCACAGCGACGGACACACACACAGAATGCTTGTAGAACAAGTGTGTATCAGCAGGTCTTGACGGGCTTTTTATGCTTTTTTAGCCTTGCACGGAGATAAATAAGATCAACACAAAGCTAGCAAGCAGGCTGCTCCCAGGAGAGCTGTTTGCTCACAAAGGGATGATGAGCATTCATTTGATGAGGGTTCATGTTCGTCGTGATCCCAGCCACTGCCTTTCAGCATTATTTTTACAAGTTGTACAACAGCCGAAACTTTTAAAGAGCACCTAAAAAAAAAAAGTGGCTAATAGGATCTTAATAGCTAAAGAAGGAACAAAGTGGTATACGTGCTCATAAAAGCACAACAACATAAAACCTAAAGGGATTATATTTTATTTATGGTAACATGGGATTTACCATAAGCGCTACTGTTTTTGTTTCATTTTATTTCTGCAATGTGCCACGGGCCAGTAAAAGACAATTTGCGGGCCACAAAGGGTCAGTGTGCTGCAGTTTTGACACCGCTGCTCAAATTAATGCCTCTAATAGCTGTGGCTGAAGGCAACCTCCTGATATCGTCAGTCATTCATTCATTTTCTACCGCTTTTCCTCACGATGGTCGCGGAGGGTGCTGGAGCCTATCCCAGCTGTCTTCATGCGAGAGGCGGGTTACACCCTGGACTGGTGGCCAGCCAATCACAGGGCACATATAGACAAACAACCATTCACACTCACATTCATACCTATGGACAATTTGGAGTCACCAATTAACCTAGCATGTTTTTGGAATGTGGGAGGAAACCGGAGTACCCGGAGAAAACCCACGCATGCCCAAGGGTGGAATCAAACTCTGTTCTCCTAGCTGTGAGGCCTGCGCGCTAACAACCACATTATTATTATTATTATTACATTTATGCAAATTTTACATATAATATATATAGCAAAACTACACTGGTCACTAGGTGTCAGTCATGTTATTGTAAGGATCGGTGAGACACACAAGCACCAGACTTGATTGTCGGAAATATTTCACAACAGGCACAATAATAAAAACACAGGCTACTGTTGCAGCTGTAATCCATTTTCTGTGATAATACGAGTGTAAAGGTGACTATAGGGGTGTTATTTCAGGTCTCTAATAATAAAAAAATACAAAATTTTATAATTTTCCACGCATTCATTTTCTACTGCTTATCCTCACGAGGGTCGTGGGGGTGCTGGAGCCTATCCCAGCTGTTCATGCGAGAGACGGGGTACACCCTGGACTGGTCGCCAGCCAATCACAGGGCACATATAGACAAACAACCATTCACACTCACATTCATACCTATGGACAATTTGGAGTTGCTAACTAACCTAGCATGTTTTTGGAATGTGGGAGGAAACCGGAGTCGCCACGCATGCACAGGGAGAACATGCAAACTCCACACAGAGATGGCCGAGGGTGGAATTGAACCCTGGTTTTCTAGCTGTGAGATCTGCACGCTAACCACTCGACCGCCGTGCAGCCTGGAGTTAATTAATTATCATGAATTCATATGATCACTTGTGTATAATTCATTGGTGCTCATACCACAGTTTGATGAAACCATCCTAGAATGCTTTTGTAGTTACAGAATGGAAGAAAAAAAAACATTAGAGCCCTCTAGACCTGAAATAACACCCCTATAGTCACCTTTATGCTTCTATTACCCAATAGAGTAGACATAAATAACATCAGTGCTTGACCGCCGTCCAGCCCCTCATGATATCGTTTATATTTTAATTAACGTATTTTCTGGACTATAAGTCGCACAATGCCAAAAATGCATAATTAGGTAGAAAAAAACATACATAAGTCACACCGGAGTATAAGTCACATTTTTTGCGGGTAATTTATTTTAGCTACTTGACCAAAACAGACATTACGTCCTCTTGGAAGGCAAGTTCTAACAATAAAAAAATAGAGAACAGGCTGAATAGGTGTAAGATATGCTAACACAATGCTAACAGCTACACAAAAATTAAACATGAACAGAAAAGGTGTTTGGTGTTTATGTAAATAAACAGTTTTTTATTTATAAGTCGCAGGAACAGCCAACATATGAAAAAAAGTGCGACTTATAGTCCGGAAAATACGGTAACACTGTTGCATTTGTCTTTTATTTACCTCTGCATGTACTTTAAAATGTCACACTGTTGCACTAATAATTGTACTCCCAAATCCACTAAGTTCGCACCTTACCAGTATTACAACATTGGTTCTGTTGTGCACTATATCAATGGCAAAAAAAAATGCATAGGAATGCAGTTATAATAACTCATTCCAAACAGCAAGGAGCTGGGAAATGTCAGATTTCCTGCCTCCCCCCCACGTCTGAACTTTCTGATTTCCCAGTTGTCTTGAATGCAGCGCCACTCGAAGCCCAAATAAGCGATGCAAATTCAAAAGTGATGTTGATGACATTTAGCTGAAACCCGTGATGCTCCAATACATTCGTCATATGTGTGTGTGTGTGTGTGTGTGTGTGGAATCAATCCAAAAAGTTCACACCAAAGATGGCGGCCGCCATGTGCTTGACCGTTGACCCGACACGCAGCCTTCAACGGTGCCTCCGTCTTCGACGCCACCCCCCCACCCCCTCCCCCCTGCGCTGCGCTGCGTCGTTGGCATTTACGGGAAACAAACCTCCACGGATGACTTCCCCAAGATGAAATGTTGACTGTGTGTGCCGCCAAATAAACACTCAAGGACGCAAAAATTGCAATCATCACGCCCCCTAATGCGGCGTCCATGGGCGCTGATGGACTCCATTAATAAAAGACCTTTTGGCGCCGAGCATGTTACATACTCTTACACTATAATACTATATAATATTTATATAATATTGACTCTAAAGCTGCATTTATTTAATGATATGTTGACATTTTCAACAATAATCCTGCGCTAATGCAAAGAAAATGTTGACAATGGGTTCTTGTCTTTGCTCTATATTGTGACAAACACAAACGTAATTATCTGTACACAGTAGCAGCTTACTCAGGGAAAAAAAAGGAAAGTAATCAAACCTGCTAATTGTTATTTTCCTGGGCTGTTAATTAGGTAGACACTTGACAGCAATTGATGGAAATGAACACAATGCATCCTTACAGGGAGATTTTCCTCGCCTCCGTCGATAAAGTGGAGTGTTATGGCCTTGAAATAACTTTTGGTATGAATTTTACAATGACGAGTGGTTAGCACGCAGGCCTCACAGCTAAGAGACCCCAGTTCAATTCCACCCTCGGCCATCTCTGTGTGGAGTTTGCATGTTCTCCCCGTGCATGTGTGGGTTTTCTCCGGGTACTCCGGTTTCCTCCCACATTCCAAAAACATGCTAGGTTAATTAACGACTCCAAATTGTCCATAGGTATGAATGTGAGTGTGACTGGTTGTTTGTCTATATGTGCCCTGTGATTGTATATAACAGTATATTGTATATAACAATATAAGTCACTAAAGTCATCATACAGCAACTTCACACTCAAATATACAAACATGTACCAATATGAGTATATATTTAAAAAAACAACTCTAAAGTTTTCCAATACTGTATTGCATCTGAGCAACGCATTCATTGGGGTGCTGCAATGACGTTAGCCCCTCTCTGGGTTCCTCAAATAAAGACACACATCATCAAAAGTATAAGATGCAGATGTATTTACTACACTAAAACGGTCTGAAAGTTTAATGAATGTTAAGGAATGTTTCCTCCCACATTCCAAAAACATGCTAGGTTAATTAGCGACTCCAAATTGTCCATAGGTATGAATGTGAGTGTGAATGGTTGTTTGTCTATATGTGCCCTGTGATTGGCTGGCGACCAGTCCAGGGTGTACCCCGCCTCTCGCCTGAAAACAGCTGGGATAGGCTCCAGCACCCCCGCGACCCTTGTGAGCATAAGCGGTAGAAAATTAATTTTACACTGTAGCAACATTTCGAAACTATTATGTATTAGTTGTTTGTCGGATCTTTGAAGTGAACAAGCAGTCGTTTTGTGTGTGAGTTTTCATCAATTTTCTATGGTTGGAGGGGTATGCTGGAGCCTATCCCAGCTGTCTTTGGGGGGAGAGGCAGGGTACACCCTGGACTGCTCGCCAGCCAATCACAGGGCACATATAGACAAACAACCATTCACACTCACATTCATACCTACAGACAATTTAGAGTGGCTAATGAACATAATATGCATGTTTTTAAACAGAGATTTGAACGTATATCTTCCACATACCCTGACCGTGTGGCCAACATGCTAACCGCTAGGCCACTACGCGTCCTGCTTGCAAATTTAAGCAACAACAAAAAAATCTGTTTTGGAGTTGAAAGAGAGAGCTCTTTTTAGGGAGCTGATCCAAAAGAGTCGGTTCTCTAAAAAGAGCCGAACTTCCCATCACGAGTGTACATTTCCGGGTCCAATTGGTAAATTGGGAATGGGAGAAACCAAATGCGCTTTCATACCTATGGACAATTTAGAGTGGGTAATGAACCTAACATGCATGTTTTTAAACAGATATTTGAACGCATATCTTGCACATACCCTGACCGTGTGGCCAACATGCTAACCGCTAGGCCACTATGCGTCCTGCTCGCGAATTTAAGCAACAACAAAAAATCTATAGAGCCAATTTTTGGAGTTGAAAGAGACCACTCTTTTTAGAGTGCTGATCCAAAAGAGTCGGTTCTCTAAAAAGAGCCGAACTTCCCATAACGAGTGTACATTTCCAGGTCCAGTTGATAAATTGGGATTGGGAGAAACCAAATGTTATGGCAAGATACTTGGTTTTCCTACCAGGAAGTAAATGTAAGAGCTCTTATGAGTGTCCCACAGTCCAGGTTTCACTCTATATTTACAAATTAAAAAGTAATATTTTTGCTCAACAAACCTAAACGGTCCTGATCCGGTCGTCTGTCGTGCTCGCATGCATCAAACAAAAGACGCTTGCCTCCGAAGTCCTAGATCAGACTCTCCTCTGTCTTCATCTGTGCTGCTTTGTGTCTGGGGAGGACTTTTAAGTCTCAGCGTGTGCTGCTAATTGAGGTATAGTCGTGTGCTTCGTTAAGACTGTTCCACTTCATGGACATCACACAGGTGGGACTTTTAGGTTTTTTTTTTTTACTTGTCACGTTCACAAAGCACCGAGACGACTCGCTCTTCATTCAAACATGGTCAGCGGACGTTTGTTTTGTAGAAGGTTTAAAATGATGATGTCTGATCCTTCACCTTTTTTTTTGCTATTAATATATCCTGGGAAAAAAAAAAACAGGATGGAAAGCGCTTTCTTTTTTTTTTTTTTCTTTTTTTTTCCCCCTGAGGGTTTCACATCATTTTGTCCTCGGCAATTTCTCAGAGGACTTAAAAAAGAAAAAAAAGCAATCAAAAGGGACTTATTCGACAGGGGAACGTGACCCCAGCGCTCGCTGTTGACATTCGCAAATGTAAAAATCCGTCAAAGCCGTTTTTTATATCAGCGGTGTGAAAACTTGACTTGAAAAAATGTGCTTTACTATCACGAATGGAAGGCTTCCTCGAATAAAAAAGCACATTTTTTCTGATGTTGTAACAGTAATACAGTATGATTGATTATGAGGCTTTATTTATTATTATT
Organism: Doryrhamphus excisus; assembly: GCF_030265055.1. Lineage (NCBI taxonomy): Eukaryota > Metazoa > Chordata > Actinopteri > Syngnathiformes > Syngnathidae > Doryrhamphus > Doryrhamphus excisus. The sequence continues at coordinate 8,706,116 of NC_080486.1, read as the reverse complement.
TATTATAATACAGGCTTCACTACATATCTTAAAATAAAACCTGGAGCCATGCCTGCTATCCATTAGTCAGCTACCAACTTGGAAGTCTATGTTTATGTTCATGTAAGTTTATGTTCTTTCAGCCAATGACCAAATGTCCTCTTTTTCTAGGACATATTCCTTTCTTTTTTTTTTTGACCCCCAAAAATTTTCCAACTACCGTCTAATGCAGTGGTCTCAAACACGCGGCCCGCGGGCCGACACTAGTATGAGGCCCCCGCCTTGATATGAAAATTTAATGTTATGATATGGATGCTGTATGATATCATGTACCCAGAAAAAATTATTACGTTTGATTAATGTTCATGTTAAAGGTTAAATAACTGTTAATAGTTATCCTCCCTATCCGTGTGGAAGTGGTAAGTTTTTGGCTATTTAAGTTGAAAGGAAATAACTTGAAGGCTACCGTTTAGGTCGCTAGCTCTCTAGTTTGCGAGTTAGCATGTGTCTCAAGACCCTGCAGTTGCGCAATATGTTGTAAATAAAAAGAGTATAAATGTGACTATAGTTGTGTTTTGTCATGTCTACAGGGCTCCAATAATGCTTTGTTAATTTTAATCTGTAAAAAATAATTTGTTTACCTACCAACTATATGTGGTTTCTTAAGTTTTTATGATTTGCCATTTTATTATTATTATTATTATATTTATTTATTTATTACTGATTGATTGATTTTCTTTATTCTTGATTTGTTTATTTATTTATCTTATTTTGTGTAGAAAAATAAAAAGTAAGATATTTGAGAACAGTGGAATGTTTTATCAGAGCTTTTCTTGTAGAAAATTGGAACCAAAGCAAAGTTTTTTTTTTTTAATTTTTTTGTTTTTAATAAATTTATTTTTAAATTTAATTTAAAAATATATATATATATTTTGGACCTGAGCTCCAGTGGCCCCCAAGTAAATTGAGTTTGAGACCCCTGCTCTAATGTGTATTTTCTTTTCATTAGCTTCACTCTGACGTGGATAAAGGCGACGGCAAGGTGAAGTACGTTCTGTCGGGCGAGGGCGCCGCCTCCATCTTCACCATCGACGAGAACACGGGCGACATCCACGCCACCAAGAGACTGGACCGGGAAGCCCAGGCCTACTACACGCTTCAGGCTCAAGCGGTGGATCGACTCACCAACCTGCCGGTGGAACCCAGGTCTGAGTTTGTCGTCAAGGTGCAAGACATCAACGATAATGAGCCCAGGTTCCTGGACGGGCCGTACTTCGCTGGAGTCCCTGAGATGTCCCCCCTTGGTAAGTTTCTACCCTGAACCTTTTATCAGCTGTCCCACCCGTTACAAAATGAACAGAGACACTACAAGGAATTTTGGGCCCCATGAAAAACAGTCCCATACTCTCTGCCTGAAAAGGCAGCAGCTGTACTGTTACACTACTGGGTAAAAATGGGTGAATTTTGCCATTTATTGTCCTCGTTATTTGAACACAGCACATGTTCTACATAAATGAAGAGCATATAGACCTAAAATATATTGGATTGGTTTAATCATCTTAATTAATTAATTTAAATTAAATTAAAATTATTAAAAAATACTTAAACTATATTAGGAAAGCAGGAAGTTACTATGGTACCGATTATGTCATATAACCGTGTACTTCAGTACGTGACAAAAAAAATGTAAACTATATTATGAAAGCAGGAAGTGAACAAATGTAACAGTTACTGATTGTAAACGTACCAGATGGAGGGGTAGGATTTAATAAGCTTTGCTTCTTCCTACTCCTTTTGGACATGTGGAACTGTGAACTGATTATGTGATGCATTCAATTGCAATCTGATGCATGTTCAAATGAAAAATTACCATTACCAAAATGCCCCAGCATCCTTCAATTTTTACTGTATGCCGCCCTCACTGGAAACAGACAACCCCTGGTGTAGAGGATCTTTGATTCGTGTTTTTGCAGTAGATCCTTGAAAGCAGCACAGCACTCTTGTCATGTCAAGGATGAGCTGAGTTTTTGTTCAGATAAGTTTTCTACGTATGTCAAAGGGAGATTTTTTTTTTTACCTTGACATGTTTGGACTGTCATCTGCAGCCGTCAGAAAGAAGCTGAACATATAGTCAATGCATACCTGCCAGTCCTCCTGTTTTCCCCAGATATTGCCTCCTCTCATTCATGTATTTTTATGATATTTGTAAACATCGTTGGGGGGAAAAAGATCCCCCTCCAGTTTCGAAACAGAACAACTTTCAGGCCACACTTAGTAAACATCTATGCAAACTTCTAAACATGTGATATTACATTACATTACATGTGATATTGACATTTACTATGGTACCCATTATGTCATTGTATGGTCATATCACCTCATACTTCGGTACACGACAAAAAAAATATATAATTAAAAAATTAAACAAAAATATCAATAAATTTAAAATTTAAAATTTAAAATTTAAAATTTAAAATTTAAAATTTAAAATTTAAAATTTAAAATTTAAAATTTAAAATTTAAAATTTTAAGATTTCAATTCTTATAAGAAATAAAGTTGTAACATGACCTTTGACCCCATTTTTATCCCACAAAAAGAGTCCAGTTAATTTAAAATTTTAAATTTTAAATTTAACTATATTAGGAAAGCAGGAAGTGAACAAATATAACAGTTACTGATTGTAGAAGTACCAGATGGAGGGGTAGGATTTAATAAGCTTTGCTTCTTCCTACTCCTTTTGGACATGTGGAACTGTGAACTGATTATGTGATGCATTCAATTGTAATCTGATGCATGTTCAAATGAAATAAAACCATTATCATTACCATATTATTTCCTGATTCGGCACTCTCTGCATCATGGGAACTGTAGTTCCTTTAGCATAAACATAAAACTACTGCAGCTACAACTGCCATTATCATTTTAACTTAACAATTTGTACTATTTCTTTCAATTTTTAATGTCATCAGAAATGGCTTGTACTATTGGGAAAAATGGCTGACATTGAATGACTTAAGGGGTGATGTTGTGTGCCGCAGTCAAACCAGTTGAGAACCACTTATATAAGACTATCTTTAGGTATGAAGCTCATTTACATACATACAATGATTTATTTTCCGGAAAGACTTTTTTTTTTTTTTCTTTTTTTTTAACGATGGTAATACACGTTCCACCAGAATCACTGAGATGAAAATACAAAGTAATTCTTCCCCTGGGCGCCACCTCAAACGTGCACACTAGCATACAGATGGAAATTAGTGTAAACAAATGTGTTGTTGTGGCTGCTCAGCTACCGTCAAAGTCAAAATGAAACTATCATGGGGTGGGATGGTGGGGAGGGTTTTTTCTTTTTTTGGGGGGGGGTAGCGCTTTGCTTACAACACCGATCCGGGATGGATTACACAGTCGGTGCAAAGCTCAGGCTTATGGAAGCACAGGATTAGCACAAGGGCTCCGAGTCTCTTCGTGTCCAAGTCGAGATAAGACGACGGCGGCGGCGGCGGTAGGGGGGGCCGCATTCTCACCACCAGGGTCACCTCTTTAGTCCTCCAGCTCATGTAAAGGCCCACCTTGGGTGAGGGCGGGCGAAAAAAAAATGTCAAAGCAATTATTAGCACGGATGTACCAAGCACCCGTCGTCCACAATAATTCCTTTATGGGTGTCTTTAAATCATTACCCCCACCTTCAATTTGGACCAAATCATTGCATTAATTCATTAAAGTAATTTCAGGCAAGCACGCCGTCACCTTTTTCGGCCCCCGAGAAATCTCTGAAGGCTTTTGTCTTAATCACGGCGGCCGTGTCAAATAAAAGACGCCAACGCTTTGAGGACGGTCGTGAGGAGCGACGAAAAAGGAGCAGTCGGAGGTCTTCCTTACAAGCAGGGAGGGATGTAATGTCAACCCGAGTTCAATTAGAGTCAGTCGCCATTGTTCCTGTTCATAGAAACACTGTGCTTTACTGTCAAAAAGCTCTTTTCTATTGTTTTCATATGAATCTATTTAAGCAGATTGCATAGCGGAACTATTGTTTCAGGCCAACATGTAGCAAAGAAAGGACAGGGAGATTTGGCATGAACAAACTTTGACTATTTTATTATTCTAACACCTCCACGTCAGGTAAGAATTAGCCTGAATCATGAATACGTTTTGCATTTTGTGACTACTACGACTAACTCAGTAAAGAGATTTGCTAAAACTAGCAGCTAGCATCATTCCGTGAACATTGGTAGTTGCCGTTTATGCTAATTTGTGTCTAGCTACAAGCTAACAAGACACAACAGTGTAAGTATTAATTTGAAGTTCAGTGAACATAAAAATGCGCAAAATAAACATATATATACTTTATAAAAAAGATCTTCTGCTTTATAGCCATTATGTTGACTTACCACATTAATTTATGTCTAATTTTAGCAGCAAGCTAACAAGCTAATGATGTTTAAGCATTCATTTGAAGCTAGTAAATATGAAAATGTGAGACATGTTCATGTACGTATTTTATACACATAAAAATGACTAGCTTACAATCATATCTTCTGCTTTATAGCCATTATGTTGAATTATCACATTAATTTATGTCTAATTTTAGCAGCAAGCTAACAAGCTAATGTTGTGTAAGCATTCATTTGAAGCCAGTGAATTTAAAAATGTGCGATAGGTTCATGTAAGTATTTTATATATATATATATATATATAAATGACCAGCTTACAATCATATCTTCTGCTTTATTGCCATTATGTTGACTTATCACATCAATTTATGTCTAATTTTAGCAGCAAGCTAACAAGCTAATGTTGTGTAAGCATTCATTTGAAGCCAGTGAATTTAAAAATGTGCGATAGGTTCATGTAAGTATTTTATACACATAAAAATAACTAGCTTACAATCATATCTTCTGCTTTATAGCCATTATGTTGAATTATCACATTAATTTATGTCTAATTTTAGCAGCAAGCTAACAAGCTAATGTTGTTTAAGCATTCATTTGAAGCCAGTGAATTTAAAAATGTGCGATAGGTTCATGTAAGTATTTTATATACATATAAATGACCAGCTTATAATCATATCTTCTGCTTTATAGCCATTATGTTGAATTATCACATAAATTTATCTTTAATTTTAGCAGCAAGCTAACAAGCTAATGTTGTTTAAGCATTCATTTGAAGCTAGTAAATATGAAAATGTGCGATATGTCCATGTAAGTATTTTATATACATATAAATGACCAGCTTACAATCATATCTTCTGCTTTATAGCCATTATGTTGAATTATCACATTAATTTAGGTCGAATTTTAGCAGCAAGCTAACAAGCTAATGTTGTGTAAGCATCCATTTGAAGCCAGTGAATTAGCCTGAATCATGAATACGTTTTTGCATTTTGTGTATTTATTCCTGTGTGTGTGTGTTTGCACCCGGGAGCGCACACTTCTACTTGACAGCTGGGTGTGCACAAGTTCCTGAATAAAATACCTGCCTTTCCCCTTCACATTAAACACGCCACATTTGTTTTCATTACGAGCAGATGACATTCCCTCGCCTAAGATACTGATTAAGGACCCGTATTTTGGTGCACAGCTGCGGCGTACGTATAAACAAACCCCGAGAAATATCGCCCCAAATCCGACATTCCGACATTGCGTGGATGAAGATGGACATGCATTGAAAAGTAGCGGATGACTGCACCGGAGCTTGAAAAATATATCTGTTTTTCAGTCTTTTGCCTGTAAATAACACCCCCTATCCCCCCCCCCAAAAAAAAGCTCTTTTAACTATGCAGCAATAATAGAGATTTACCCCCCTCTTCCTTTGACCTTGGTGCTTTAAAGCAGTTGTAATAGAAGCTGTCATGACTAAGAGGTGATGATATAATCCAGGTGTCCTCCTCCAGCCAGTTATATTGTTCACCGTACACGGACAAAGCCTGTTAATTCTGCTTTTTTTTTTTTTTTTTTTACGACCCAAAGGGAAGACTCTAATCTTCAATTTCCATGATCACTTCATTCTGTAAAAGCCCGTAAAACACGTCTTGCGTCGGTAAAAACGGAGCTTTTTATGAGCGGCTTTGCTTTCCGAAAAAAAAGGCGGCGCTTTCTGTCATATGCTACAATATAAAAAAACGCTCGGCCCATTAAAGTGAAATATTCAGCTGCCCAACCGGAGAAAAACACATGGCAAATTATGCGCTTTGAGAATTTATTTCCAAGGTTATTTTACTGTTGTGTTGAGTTGATGGTTTGGCTGCTGTGGGTTTAAAATCAACGCTAACGCACGGGCTAACAACGGAAAGTTGTGTGTGACGCAAAATGTGTTGAATTTTTAATTAAAAGCTCATCCCTCCCTTTCAATTTTACGATCCAACGAAGGCAGTGACTTATTTACCGCATTACATTCTTATTCTGCACCCTTTAGTTCAATTTTGTATAACAAAAATAAGACTTACTATGCTAATGTTTTGCGCATCAAGGCTAACTGAAAGGTTTTATTATAATCCTTTGTCGGTTTCAAGACTAAAAAAAGAATTAAATGTGATGCTAGCACCTGATTCATTCACTAAATGATGGCAATAGAATTTAAGCTACTAGCTAGCTATTACTAGCTTACTATTTTTGCTTCGCGTTTTACTCACCATTTTAAGTTTCAACTACTACGCTATGAGCTTTGATTTAACATGTGATTTATTCGCACATACTAGCATTAAGCGATCCAATTTTGTTTTTTTTGCCCAAAAACTATGACTACATACCCGTCAACCCTCCCATTTTTCCTGTTAGTCAACCTGCCACCTCACGGAAAATTTTGTGAAAATTTGTCATTAATTTCCCTCAATTTACCTAGTTTTCAAATGTCAAAATTGTCTTGTCAACATTTGGATTGATGGGATTAATTAAGGAATTTAAGATAAACAATCGTTTTCCGGGGAAAATGGGATAGCGCTGAACAACTGACCGCTACTAACTCAGTAAACAGATTTGCTAAAACTAGCAGCTAGCATCATTCTGTGAACATTGGTAGTTGTCGTTTATGCTAATTTGTGTCTAGCTACAAGCTAACAAGTGTGTAAATATTAATTTGAAGTTCAGTGACCATAAAAATGCGTAAAATGAACATATATATATACTTTATTAAAAAAATATCTTCTGCTTTATAGCTTTAATGTTGACTTACCACATTAATTTATGTGTAATTTTAGCAGCAAGCTAATGTTGTGTAAGCATTCATTTGAAGCCAGTGAATATAAAAATGTGCGATATGTTCATGTAAGTATTTTATATACATATAAATGACTAGCTTACGATCATATCTTCTGCTTTATAGCTTTTATCTTGACTTATCACATCAATTTATGTGTAATTTTAGCAGCAAGCTAACAAGCTAATGTTGTGTAAGCATTCATTTGAAGCCAGTGAATATAAAAATGTGCGATATGTTCATGTATGTATTTTATACACATAAAAATGACTAGCTTACAATCATATCTTCTGCTTTATAGCCTTTATGTTGACTTATCACATTAATTTGGGTCGAATTTTAGCAGCAAGCTAACAAGCTAATGTATAAGTATCCATTTGAAGCCAGTAAATATGAAAACGTGCAATATGTTCGTGTACATATTTTATACACATAAAAATGACTAGCTTACAATGATATCTTCTGCTTCATAGCCATGTTGTTGACTTATCACATTAATTTAGGTCTAATTTTAGCAGCAAGCTAACAAGCTAATGTTGTGTAAGCATTCATTTGAAGCCAGTGAATATAAAAATGTGCAATATGTTCATGTACATATTTTATACACATAAAAATCACTAGCTTAAATCATATCCTTTGCTTTATAGCCATATTGTTGACTTACCACATCAATTTAGGTCTAAATTTAGCAGCAAGCTAACAAGCTAATGTTGTGTAAGCATTCATTTGTAGCCAGTAAATATGAAAATGTGCAATATGTTCATGTACATATTTTATACACATAAAAATGACTAGCTTACAATCATATCTTCTGTTTCATAGCCATTATGTTGACTTATCACATTAATTTAAGTGTAATTTTAGCAGCAAGCTAACAAGCTAATGTTTCACAACAGTGTGTAAGCGCTCATTTGAAGCTCATAAATATGCTAATATGCAAAATGTCCCCGTAACAGTGTTTGCTAATTGAGAGCATCCTTTGCATTACGCCTGATTGCGTCGTATATTTCATGCTCAGGACTGTGAGAATGTTCCGGAAACATCCTGGACAAACAACTCTTAAGTGCCCTTTAACATGGACAGCCAATCTAATTTGGCTTCTGGAACTTTTAAAATGGGAACAGAGTGAATTAAATCACCTTGCTTAAAAACAAATGCAGCCGCTTGGAGTGTTTTTTTTTGTTGTTGTTGTCTTGCGGCCTTGTTAGAGGAGCCTATTCAGCATTACATACGACAATAAGCAGTCATTACCACACTAAATACAAATAAAGACGGATAATGAGATTATTTACCGCCTCAGAAATTCTCCCCCCCTCCTTCTTCTCCAACTGCCTTTCAAGTTCAATCGGTCACACACTGCGATAATGTGACGACCGTTTCCGCAATTAGCCTCGTTTAAAAACTTGTGGCTGTTGCCGTGGTAACTAATGAAGGCCTGTCCGCCCCTTACCCTTCCCCTGTCCCTGTCCCCTCGCAGGAACTATGGTGGTGCAAGTGGCGGCCACGGACGCCGACGACCCCACGTACGGGAACAGCGCCAGGGTGGTGTACAGCATCGTGCACGGGCAGCCGTACTTCTCCGTGGAGCCCAAGACAGGTGGGTGTGTGTTTGCGGAGTAGCGGGCAGGCTGTTTAATTGACTGATGGATTGATTTGCTTGTGGGGTAAGTTAAGTCATTAGGCTTGTCTGTCAATCAAATTGGAATTGGCAAGCCGACACTGAAAGGATACTGTACAACCTCTTAATTACGGTCACCTCAGGTGGTACAGGATTTTTGTGTAAAATGATAATTGGAAATCTCATTAGGGGTGTAGTGCTTCATTGATTTTACAATTTACAGTACTTCTTTTTACACTTAGTCATGGTAAAAAAAAAAAAAAAGTGGGACACATCATTCCGACACTTTTGTCTTTGGAGCTTTATGCTGCATGAGCTTCTTTTGCAGAATATGATTTCCCTGAGGCCACATGACTAAAGGATCAATAGTCCTCTAATCTAATATAATAATAACTTATTTGTGCACTTGACTTAAGTATGGCACAAAATTCGGCAGCAAATTTACCCTTTAATTATGCATTTTTTTGTAAAAAAAAATGTAATAGAAATTATATGTATTTGATATACTGTGGCTGCACTTTAGCGCACAGACCTCACAGCTAGGAGACCAGGGTTCAATTCCACCCTCGGCCATCTCTGTGTGGAGTTTGCATGTTCTCCCCGTGCATGCGTGGGTTTTACTCCGGTTTCCTCCCACATTCCAAAAACATGCTAGGTTAATTGGCGACTCCAAATTGTCCATAGGTATGAATGTGAGTGTGAATGGTTGTTTGTCTATATGTGCCCTGTGATTGGCTGGCCACCAGTTCAGGGTGTACCCCGCCTCTCGCCCAAAGACAGCTGGGATAGGCTCCAGCACCCTCTGCGACCCTCATTGGCGCAACTGGCTACTTTTGATGATGTGTGCCTTTATTTGAGGAGCCCAGAGAGGGGCTAACGTCATTGCAGCACCCCAATGAATGCGTTGCTCAGATGCAATACAGTATGGGAAAACTTTTAAGGAGTTGTTTTTCTTTTAATATTCATATTGGTACATGATTGTATATTTGAGTGTGAAGTTGCTGTATGATGACTTTAGTGACTGTTATATTGTTATATACAATATTTTTATACACTCTACTGTTCTATACAATCACAGGGCACATATAGACAAACAATCATTCACACTCACATTCATACCTATGGACAATTTGGAGTCGCTAATTAAGCTAGCATGTTTTTGGAATGTGGGAGGGAACCGGAGTACCCGGAGAAAACCCCGTATACACGGGGAGAACATGCAAACTCAGCACAGTACTAGTATGTCCAAAAAGTAGAAGTCCTCTGTGAAAAATCTGGCTGTTGTAAAACAAGTAAAAGCACAAAGCCAGGGTGTCCAAAAAGTATAGGAAGTCCAAGTGAGAGCATCCTGAGAGCATGGAAGGAAGAACCGGTGTCTCAAAAATAGGTTTTAAGTAGCTAGTACAACCCAGTTGTCCCGCCTCCAGCTGGAGTTAGACCTCTAAAAACAGAAAGAACACTAAGAGAAGAACACAAGGTCAGACAAAGTGCAGAAACGTGGAACATAGTACTACTGTTACTACTAGAAATACCCACAATAATACATATTATTAAAGAAATGTCAATCAAATGTCAATTTTCAACACTGCTCATGAAAAGTGCTAAATAAAGCATGAGCATCCAAAAGCTTAAATGCTACAAATATTACGTCCTCCCACCTGATGAAACATGAAAAACATCCACTAATAACGTTTTAAGAGCAAGGAGAGGAAAAAAAAAAAAAAGCAGCAGCATCCTCAGATGTGAGCAAAGCCTGCTGACACGTCGGCCGTTTCACGACGAGCAGCGCAGCCGGCGCTATAGTCCTTGTCACGTCTCCGCGGCTGCCTCATTAGCCACGGGCCCCGCTCGGGTTCGCCTATACTTCACGTTAAGAACACGTAAAAATATCGTCTTGCCATAATATTTGGCTTCATCCTCTAACACTGAGAACACACACACACGCACTGATTTTTTTATGAATGTACTTTTAATTCATGAAGTGGTGACAGCCTCTGCAATGCAGGGATTTAGTTCTCCACCAGGCAGGCTGCTGGGAGGAATACTTGACAAGGAAAAGGTTGACTGTAAACATTGGGAATGGTAATGGTAATGGTTTTATTTCATTTGAACATGCATCAGATTACAATTGAATGCATCACATAATCAGTTCACAGTTCCACATGTCCAAAAGGAGTAGGAAGAAGCAAAGCTTATTAAATCCTACCCCTCCATCTGGTACTTTTACAATCAGTAACTGTTACATTTGTTCACTTCCTGCTTTCCTAATATAGTTTTATTTTAGTCATATACCAAAGTATTTTTTTATTTTTAATTACATTTAATTTTTAATTACATTTAATTTTTAATTACATTTAATTTTTTATTTAATTTTTTATTTAATTATTATTTTTTTTTTATTTAATTTTTAATTTTATTTTTAATTTAATTTTATAATTTTATGTAATTTTTAATTTGCGTTTTAATTAAATTTAAATTGTACATAATTTAATTTGTAATTTAATTAAATCTAATTTAATGTAATTTTTAATGTAATGTAATTTTTAATGTAATGTAATTTTATTTTTTTGTCCCCTACCGAAGTACGGGGTGATATGACCATACAATGACATAATGGGTACCATAGTAACTTCCTGCTTTCCTAATATGTTTTTTATTAATTTTATTTTATTTACTTTTATTTAATTAGATTTTTTTGTCACGTACCAAAGTACAAGGTGATATGACCATCCAATGACATAATGGGTACCATAGTAAGTGTCAATATAGTGATATGTATAGCACATCATGACTGGTTCAAGACTCTTCATCCTTGTATTTAGCAAACATCAACTGCTTGTATTGTTTCTTGAATTGGCTCATCGTTGTGCATTGTTTGAGGGTCTTACTCAATCCATTCCATAGTTTGATTCCACATACTGAAATGCTATGGCTTTTTAACGTAGTCCTAGCATATAAGTGTTTCAAATGGAGTTCTTCCCTGAGATCATATTTCTCCTCTCTTGTAGAGAAGTATTGGATTACATTTTTAGCTAATTGGTTATTTTTAGCCTTATGCATTAGAAGATGAACTATATCAGCAAGTTGAAGAATTTGTGATTTTAGAAATAAGGAGTTAGTATGTTCTCTGGAGGTGGCATTATGAATTATCCTTACTGACCTTTTTTTTGCAGTACATTTAGCGAGTGAAGATTGCTTTTATAGTTATTATTATCCCATATTTCCACACAATAAGTCAGATATGGTAGAACCAGAGAGCAATAAAGAGTGTGGAGTGATTTCTGATTGAGAACAAATTTTGCTTTGTTCAATAATAACGCCGACTGTAAATGTAAATTGGAGTGGTGCTAGCCTTTCAAATGCTAATTCCACAAACGGAGGTGGTCGATAAACAATGGCTTTATTGCTATTGCTTTACTGCTGTTGATAAGAACCCATACACATATAGTGTAACGGCCTGGTCTCCACAGAATCCTTGAGGATGTTAAAGGATACTTCCTGTATTATGAGTTAAGAACTGAAAACATAAATTTTGTCTTCCTTTTTGCCTCTTTCATATTTCAACACCAGTCAATGTGGCGAGAGGCGGGGTACACCCTGGACTGGTCGCCAGCCAATCACAGGGCACATATATACAAACAACCATTCACACTCACATTCATACCTATGGACAATTTGGAGTCGCCAACTAACCTAGCATGTTTTTGGAATGTGGGAGGAAACCGGAGTACACGGAGAAAACCCACACATGCCCAAGTGTGGAATCAAAATCGGTTCTCCTAGCTGTGAGGCCTGTGCGCTAACCACTCGTCCGCCGTGCAGCCTATTATTATTATTACATTTATGCAAATTTTACATATAACAAAACTACACTGGTCACTGGGTGTCAGTCATGTTATTGTAAGGATCGGTGAGACACACAAGCACCAGACTCGAGAGTACCCGGAGAAAACCCACGCATGCACGGGAAGAACATGCAAACTCCACACACAGATGGCCGAGGATGGAACCGAACCCTAGTCTCCTAACTATGAGGTCTGCGCGCTAACCACTATACCGCCGTGCCGCAATGACAAACATATTGTTAAATAAAATGAATGGTGTCCTTTCTTTAATAACATTCTTGTATCAGATCATATTCGATGATGCAGGTGTACCTAATGAAGTGCAAACATCTTTCCGGGGCGGGAAATGTTACTTTGCCTCTCGGAGTGTAGTGCCAATCCCCGCTTTATTAACACCCCCACACGCTCAATGTGCACCTAGTTACAGCCTTTGGGCCGACGCCAGCGTCCCCGACCACGACTGATTAAGCTCTCATTCCACCCCAACCAAGAAACTGATTGCATCTCGTGGCTGCGGCATGAGACGCAGCGTCAAAGCCGTTAAATAGCGAAGCGAGGTGTGACTGATGGGGCCGCCATGTCTCCTTTTGGCAGCGCTGACCTTCATAACCCCTACACGGCTCACCCGTTAAAATAAGGAGGGGGAGGGGCGAAGGATGTAACGTGTCTGTCAAGGGGGGCATCCGGTTACTGTCTACAAGGCTTTTATGGCTTTCCAGAAGTTTCTTTATGAGCTACTGAGGGGAATATTGGGATGCGTTGACCTCATCTTCATGGAGTTAACTTTCTTGAAGTTGGCGCTGCCAGCTCGGGCTTGAGTTTATACCTGCCGACACAGCAGTAATGCTACATTTTCTGCTATTACTTCGAAAGAAACTTAAACTGCGGAATGTGTTGAGTCATTTTCATCCATCTGTCCTCTTTCTTACACTTATCTGGGCAAGGAAGCCCAGAATTCCCGGTCTCTGTCCAACACACCGAGGTGCTCCGAGGTCAGTGGTTCTCAAATAGTGGGGTGGGCTCAGGGAACTGTCCGGGGGGACTGCCAACATGTACAAATTTACCATACTCAATATGCAGTATCCTTGCTAGGGTCACAGGGGTAATGCCAGGGGTCTATCCCAGCTTACTTCGAGCGGGTACACCCTAGACTGGTTGCCACCCAACCGCAGAGCACATATAGGACAATTCTATGGATGATTCCTTTTGGAATTGTGGGAAGAAACCAGAAAAACAACCAGAAAAAACCCATGCACGCATCAGCAGAACATGCCAGGGTCTAGAACTAGGGTCTATCCCAGCTTACTTTGGGCGGGTACACCCTAGACTGGTCGCCACCCAACCGCAGGGCACATATAGGACAATTCTTTTGGAATTGTGGGAAGAAACCAGAAAAAACCCACACACACACCAATTGAACATGCCAGGGTCTAGAACAGGGGTCTATCCCAGCTTACTTTGGGCAGGTACACCCCAGACTGGTCGCCACCCAATTGCAGGGCACATATAGGACAGTTCTATGGACGATTCCATTTGGAATTGTAGGAAGAAACCAGAAAAAACCCATGCACGCACCAGGACAACCTGCCGGGGTTTAGAACCGGGGTTTATCCCAGCTTACTTCGGGCCGGTACACCCTAGACTGGTCACCACCCAATCGCAGGGCGCCTATAGGACAATTCTATGGACGATTCCATTTGGAATTGTGGGAAGAAACCAGAAAAAACCCATGCACGCACCAGGAAAACATGCAAATTCCACACAGAGATGCCCAAACGAAGATTCGAACCCAGGTCTTTCCAATCTTACTGCTAATCATGACCATGAAATAAATACATTTATGTCCCCTATGACAGAAAATAACTGAGAACCACTGTCCCAGGCCAACTGTGAGACATACGTAAACCCCTCCAGTGTGACCTAGTTCTGCCCCAAGGCCTGCTCCCAACTGGGCATGCCCAGAACACCACAATCGGGAGGCGTCCAGGACGCATCCAGACAGAGAGGAGTAGTAGCTGTACTCTTAGTTACTACCTTGGTTACTACCCAAAGCTCATGACTAAAGTTAGACTGTAGACCAACCTGTTAGTTGTGGACTTTGCCCACTGGATCAGCTCTCTTCACCATGGCGGTCCGATCCACTGATTCGCCTGGCTTGCCTCAATCGTAACCAAGATCCTGAGATACTTGAACTGAAGGTTACAACCCCGATGAAACCAACCGGACCACATCTGCAAATAGCAGAGATGAGATCCTAAGGCCCCCGAACCGGATGCCCTCATGGCCAGTTGTAAAAAGATCGAATGACATGTCGCGGCGTAGAACTACATGCTGTACACTGACAATACACCCAAGTACTACGTCTTAGCCACATTTGAGTGCTTTCGACCTTTAACAATGTTTGCAAGAACACTTGAACCCGGTGATGAGTCTCTAGCGAAACGACGCCAATTAGAGCTAGCGGGGACATTTACTTAAGTGATTTCCAAGCAACATGTCTGTCCCATAAAGTCCCCATTACTCTCACATCACCACTCTACGCCACTGACATGGTTTTCATTAAGCTAAGTACGTTCTTTACTCTTACCGCAGTGGATCATTCCAGGGATTTAATGCATTTCTGTAAACAGTCCATCTTCTCCAACACAGGAAGCAATCTTCAACCACATGGAAGATAATGGATCACGACCAAATATCCATTGAAGGTCTAGACTGAGCTACAACCCAGTCTTAAGACTCGTATACACGGAACGAACGACTATAGTGATGTGGTACTCTAAGACCCTAGAATGTCAAGGGCAAGGTGACATATAGATGATCCCGATTGATGAGAAATGAGGAGAGGATTACCGTGGCAACGGGAGGCCGTGGACGAAAGGTCACGGACGAGGCAATATTATTTCTTGGAAAAAAGGTAAAGGTGACACATTTTTTTAGTTTCTCTGTGATTGATTCTGTTCTGCTTAAAGAACAAAATGTTGATCATAGATCTTCCCATGTAGATCAGTACTAGAGATCTCCACGCGGTTAAGTAAAAGTTAAAGTAATAGGAAGAAGCAAAGCCTATTCGTTAATTGCTAATCACAACATGAAAAGTTGCTAAAGTTAAAACCAAAGAACAGTTCAGAGTATGGAGTGATTTTTCAAACTTCTTACCACTTTGTTCCAGTATATATATTAATTTTGTCGTCTAGAAAAATGTATTTTTGCTTACCTTATCCATGTCTGTGCCGTTCTTTTTGTATTTGCGCATAAATGTACTTTCTGCTATGAGCAAATAGCATTATTTTAGTTTTATTTAGGTTCAGGGATAGTCTGATTTCATCAAATCATATTTTTTTTACCTCTTGTGTACTTCCTCCAGAACAAAATGCAGTAGTATCGTCTGCAAATACTAGCTAGAAATGACCTAAAGCTAGTATATATGATGAACAGTTTTGGTCCCAGTGTTGACCCCTGAGGTACACCGCGAAACTTGCAGCTATATAACCAAAATGAAAGGGAAGTGGGACCAAACATTTGAGGGTGTTACACAATTTTTGATCCTCCCAGCTATTCAAAAGACTCTTTTGCTGTTTATTTATGAGCTGATGTGACTTGTGTGTACACAAGTATCATTATGTTTTTTGTGGTGTGGGTTCAATGTACTTTCTGCCATGAGCAAATATCATTATTTTAGTTTTATTTAGGTTCAGGGATAGTCTGATTTCATCAAATCATCTTTTTTTTTAGCTCTTGTGTACTACCTCCAGAACAAAATGCAGTAGTATTGTCTGCAAATACTAGCTTTAGAAAGCTGGTATATATAGTGAACAGTTTTGGTCCCAGTGTTGACCCCTGAGGTACACTGCTAAAGGGTGTTACACATTTTTTTTTTCCTCTCAGCCATTCAAAAGACTTTTGTTGGTTTTTTATGAGCTGATGTGACTTGTGTGTACACAAGTATTATTGTGTTTTTTTGTGGTGTGGGTTCAATACCTTGTCAATACCACAGAACAAAACAAACGGGGGCCGCCTCTGCCTTTTCCTCGCAGGCCAGGATTGAGTGTTTTGGAGATGAGCGTTGGTCTTCTGTCTTTGCTAGTTACTAATTAGTCCCATTTGTGGCACGGCCCGGGCCATAACGGTATGAGTATGGAGTGATTTTTTAAATTTCTTACCACTTTGTTCCAGTATATATTTTTAATTAATTTTGTCATTTAGAAACACCTAGAAAAGTATTTTTGCTTACCTTATCCATATCTGAGCTGTTCTTTTTGTATTTGGGCATAAATGTACTTTCTGCTATGAGCAAATAGCATTATTTTAGTTGTATTTAGGTTCAGGGATAGTCTGATTTCATCAAATCATATTTTTTTTTACCTCTTTTGTACTTCCTCCAGAACAAAATGCAGTAGTATCGTCTGAAAATACTAGCTTTAGAAATGACCTAAAGCTAGTATATATGATGAACAGTTTTGGTCCCATTGTTGACCCCTGAGGTACACCACGAAACTTGCAGCTTTATAACGAAAATGGGAAAAAAACGGAAGTGGGACCAAAAATTACACAATTTTTTTTTTTCCTCCCAGCTATGAACTGATGTGACTTGTGTGTACACAACTATTATTGTGTTTTTTGTGGTGTGGGTTCGATACCTTGTCAATACCACAGAACAAAACAAAGGGGGCCGGCCAGGATTGAGTGTTGTGGGGATGAGCGTTGGTCTTCTGTCTTTTGCTAGTTACTAATTAGTCCCATTTGCGGCACGGCCCGGGCCATAACGGTGGTTGACTTTGACAAAGTACTTGGTCTGAAATACACTCCTAAGCTCCCAGACTGCAATGCTGCGCCGTAGCGATTAGGTGGCAGAGGGCTAACGGTCAGTGTGTTGCATCCCGGCTCACTTTCGTCCAACAACTCTCTCTCTACTCTGCTTTTTAATCCCAAATTGAATCGACAAGGTGCCCTTGGGGAAGGTGCTTAATCCTGAATAGGCTGAACTGCTTCCAAGCAATGCATAATGCGTGTATGTGGATATGGGGGGGGCAAATACGTAGCCACGCCTAAAGCTGCTGGGTTATTTTGTAATTCATATTGATTGATTGCTTGTAGTTTAGTCTGAAGGTGAAAACGGCGTTAAGGACCGTGCTTGTAATTGATAGCCGGCTTGAGGGGCTTTGAACAGCTGCCTCCGGCGTGGTGCACCTCGGCGATACTGCGGGGTCCTTCAGCCACAATTACCCGTGCACATTAAGGTTGTTAAAGATGCATGCATGCAAAGTCAGAGAACCTCTCCAGGCTCGGAATAACAATAAGGGAATTTAGTTAGTCTCCGACACCCCCGCCGCCTTAATTACATTGTGAAGGGTATGTAAAGATGTGACATGACTTGCTTCTCAAAAAGGCGTACACGTGAAAGTGGCAGGTGACGGCTGGCCAGACGGGGTCCGGCTTTGGAGAATCTAATTAAAACCAGGAGCTCAAACAAAAGGAAAAGGCCACATTCAAATCCCGACTGGCCGCTCGTGTGAAAATGTCAAAAAGGAGACGTCTGCTGGCTGTGATCATCTCCTGATTGAGATATTAGCACGTCCTCCTTGTGTGTGTGTGTGTGTGTGTGTGGAGGTGTGTGTGTTGTCGAGGACTCCTGCTGCGCTGACTGCTCTAAATCGAGAACATTACGGCTGAAGGCAACTCATAAATCTCGCCGCCTCCTGCTGCTGGCTAATATAGCGGCTTGCCGTGCAATTATTTCTTCCTGATGACAAACAACACATAAACATATGCACCGTGTGACGAACACATCCTGTCAGGAATTCACTGATGGGGAAAAACCATATCATTCCCACTCTATGATGATTTTAATATTGTAACAGGAATGTCTCTATTCCACTCCATAGTTTGTGTATAGCCATGTTATGTTTTTTTTAACAAGTTTGTTATTGTTAAAACCATATCAGGGGTTGTCAAGGATCCAATGTACTAAAATGTCACATACAAAAAGTCTACTATCAATTTTCTTCTTAAATAATATTTGTAATATTTTGACCATCCTGGTCCTGTAATAGTATACATTTTTCCCCCAAAGTAATTTTTCAAAAATTACAACTTTATTTTGTTTTGTTTACCTATTTTTTTCTGTCATATTTCAGCTCTATGCTAATAAAAATACATAATATTTTCCTCATAATGTTAGAAGTTTATTCTCAATTTTTTTTTCCTGTTAGAGTATGACTTTTTCCTCTTAATAATTTGACTTTATTCTATGGAAGCCCGTTTCCGCCACTGAAAAAAAAAATATCCCAATGGTGAGTCATAACTATGAGATAGAAAGTTGAAATTATGAGATAAAAAGTTGGAATTATGAGAGAAAAAGTTGAAATTATGAGAGAAAAAATTATGGGATGACAAGTCAAAATTATGAGATATGAAAGTCAAAATTATGAGAGTCTATATTCTGAGAGAAAAGAAATGAGTTAACAAGTCAAAATTATTAGATATGAAAGTCAAAATTATGAGATAAGAAGTTGAAATTATGAGATACAAAGTTGAAATTATGAGATATGAAAGTCCAAATTCTGAGAGAAAAGAAATATGAGATAACAAGTTGAAATTAATAGATATGGAAGTTAAAATTATGAGGAAAAAAAGTCGAAATTATGAGATAAGTTGAAATTATGAGAAAAAAAGTCAAAACTATGAGATAAGAAATTATGGGATCACAAGTCAAAATTATGAGATTAAAAAGTTGAAATTATGAGAAAAAGTTGAAATTATGAGATGATAAAAAAATCTAAATTATGAGAGTCTAAATTCTGAGAGAAAAGAAATATCAGATAACAGGTCGAAATTAATAGATAAGAAAGTAAAAATTATGAGAAAGAGAATCGAAATTCTAAGATAAAAATTCATAGTTATGAGATAAAAAGTCAAAATTATGAGAAAATGTAAAACCTATGAGATTAAAATATTGACTTTTAATCTGATAACTATGACTTGCCATTGGGATAAAATAATTATTTTCAGTGGTTTCCATATTATTCTCATAAAATTACATGTTTTTTTTCCATTACATTTCAATTTTCCAACTCTTTCAACTTTTTTTTCTCAACTTTATTCCCATCATATTGACTTAAATGACAAAATGTTGTTTATTTCTCATATTTTAATGTATTTTGTCTGTAGTATTTGGACTGGATGTGACTAAAAATTGACTTTTTCTAGTTACTTTACAACAGCTTTACAACTCAAATAGTATAAATAGTATTAAAACAACAGTATTCAGTCAGTAATCTGATCATGGTAATAAACCAAAGGGATCGTTGATCATTGGGTCGAAAATCCATTAGCCCCATTAGCCGCTAGCCTTTGAAACGCTTATTTGAAACACATATTTGGAAGTGTTTTGCTTTTGGAAGTCATGCCAACAGATATTTCATACACATATCCTCAAAATTCTACACTCATTAGACAAGGAGAGTCACTGATTTATGGGTTATTAGTTACTTGCCAAGAAGATGTTTTCTTTGACGGCGGCCATGTTTTTCAAGTAATCACTTTCATTCCCGTTAAGATCGTTACAGTGGGTTGTTTTGTAGTTGTTGCTATGTCAACTCAGTTCAATATATGAGGTTTTATGACAACGTATGGAATATTTGACAGAAAAATAATACCACAGGTAACATGTTAACCATTTGTATGAATAAATCCCTTTTATGTTGGTTTTGTGTAAATATTGTCTTTTTCAAGAAACACAGAAATGAAAGTGAAAAGATAATTTGGTTGTTTTTACAAGATTATCTCCCTAGGAAACGGTGTGTTCTCCTTCCCGAAAAGGCGCGATAATTGGACTTAGGTGGTATGGCGGTCTTCACCCGCAGCTTCTTTGTGTTCCAGCATCATGTGGCCCGTTAAGGACCCCCTGAATGACTCCAGCCATGCCTGAATGTCACCTGGCTGGAGACGCCGTCTCCGCGTTTTGTAAGGGGCTGTTTTTCTGTTACGGGATCCATTCCCGTGTAAATGGACCGCCCGAGGGGAAGGGACCGGGCAAATCCGACGCTGCCCTCTTCATGTTTAAGTGCTCATCACCTTCATCGGCGCCTCTCGCAGCTGCCCCGCAGAGCCAGAGGCCTCTTGTGAAAGTCTCAACTTTTATTTCCTCCTCCCAAGACAAATGTCAAGCATATAGGGTTTAGCGGAGGCGGAGGTGGGGGAGCGCGGCCCCCACCTGTCTGCCGCCAGTGGCAGCCAGATAAATGCAACAAGGCGGCTGGTTAGCACCGGAGGCGCAGAGTCAGAGCGAGGTGCGACGCCCGTGCCGTGATAGCGACAGAGGGATTTTAATCATCTCCTCTCCCCAGGAATGACACCGACGCCGCACGGGGTAACAAAGATAGAGCGGAGGAAGGGAAGGAGGGCGGGGGTTCTGGCACCCGGGAGACAAACAGACAACTTTACTGGGTGGATTAGTGACGAGTATGATTTTTATTTTAGTATTATTTTTAGGAGAGTTTGTATGTTCTCCGGGACTCCGGTTTCCTCCCACATTGAATGTGAGTGTGAATGGTTGTTTGTCTATATGTGCCCTGTGATTGTATATAACAGTATAGTGTATAAAAATATTGTATATAACAATATAACAGTCACTAAAGTCATCATACAGCAACTTCACACTCAAATATACAAACATGTACCAATATGAATATTGAAAAAAAACTTCTTAAAAGTTTTCCTATACTGGATTGCATCTGAGCAACGCATTCATTGGGTGCTGCAATGACGTTAGCCCCTCTCTAAAACGGTCTGAAAGTTTAATGAACGTTAAGGAATGTTTCCTCCCACGTTCCAAAAACATGCTGGGTTAATTAGCGACTCCAAATTGTCCATAGGTATGAATGTGAGTGTGAATGATTGTTTGTCTATATGTGCCCTGTGATTGTATATAACAGTATAGTGTATAAAAAATATTGTATATAACAATACAACAGTGACTAAAGTCATCATACAGCAACTTCACACTCAACATGTACCAATATGAATATTAAAAAAAACAACAAATGGCTGTTTGTCTATATGTGCCCTGTGATTGGCTGGCCACCAGTCCAGGCTGTACCCCACCTCTCGCCCGAAGACAGCTGGGATAGGCTCCAGCTTGTGAGGATAAGTGGTAGAAAACGAATGAATGACTGAATGAATTTTTTATAGGATTAATGGAATCATTACAAGTTATAAGCTCTGCTTCATTCTTCTCCTTTTCAGACCCTCTCCCCATTAGTGAGGGCGGTCATTTGTCTCACTGCAGGCTGCACCCTCGTCCTACTAACTCGCACCCTTCATCCAGTGCAGGTGTTATTAGAATCCACCACCTCAACTTCCTCCGAGTTGAGTCGGCGGGGTGTGGGGGCAGGGGAAGAAAAAGTTTTTCAAGCGTGCATTAAGGGCGCCTGGGTGGATGGAGGAGCCTTTGTGATGCAAGTCAGTAAACAGGGTTCACAGGTGTCTGCTGCATGCGGCAGGCGCCCAAACAGTGGTGCCGCTCTTTAATTGGCTTACAAGGTGGAGGAAGCAACACACGCGGCTCCAGCTGGATGGAGGGGGTGAACAAAAGGTGCCTTTCCTATCATAAAGGCATTGGAGAATGGACACATTATTTTGCAGCCACCCACTGTTTACTTTTCTAATGCACCGCGTGGCATAAGTTCATTCCGATGGCGTTAACACTGTTTATTTTTGAAGCGTCGTCGCAGTTGATGGCCATTTTGTCTCTCAAGGGCATTGATTCGTCCTTCCTGATTTTTCGCCTGACTTGAATTAATTCCAATTCTTTGTTAGTAGAGATGAGATGTTCATCAAAAAAACGATTTACTAAGACACTCAGATGTTTGAATTTACTTCTTCCACATTCAAAATAATCCTAAATGTGCCTGAAATGGATCTGAACAAGAACTAGATATTATATATGGTTATATTGTACTCGTGTATTATTATTATTTATTAACCCTGTAATGCTTGGGAGTGACCATGATGGATAGGATCAGGAACAAGTACATCAGATGAACATTACGTGTTAAAGGCCTTAGAGATAAAGTCAGAGAGGCCTTACTCAGATGGTTCGGACATGTCCAGAGGAGAAATAGTGAATATATTAGAGTTGCCAGGTAGGAGGCGTAAAGGAAAACCAAAGAGGAGGTTTATGGATGTAGTGAAGGAGGACATGAGGGTAGTTGGTGTAATAGAGACAGAGTTGGAGATGGAGGAGTTTGATTTGCTGTGGTAACCCCTGAAGAGAAAAGCCCAAAGAAAAAGAAGAACCCTGTAATGCCTGACCTAAAAAATAAGACAAAAATTTCAGTTTTCAAATTTCAAAATTTCAAATTTCAATTCAAGTCTTCATATGTCCCTTAAAACAAAAAACTTTTGTTTGTATGATACATTGCACCTTCTCTCTGTCACTATTTTTCTAAATGTTTTAATTCCTTAATAAATCATACTGTATCACGGTTGAACATGCCTATTTTTAGTTTTTAAAAAATCTATACAAATATAAATTTCAGTTAATTGTATGTATTTTTTGCCTAAATTAAGCATGTTAAGCATTAAAACTCAAATTTAAGGCATTAAATTGAGACTAAAGGTTCCTGTAGGGGTGTTATTTCATGCCTGGAAGGCTCTAATGTAAAAAAAAACACATTTAGAAGGTTGTTAACAGGTTTTCTATGCTCTAAATATTCAATTTATTAATACAATAACATAAGATATGCCTTTATTAGTCCCACAAGGGGAAATTTCAGGGTTAGTAACACACAAGAGTATATTATGAAGAACACAAGAAATTCACTTATCACTGTCATGTCTGGAATAATTAACAGCAATAAATGAGGGATGATCTGGGAACATTTGTCATATTTTTTGTTGACTTTTTGAATTATTTTGAAATGTTGATGAGGTTGTATTTGAACTTCAGGCAATAATAATCAGAAAAAAAAATCTTTTTTTTTCCTATGCGTTTTCATCTTACATGCCTTGAAGGCTCTAATGTAAAAAACGCATTTAGAAGGTTGTAAACAGGTTTTCTATGCTCTAAATATTCAATTTATTAATACAATAACATAAGATATGCATTTATTATTCCCACAAGGAGAAATTCCAAGGTTAGTAACACACAAAAGTATATTATAAAGTACACAAGAAATTCACTTATCACTGTCATGTCTGGAACTAATTAACAGCAATAAATGAGGGATGACCTGGGAACATTTGTCATATTTTTTTGTTGATTTTTTTCAATCTTTTTGAAATGTTGACAAGGTTGTACATGAACTTCAGGCAATAATAATCAGAATTTTTCCCATGATTTTTCATCTTATTTTGCTAAGTTGTATGTGAGAAAACAGTTCTTTGTGTGGAAGTGGACATTGTGGCTTTGTGTTTGTCCGGTGTCAATGTTGGACTCTGGTCAACACTTCCATCGCTTTCAGCATCTGTTTGTTTATTTCTCCTCTTCCTTTCACTTTTCACTTTTTCCTCAACCATCCTGCTTTGTTGCCTCTGCCACTGTTGGACCCTCCTCTCCTCTCGTCTCCTCAATACTTTCATCCTCTTCATTGGTCCTACCACTGGAGCTTTCGTCATCACACTCTGCAGTGAGAATTCAATCCATATCTCCCACTTCATCATCTAAACTCCCTAAACTCCTCTGTGTTGCTCAAATTGCCATCGAGAAAGTGAAAAGAATTTTCAACGGTGTCTATTGCCATCTTAAAAAAAGGTTGATCCATTTTGAGGTTTATTTTTATATTTCAGTATGGTTGGGTTATTATAAATGATGAAGAGTCTTGAACCAGTCATAATGTGCTATACATATCACTATATTGACACTTACTATGGTACCCATTATGTCATTGTATGGTCATATCACCTTGTACTTCGGTATGTGATGTGACAAAAATTTAATTAAAAATTAAATTAAAATAAAAAAAAATTCAACTACATTAGGAAAGCAGGAAGTAAACAAATGTAACAGTTACTGATTGTAAAACATGCTAGATTAATTGGCGACTCCAAATTGTCCATAGGTATGAATGTGAGTGTGAATGGTTGTTTGTCTATATGTGCCCTGTGATTGTACATAACAGTATAGTGTATAAAAATATTGTATATAACAATATAACAGTCACTAAAGTCATCATACAGCAACTTCACACTCAAATATACAAACATGTACCAATATGAATATAAAAAAAATAAACTCCTTGAAAGTTTTCCCATACTGTATTGCATCTGAGGAACGCATTCATTGGGGTGCTGCAATGACGTTAGCCCCTCTTAGGATTCCTCAAATAAAGACACACATCATCAAAAGTATAAGATGCAGATGTATTTACTACACTAAAACGGTCTGAAAGTTTAATGAATGTTAAGGAATGTTTCCTCCCACATTCCAAAAACATGCTAGGTTAATTGGCGACTCCAAATTGTCCAGGTGGTATTGTAAAAGTACCAGATGGAGGAGTAGGATTTAATAAGCTTTGCTTCTTCCTACTCCTTTTGGAGTCCAACTATGAACTGATTATGTGATGCATTCAATTGTATTCTGATGCATGCTCAAATGAAATAAAACCATTACCATTACCGAAATGGGTGTACAAAGTCAACTGGAATAGGCTCCAATTAGCATCACTGGTAATTGTAAAAACATACCATTAACAGTAGCGATACCGTAAAGTCTTTTGGATCTCTTGAAGATTAGGAGAAATTCTTGAGGTATCGACTCGGAAGCGTCACTTTTGATCTGCTTCTTCAAGCGGCAAAGGCGTCAAAGCAACTGAAACCGACAAAGACTGACTAATCTTCCATATATTCTGTAGGAATCTTTAATAAGTGCCATTTAATGAACGAGCGGCGTTGTGCGCTAAGTCATTAACTTTGAAAGCAACCGTGATTGCTTTTGAAGGATTAGCGCAGTTTTCTTTGCATTTTAAACGCGTTAATGTATCTGGAATTATTGTCTTTGGCGCGCAGAGATAAAGTTGAGATTGTATGAAAAAAAAAAAAAATTGGCGGTAATGAAAAGAGGCTGTTTGGTATGTCGGACATGCGTCTGGATAAGAGGCAAGGTTGCAGGCAAATGGCATCTAACGCCAGCGTTGACACGTCTCTGATGCGTCCCTGATCTAGATCGTTTATGACGGCTGGGACGGGCCAAAAAAATGCCTCGCCTGGCAGCCAAAATGTCCCCTTGTATGTGCTCGTGTCTTTTTTTTTTTGTCTCCACGTTAACCTCATCATGTGTCGGGATGCGCGTCTATTTGTTGTGACAGCACGGAGACCAGCTACATTTCATTGTGGACGCTAAAGTAACCACATTTTGGCTTCGAAACGCTCATTGACCACTGTTTCCTCGTGACAGTTGATATTTGCAGGCCGTTTGTTTTGATATACGTACATGGCTAGGCACAGGCTTTTGGGAATTTAGGCCGACATTTGCAACCTAGTGGAAAATTCCAGTACAATTCCAAATACAAAAGACATTGCTGACACGTTATTAGGCAGGAAACGATATTTCGTTGGGTGAAACACAGTTCTGATCACTTACAGCAGGGTTCTCAAACACAAATGTGGCCCGCAGGACACTAGTTTGAGCCCCCCGCCTTGATATGAAAGTTTAATGTAAGTTTGATATGGATGCTGTATGGTATCATGTACCCAGAAAAAATTACTACATTTGATTAATGTTCATGTTAAAGGTTAAATAACTGTTAATAGTTAACCTCTCTATCCGTGTGGAAGTGGTAAGTTTTTAGCTATTTAAGTTTAAAGGAAATAACTTGAAGGCTACCGTTTAGGTCGCTAGCTCTCTAGTTTGCGAGTTAGCATGTGTCTCAAGACCCTGCAGTTGCGCAATATGTTGTAAATAAAAAAAGTATAAATGTGACTATTTGTCATGTCTACAGGGCTCTAATAATGCTTTGTTCATTTTAATCTGAAAAAAATAATTTGTCTACCCACCAACTATATGTGGTTTCTTAAGTTTTTATTATTTGCCGTTTTATTATTATATTTATTTATTTATTACTGATTGATTTTCTTTATTCTTGATTTGTTTATTTATTTTTCATCTTATTTTGTCCAGAAAAATAAAAATGAAGATATTTGAGAACAGTGGAATGTTTTATCAGAGCTTTTCTTGTAGAATATCGAAACCAAAGCAAAGTTTATTCATTTTTCTGTTTTTAATAAATGCGTTTTTTTTTTTTTTTTGGAAAACCTGATGCAGCCCAGTCTCGGCCAGACCCTAGTTCCAGTGGCCCCCAAGTAAATTGAGTTTGAGACCCCTAACTTACAGCATTGTTCAACCCAATGTTCAATAAATGGACTCCATTAGTCTTATATATAATATTATATATAATATTCCACATCAATTATTGCTTGGCCAGTGGGAGACTTCTGAGTCTTCATCTGAGACAGTTTCCAGTTTGAAAAATTGTTTACTTAATAAATGATGGCTGTTTTGTGGTTTACTATGTCCTCTGATTAGTCAAAATGATGTGTAGTATTACATTAATGTAATACAGAGTCTGCAAAGTCTGGAAAAAAAGTGAAAAAAAATTCTCCTCCCATTCCTTGTGGAAGTGGTATCTTTTTGACATCTTAACTCTCTGTAAGCAAGTCTTTGTATGCCAGCATCATGTCAGACTGGCTATCCTGTATATCAGTTATAGTGAGTATGGATGACAAGCTGACAAAGATGACAATTTGTGATCAACCCACATTATGTTTGAGATACAACAAGGAACTTTTCCAATGCTAACATGTGAGTTATAGTTTATCGCTTTATCGTTTTATTAGGTAATATGAGTGTAAAGGTGACTATAGGGGTGTTATTTCATGTCTAGAGGGCTCTAATAATGGTGAAAATCATTTATAGAAGGTCAGGTATTAATATTCAGTTCTACTTTGTGGAAATTCACTTATCACAGTCGGGTCTGGGGCCAGTTAAACAGTGATAAACGAGGGACGACCTTGATGTTTGTACAATAGAGTTTTTTGTAGGATTTGTTTTTTTTTCAAAAATTTTCACCGAAATTGTGTTGGTTTTCGTACATTTGCATGTAACGAAGTAGTCTGTTTGCCCTGTACTGTATTGTATTGTAAAACTGAGTATAACAAGTCAGATTGCTGGCTCAACATAATCAGTGTTTTTGTCAATGCTTTTAGGTGTTAGGATTAATCGGATTTACATTAATCGTTTTAATCGTTCAAACTAAAACAATGCAGTTAACCAAGGTACTCTGTACTGTATCTCTTTAGGTGTCATCAGGACCGCTTTGCCCAACATGGACCGGGAAACCAGGGACCAGTACGTGCTCGTCATCCAGGCTAAAGACATGGTCGGCCAGATGGGCGGACTCTCGGGGACCACATCAGTCACAGTCACCCTCACCGACGTCAACGACAATCCTCCTCGCTTCCCTCACAGTAAGTATTTTCGTCAGTCCTTGATGTCCAATCTGTGTCATGATTGTGTAGTTTCCAATGCTCAGTCATCAAACCCTTTCAGTCAATGAAAGACGAAATTTACAACACATTTGACCATCATTTGGATAAAAGACTTATTCCTTTTAAAAAGGAAAAAAAAAAAGCCAATAACCTTTTTTTTATTTTTTCCTCCCTAGTAAATTTCAGTTTGGCGCTATTGAAATAATGTGCAATAAATCAACTTATAAAGTGCACTTCAGATAACCTCAGAGGAGATACATTTAGTCGAAAGCTCTCTCCGACACTTTAAAGTGGTTGAACGGCCACTTTGCATAATTACTGCTTTGGTTTTTTTTCGGATACTTTCAAGTGCGGCATTCAGCTAGCCAGAAATGCATTTGGCTTAACAAAGACCATTATCTGATTTATTGATACGTACGTGTGGCATCAATCAATTTATGCTCACTCGAGGTACCATTGATGTTTTTTGTGAAAATAGCATTCTTGGTTTACTCGGATGAAGTCAAAATTGTTGGAGCAAATGGACCCATGAAGTATTTTAACTTTTAGTTTCGCGAGTAAACAAAAACGCTACAAAATTTTGTTCAAGGTGATGCATTTTCCAAGGAAACCAAATAAAATGACCAAAAATGTCAATTATATGACAAGCACCGGGGTTAACGTTGTATTGTTTTTGGAATACAGTAAACCTCGGATATATCGGATTCAATTGTTCCCACTGGTTTTGTCCGATATAAGCGAAATCCGTTATATGCGTATACCGGAAAATGTCCGTTTTACGCATATATCGGATTTATATCCGGTATATGCGTAAATCGGATTTTATCCATTATAAAAAGGCACTTCCTTGACTATGTTTCCAATGTACCTGGACGCGCAGGCAACGCTGCAAATGACATCGTATAGCGGCCTGTCACGATTCGGCGAATTGGAGCGCCACGATGCGGCCATCCGATATATGCGAGGGAAATTTAATGGAAATGCATTGGAACGGGACTGGAGATTTTGTCCAAAATAGGCGAAATCCGTTATAAAAAATCCGATATATGCAATGAATTTTTATTGGAAATGCATTACAGAAAAATTGGTTCTTTTTTATCTGTCCGTTGTGAGCGAATTTCCGATATATCCGAGTCCGATATATCCGAGGTTTACTGTATAATCAAAAATGGTACAGTCCATTTGTTTGATGGACATAAAAACATACAGCAAATTGTTTTTGTTATGGTGTCAATCTGTTGTGGATGTGCGGGTTCTATCTCGCACCAAATTAAAAAATCGGTGTGTATCCCTGCTTTATTCCTCATCAGAGCGACGGAACGCTTTGGCGTGGGATAACCAGGATCAATCCGACTGTATATATTTTTTTTTATACTCTGCCTATTTCCTGGCCTGCTAATGGTTTCCGGGCTCAGCTTTAGGATTCAAAGGTGTTTGAAGGCTTTTCATGATAATCCAAAGGCAATCAGTTTCACCAACCAACACCTCCACCGCCCTTTGGCTCGCTGCGCTCGCGGCTCGCCATCCGCCCCGCCATGCAGCCGAGTCAATTTGTGGGCTCCCCGGGCGAGAGGTTGAAGTTTCCACAACAAGTCATCAATGGCCGCTTAAACCCCGCCGTTGCTGTCTCTCCGGGAAGATAAACTCACTGGAGGTTCTTGGTTGTGCTGCTGAAACCCTCGCCGGGTCAGGGGTTGCGATCAATGACGCCATTAGGAGAACTGATCAGAGTCCAGGACTGGTCCTTAGAGAGGGGGATCTGTATGGGAGGACAGGAAAAGGTGGAGGCGCAAATTGGACAAGCCATTTTTTTTACCCCCCCTCACTCGCCTTTATAAAGAGCTTCTATTCCACGGTAAATTAAAAAGCCATTATAGAGATTACATGGCAGCAAACAATGTCAGGCAGATTAGCATTTAGACGGACACTTTAGGGGGGGACACTGTCAGGAACACAGAAAGGTCTCGTAATGAGCTCTGTCATGGCGATTGGGAAGATTATGATTATGAATATGATTCCCGTCTTTATTCTTGTAAGAGTACTTCAAATCCGGGCAAAAAGGTTGAGAAACACAATGAAGAATTGTGGAGTAATAGAATATCTGAATGGCGGTTTCCTTTTTTTGGATAAATCCGAATAGATACTTGGATGAATAGTGAAATCGTTCAGACATGAAGAAGTGTAAACCACAGGATCCCGTCCCCCGTTCCGTCTTTTTCCCCAGAAGTCAACCAGTACACCGTCTTGGAGTCGCTCCCTGTTCAGTCGGTGGTAGCCCGGATCAAAGCGTCTGACGCGGACGTGGGTCCAAACGCTGAAATGGACTACCGTATCATGGACGGCGACGGACCCGGTCTCTTCAACATCACCACAGATGAAACCACGCAGGAGGGCGTCGTCCTCCTTCTAAAGGTACATAAACAAACCCCTAGAACTGATGGTTCCTTCCTGTACCATCTACCGTACACTGTACAGTGTCAAAGGTATTTCAAAGTACACTTATTACACTGCTAATAAAACGGAACAGCCAAGCCATTGATTTTAATGATGCAAGGTTTCATTGGTTGGGAAGTATTAGAGCATGTTTAAAAGCCTTATATGACAAATCTGTTACACCTTATTCCGCTGCAATATAATCCATATTGTGTCGACCTCATTAGGAAGCGTTATTGTGAGTTCCAGACCAGGTTTCATTATGTAATATCAGAGGTATCCGTTCCGGGAGCAATATTTATTCATTTTCTACCACTTATCCTCACAAGGGTCGCTGGACTGGTCGCTAGCCAATCACAGGGCACATATAGACAAACAACCATTCACACTCACATTCATACCTATGGACAATTTGGAGTCGCTAATTAACCTAGCATGTTTTTGGAATGTGGGAGGAAACATTCCTTAACATTCATTAAACTTTCAGACCGTTTTAGTGTAGTAAATACATCTGCATCTTATACTTTTGATGATGTGTGTCTTTATTTGAGGAGCCCAGAGAGGGGCTAACGTCATTGCAGCACCCCAATGAATGCGTTGCTCAGATGCAATACAGTATGGGAAAACTTTTAAGGAGTTGTTGTTTTTTTAACATTCATATTGGTACATGTTTGTATATTTGAGTGTGAAGTTGCTGCATGATGACTTTAGTGACTGTTATTTTGTTATATACAATATTTTTATACACTATACTGTTATATACAAGTCGCCAATTAACCTAGCATGTTTTTGGAATGTGGGAGGAAACCGAAGTACCCAAAGAAAACCTACACATTCACGGCGAGAACATGCAAACTGCACACAGAGATGGTCGAGAGTGGAATTGAACTCGGGTCTCCTAGCTGTGAGGGCTGCGCGCTAACCACTTGACACTGTGCAGCCCTATATAATGTTTACAGAAACATTTATTATGCACCATGACTTTCTCCAGCCTGTCTATTGTATTTTTCTGTGTGCAATGCGTGAGCTGCAAGATGCTTGTCACTGCCGCCCTTCCATAGAGAGGAAAAGCCAGCTAGATTTAGCAACATCTCCTTCCATTAGCTCTGCTGATTGAATGAATTTTTACTGAATTTGACTTATATACCCAAGCTCACCAGAACGTGATTAGACTTTTACAACAAAGTATCAGAGCTTTTCCTGGAGAAGGATAGGGTGCATGTACTTCAAATACAAATAAAAGGCAAGACTACAAATGGTTTCTTTAAAAAAAAAAAAAAGTAAATAAATGGGACAAAAGTATTTGAAAATGAGTCAGTGCCTCACCAGCTGTGAACCTCACCACACGTCGCTGCGAAAATATGGTTTTGTTGCTCGGAGGCATGCTAATGAGCCTGTGTGAGTCCAACTGTTCAAAATGTATTTTCATCACAAAAACGTCTTAGCATGCTAACAAAATGGCAACTGGAACTGGTGGCCCAAACGGCTCATTTTACAGTAGAATTATAAAACTGTTTTAAGTGCATTTAAATGATGAATGAAATCGGTTACATTTACTTTCATTGAAGACGTGATGTTCCCAAAGACACAATGTGGTAGCAAGATCAACACAAAATGCTGGCACTTGAAACTTTTATGGCTCCATTTTGTGTTACTGAGATGAGAAACACTATTGAATTCAAGAAATAACTCATAGCAAAACAGGAAGGTGGTGTTGTGACGGGACGTGTTGATCTCGCTGTTATCAAAATCACAAAAACAATGAATGAATTGGATTTTAGGTCGAGTGGTTAACGTGCAGCTAGGAAATCCGAGTTCGATTCCACCCTCATCCATCTCTGTGTGGAGTTTGCATGGGTTTTCTTCGGGTACTCCGGTTTCCTCCCACATTCCAAAAACATGCTAAGTTAATTAGCGACTCCAAATTGTCCATAGGTATGAATGTGAGTGTGAATGGTTGTTTGTCTATATGTGCCCTGTGATTGTATATAACAGTATAGTGTATAAAAATATTGTATATAACAATATAACAGTCACTAAAGTCATCATACATTCATCAACTTCACACTCAAATATACAAACATGTACCAATATGAATATTTTAAAAAAACAAATCCTTAAAAGTTTTCCCATACTATATTGTATCTGAGCATTCATTGGGGTGCTGCAGTGACGTTAGCCCCTCTCTAAAACAGTCTGAAAGTTTAATGAATGTTAAGGAATGTTTCCTCCCACATTCCAAAAACATGCTAGGTTAATTGGCGACTCCAAATTGTCCATAGGTATGAATGTGAGTGTGAATGGTTGTTTGTCTATATGTGCCCTGTGATTGGCTGGCGACCAGTCTCTCGCCCGAAGACAGCTGGGATAGGCTCCAGCACCTCCCGTGACCCTTGTGAGAATAAACGGTAGAAAATGAATGAATGAATTGGATTTACACGGTTTGATTTGGTTAGCGTCGGTTTCGGATAAAGTCAGACCATCTGGAACGGAATAATGACGCTAACCGAGCGACTGCATTGTCGGTGCTGACCGCTACCAAAACAACAGACAGTAAAAATCGTGTGTTTTGAAGAGTGTTCACATTAAATAGTTCATAATGATGTGTTCTATACATTAGCACATGACAATAGCATGAGATTACTTTGAGGTCTGGCTCGTCTGTGGGCTGATTTGATCCTTTGTTTGATTTGTTGTTGCACATTCAGACAATTACAAGACGAGGCGAGCGTCACAGGCGATGAAAAGTGTCAAATCAATGTTCTCCCGCGCTTTATTAAACACGGCAATGAGCGGTTCAATAAGGCCGACCGAGATGACAGAATCTTTCAACAGCTCTCATTTTGCAGTGATTGTCAGCACCATTGTGTGCTCGTCCTCACGTCGATAATATTGCTCTCTCTACAGACTAATAGCTACAGTCCTGGTCTTTTGTGCTAGCTTTATAGTAATGTCTATTTAGTGATAATCTGCCATTATCACGTGTACACATGTATTTATTCTCACAGCCTCTCGACTTTGAAACCAAGAGCAGCTTCTCTCTGCGGGTGGAGGCCACCAACAGGAACATCGACTCCAACTTCCTGAGTCTGGGCCCCTTCAGCGATACGACGGCGTTGAAGGTGACGGTGGAGGATGTGGACGAGCCGCCGGTTTTTTCTGCACCGCTCTCCAAGATGTCCGTCTCGGAGGATGTGCGGGTGGGGACGTCCATCGGGCGGGTGTCGGCACACGACCCGGACACCTCCAACAACGGTATCAGGTATGAGACGGCATCTCCACATCCACATTTGGAGTTTTTTTTTGCTCAGTTTCTCAATTAATTAAGACCAAATATTAGCATTTATAAAGGGAGCAAAGTTCTATTTTATATACCGCTTATTCTCACTGGGGTCGTGGATATGCTGGAGCCTATCCCAGTTGTCTTCGGGCGAGAGGCAGGGTACACCCTGGACTGGATCAGACCGTTTTAGTGTAGTAAATACATCTGCATCTTATACTTTTGATGATGTGTGTCTTTATTTGAGGAGCCCAGAGAGGGGCTAACGTCATTGCAGCACCCCAATGAATGCGTTGCTCAGATGCAATACAGTATGGGAAAACTTTTCAGGAGTTGTTTTTTTAAAATATTTTTATTGGTACATGTTTGTATATTTGAGTGTGAAGTTGCTGTATGATGACTTTAGTGACTGTTATATTGTTATATACAATATTTTTATACACTATACTGTTATATACAATCACAGGGCACATATAGACAAACAACCATTCACACTCACATTCATACCTATGGACAATTTGGAGTCGCTAATTAACCTAGCATGTTTTTGGAATGTGGGAGGAAACCGGAGTACCATAGGTATGAATGTGAGTGTGAATGGTTGTTTGTCTATATGTGCCCTGTGATTGGCTGGCCACCAGTCCAGGGTGTACCCCGCCTCTCACCCGAAGACAGCTGGGATAGGCTCCAGCACCGCCCGCAACCCTCGTGACGATAAGGGGTAGAAAATGAATGAAGAATGAATGGCGGAAATTGGATATGGAAGAACTGATTCCATTTTGAGGGTGATCTGGATCACCATCCGGATACATCGATTTTTTTTTATTTTTTTTTTAAAGGATTGCGAGAGAGGACCATTTTCTTTGTGTATATAACTGGTCGGAGCAAGTTTTCACCAAATTCGAGAAAATATCAAAGACTGATCCAGATTATGGAATAATTCCCAATGTTATGACCCACAATATGACAAAATAGTGACAAGAAATGAAGCAAACCCCATCATACTGTGTAGTGTATTTATTGTACTGGCACTGGGAGATGAGAAGGAATCAGATGTTGAATATGTTTCTAGTATTTTATTAAGGACACATTGAACGTCATAAAATAGCGGGCTGAGTATTCACAGTGAAAGGCCACTTTAAAGTGCGCCACCACTGGTGTTAAGCAAACAGGCGACAGTCTTAATGCGCTCGAAAAGGAACTGTGTGGCTGTCACAAGCGGCGCCAGATGGCGAGTGTGTGTGTCTGAGTGTGTGTGTGTGTGTGTGTGTGTGGCGGGGGTGGTGCAGCATCTGCAAAAAAGTGAAATGCCATCTTGAGCAAGAGAAGGGCATCCCTTCAGTTGGGGGTCAAGGCTCAAACACTGGCACATTTGGCCTTTACGGTTCAGAAAACACAACCTCACGCTGTCTTGCGTTCGAGACCCTCGTCGAGCCACTTTTGCATTAATTGAATGAATATTGTTGCCTTTTCTCGATCGGGATTGTGAGTAATCAGAAAATCAAATTACCGCACCATTGAATCTGTGAATGCTTCTGTTCGTCCTCCTCGCCCGTCTGCAATATGATTTCCACCACATCAGCTGGAATTAAAATTATTGTGGAACTAATGGAGCCACCAGAGTCAAATTACTTTGCAATAATACCCTTTGGCTGTAGACTAATTGGAGTTGTAATTTTCTCATAGAAAAAAAAAATGTACCAAGGTTGTGTGCCGGCCTCGGTTATTATCAACATTTATTTTTTTTTAATGCATTGGAGTCCTCCATGCATTTTGAAAATGTTTAAATTGTTGTGCTTAACCGAACATGATTGCATATGTCGTCAAATCAATTCCAATCAAATGGATGGCGTCTTTGTGTGTTGAAGGTACTCCATCGACCGCAATACCGACATGGAACGTTTCTTCAACGTGGACGCGCTCAGCGGCATCATCAGCACGGCCAAGCGTCTGGACCGGGAAGCCAACTCGGTGCACAACCTCACCATCCTGGCCATCGAGAGCCGTGAGTTGAAACCAACACGTTCACATCTGCCGCACACAAGTGGAATATCCTAAATTTATGAAAAAAAAAATAATTTATAAAAAATATTTTTCCCTAAAATATGTGATTTAATAATATTTTATTCGATTTTTTTACTGTACTTAACAAAACTTAATAATTAGATGATTATATATTTTTTAAATAATTATTGATCAGCCTTATTCTATTATAGTGGTCCACAAAGTGG
The DNA here is from genome assembly GCF_030265055.1 of Doryrhamphus excisus. Classification (NCBI taxonomy): domain Eukaryota; kingdom Metazoa; phylum Chordata; class Actinopteri; order Syngnathiformes; family Syngnathidae; genus Doryrhamphus; species Doryrhamphus excisus. Next base: position 8,670,055 of record NC_080486.1, on the reverse strand, counting down.
GGTACGTGAATAAAAATGAAAGACAATTAGCAGCTAACAATCAAAATTACCAGTGCACCTGAACGCCTCACAGTGCGAATTGTTCGTTGCTCTGTGTCCATCATATCAACAAATAAGTTAGAATGATTACTTGGTGCATTAAGAGCTTTTCATCTTAAATATTTCATTTCTATTAGCGTTCCTGTGGTTCTGCTCCAGCTTTTTCTAAAATGGTGCATTCAGGTGCATCACATAACTTCCGCAAACGCAAAGTTGTAATAGTTATAAAACGAACCACTTGTTGCTCGTACAACAATAAGAAAATGTTACAAAATATTGTTTTTGTATTAGACATCAATGTTAAACTAACATGGTTATGATCATGATTAACTGTGATTAATATGAATGAAACTTGTAATCATTTTTGTTCAGGGTAAACCTAATACAGCTTCATAACACAGTTAAATGTCCCTCACTGTTGTTGTTTTTTAATTTATAAAAAATATTTTTCTGTAAAATGTGTTTTAATAATTTTTTTTTTTTTTTACTGTGCATAACACAGCTTAATAATAGATGATTGTTGATTATATATTTTTTTAAATAATTATTGATCAGCCTTATTCTATTATGGTTGTTACAAAATATTGTTTTTATTTTAGACATCAATGTTAAACTAACATGATTTATGATCATGATTAACTGTGATTAATATGAATAAAACTTTTAATCATTTCTGTTCAGTGTAAACCTAATACAGCTTCATAAGACTGGTCTACAAGCAAAATGCTTCTGTAATAAAATAGTCCAATTTTTCTTGGTTTAGGTCACTAAACCAAGCAGATATTTATAAGCAGCTGGTGGCAAAATTAAAATCTGACATTTTCGGTAAAAAAGGTTGTATATGTTGACCTAATTTCCCATTGTCATATTGTTTCATCGCATTCTTCAATGTTTTTATTTTAGACATCAATGTTAAACTAACATGATTTATGATCATGATTAACTGTGATTAATATGAATAAAACTTTTAATCATTTCTGTTCAGTGTAAAACTAATGCAGCTTCATAACACTGGTCTACAAGCAAAATCCATCCGGGACAAAAGTAGTCAAATTTTTCTTGGTTTAGATCACTAAACCAAGCAGATATTTATAAGCAGCTGGTGGCAAAATTAAAATCGGACATTTTCGGTAAAAAAAGTTTGTATATGTTGACCTAATTTCCCAGTGTCATATTGTTTCATCGCATTCTTCAATGTTTTTATTTTAGACATCAATGTTAAACTAACATGATTATGATCATGATTAACTCTGATTAATCTGAATAAAACTTTCAATCATTTCTGTTCAGTGTAAACCTAATACAGCTTCATAAGACTGGTGTACAAGCAAAATGCTTCCGGGACAAAAGTAGTCCAATTTTTCTTGGTTTAGGTCACTAAACCAAGCAGATATTTATAAGCAGCTGGTGGTAAAATTAAAATTGGACATTTTCAGTAAAAAAAGGTTGTATATGTTGACCTAATTTCCCATTGTCATATTGTTTCATCGCATTCTTCAATGTTTTTATTTTAGACATCAATGTTAAACTAACATGATTATGATCATGATTAACTCTGATTAATCTGAATAAAACTTTTAATCATTTCTGTTCAGTGTAAACCTAATACAGCTTCATAAGACTGGTCTACAAGCAAAATGCTTCTGGAATAAAATAGTCCAATTTTTCTTGGTTTAGGTCATTAAACCAAGCAGATATTTATAAGCAGCTGGTGGCAAAATTAAAATTGGACATTTTCAGTAAAAAAGGTTGTATATGTTGACTTAATTTCCCATTGACATATTGTTTCATCGCATTCTTTTCGAATCCGTCCAATAAAAACGGAACTACTCCTGGCTTTTCTAGTTAAATGCCCCCCACTGTTGCTGTGTACACAAAGCCTAGTTGTCAAGGCTTTCATTTTATTGCCACCATCTTTAAACACCATTAGCAGCTCGCTTTTTTTTGTTCTAGTTGAAATAAGCAAGGAAAATAGAGACTGTTGATCCTTTTGAAGAGCCTGCTTGTTAAAGCGAGGTCTTCGCTAGCATGGAAATGTCGCTTCATGCCTCGATAAAGATGCATCCTCTTTAGTTTAGGGTGTCGGTGAATATTAATGCATTCATGAGTGACCTCTCAGCCGTGGGGGTTACATGCTGACTCAGGGTGGGTGTGCTGGTGTTAAGTGCTTGTTTTTTTTTTTTTGTACATTTTATTTTAAAGCAGCATCTCTCTCTCTCCCTGGCCCCAAGGACACAAGTTTGTCCTTTTTATTGCCTGCTTTTCAAACACAATTGTCACGAAAAGACAAGCCGACTGTCAGCATCGCTTTTTTTTCTGCACTCTTTGATTTAAAGACAGCTTTTTTATTTACTCGCTCATTCCCGAGTGTGTGCGCATGCCCGATATAGCAGCATAACGATAATAATAGACATCATGACGCGTCTCTCGGCAGTCCCGAATGTGTGACTTGATGGCACTAAACGCATCTTGGTCCAGCACTACCGATGGTTAACGTGACCAAAGATGTTCTACGGTTAGGGGACGCTGAAGTCAGTCACGTTCCATCCAAAAACCAGTCTGGAACCCCCCCAGGCACCGCACGTCCTTTCTGCCGCCGTCACAACATCATCCCTGAATGTCAGCGCCTCGTCACTGGCCAGCAAACGGCGATGGCGCCCGCCAAGCTGAATCATCGTCTCGCACGCAGCCAGAGTCGTTTAGGCGGCAGAAGTTGCGACGTACATGATTACCGGTCGCCGTCACTGCCACTGAGATAGTTTACGCTAACAGGACGTCTCACTCTGTGTTTTTTTTCAGAGGACCCCAACCAAATCGGTAAAGGTTTGGCTATTGTGACCGTGTTGGACGTGAATGATAACGCTCCTGTTTTCGCCATCGACTACGAGACACTGCTCTGTGAAAACACCACACCTGGAACGGTAAGTCGGACTGACTTGAAATTTCTCACACAGTTCCATAAGATCCCCTCCTGTAACATGACGGTGTTTCGTCAAATCAACATGAAACTTGGTACACACATTCGGGGACCTGACAAGCATATGTGTGTGAAATATGAGCAAAATTGGTTAAAGAACATGGCGGCCATCAAGCAAAACATGACTAATTGCCCATAAGTCATTGAGACATTTGCCTAATTATGATAAAACTTTGAGAGCATCCGTGTGCGAGAATGTCTTCCAAGGTATTTTGAGCACAACATAAATACAATAAACGATACAATAAATTTTTCATAATATCAAGACTTTTTTTTAAAGACAACAACTTTAATATTTCAGCTCCTTGCTACTAAAATTAGATAACTTCCCTTCAAAATATTTTGGCTTTATTCTCCTAAAATTACAACTGTTTTTTTCTATTTCTTCTGTTATCTGGAAAATTAAAAATAAATAACAGCAGAAATAGAAAAAAAAAACAGTTGTAATTTATGGAAAATTTGGTTATAATGTCTCAAGAATAAAGACAAAATATTAAGTCACAATTATGAGAAGAAAATTTACTAAAAAATTCAAAATATCTGGAAAATTAAAAAAATATATTTTGACTTTTGACTAAAAAAAAAGTCAAAATATCAGGAAAATTGAAAAGAAATATTTTGACTTTTTAAGTACAAAATTTAGTACATTTTGTGGAAATTTTGATTATAATGGCACAAGAATAACAACAAAATATGAAGTCACAATTACAGAAGAAAATTTATTAAAAAAGTTAAAATATCTGGAAAATTTAAAAGAAATATTTTGACTTTGTCACAAGAATAAAGACAAAATATGAAGTCAAAATTACGAGACGAATATTTACTAAAAAGTCAAATATCTGGAAAATTAAAAAAATATTTGGACTTTTTTAGTATATTTTTCAGTAATTTTTTTAGTAATTTTTTTGGTAAATTTTTTCTAAAATGTACTAAAAAGTCAAAATATCTGGAAAATTAAAAAGAAATATTTAGATTTTTTTAGTAAATTTTTTTCTCGTAATTGGGACTTCATATTTTGTCTTTATTCTTGTGACATTCTAACCTAATTTTCCATAAATTACAACTGTAGGTTCTCGTAATCTGACTTTTTTTCTTTAATTTTGTCTTTATGCTACCAAAATGATTATTTTTCATCATAATATTACAACTTTTTCTCATTCGATTACAACTTTTTCTGTTAATATTTTGACTTTATTTTTGTAAAATTACTGCTAATTTTTGTCAAATGATATTTGCAGAATCAATGGGCCAGCCAAGGACCGCGCCTGGCCCCTCGGCTGCACTTTGGATACCACTAATGTAATTTCTTCAAGGTTTATATATTATTATTATGATCTAAAATTATACAAGACGTTCCATCTTCACTTAGTGTTTATGGAACTCTGTGGCTGGGCTTCATTTCCTGTCTTTTATCATTTGGCCTCATTGTTGCTAAATGACCCGTGTGCCCGCTGTGCTGATTTATCCGCTGGTGACATTTGTGAAAATACAATCAGGCGACTGTTGAAGGGGGCGTGCGGAGCTGTGCATGTACAATTGATCAGAATGACGCATTGTATTAGAAATGGCTATTAGGGTCTTTTTTGGGGGCGGGGGGGCGAATTTGTTATTTGAGCTCTTGCTGCACACTTCTTTGTCACACACAGGGAGGGGTGGGGCGACAAAAATAGGAAGTGATCTAATTTGCATAAAGGAAACCGTGCATTTCTTTGTGGCTTGGTTGCAATGGAGATTTCATGTGTGTTGCATTCAATGTTTGGAAAAGTGTAGTGCTTTTCAGATTCAATTGTTAGCCAGACGTCAGCCTCGGGGATACAAAGTACTTATTAGTGTAAACATTGCGTCTTTATTAGCCGCCGCCATTACCGACAAACAGCGGGATGATTACCATCCTTCCACTTGTCCGCAGATGATGATCGCTTTCTGATTTTAGAACATTTCGAACAACACAAGCAGCCTTTCTATTAGCCATCAATCAATCTACACACCCCGGACTCTCCGGGTTCGATACGTCGTTTGTCTATTTCACCCCCACGAGCGCTTCGCCAGATGATTTATGGCCAAAAGGACTGTGACCGTGCTGAAACAAAGTCATTGGCTGACAATCAAAGCGGGCCTCGGGGCCATGGCGACCGCCTTAACCCATGACGGTGTCATCAGCAGGCGAAGGCACAGCCAATGTGTAATTACACTGCTCAAGCAGACTGATTGCTTACTTAACGGGAGGGCTGATTTTAGCTCTTGGATTTCCAAATGACCTTTAACTAACATTCTTTTTGTCACTGTCACATGACAGTAAATGACATTAGTGATCCCAACTCTGGGTTGTGATAAAAAAATGATTCGGAATACATGCTAGCAGATATGTAATACAGAGATCCTGAAAGTTATATCATCATTAAATAAAAGCTCACTGACTAATGACCCGATTAATTACGTTTTACTTGATGGAAGCCAAGTTCATTCATTCATTCATTTTCTACCGCTTTTTCCTCACGAGGGTCGTGGGGGGTGCTGGAGCCTATCCCAGCTGTCTTCGGGCGAGAGGCGGGGTACACCCTGGACTGGTCGCCAGCCAATCACAGGGCACATATAGACAAACAACCATTCACACTCACATTCATACCTATGGACAATTTGGAGTCGCTAATTAACCTAGCATGTTTTTGGAATGTGGGAGGAAACCGGAGTACCCGGAGAAAACCCACGCAAACTCCACACAGAGATGGCCGACGGTGGAATTGAACCCTGGTCTCCTAGCTGTGAGGTACGCGCGCTAACCACTCGAACCGCCGTGCCGCCGGAAGCAAAGTTCTTCAACCAATCTTGCTCAAATTGTATTGGAATTTTTATTTATTTTATTTATTGGAATTTTATTTATATGGTGGGGATTCGGCTTAACAACCTTAACCCTTTAAGTGGCATTGCGACAAGCAAGTTTGCTGAATTAAACAAGCCGTTTCCGCAAATATAATTTACACCAGGATGAATGAAAAAATTCACCAGCATAATACATACTGTATATATATCTATGTAATGGTAGCAGTAATAATAAATGATAATGATGATGGCTAGGTTTGCTTGAGAGACGAAGAAGAGTATCGCAAGTGGCTTAGTGGCTCAAATTCTGAGCCTGGTGATGTCATAATATGCACATTAGACGTAAATGTAAATGACATTAGTGGCCCCCACTCTGGGTTGTGATAAAAATGATTCGGAATACATGCTAGCAGATTTGTAATACAGAGATCCTGAAAGTTATATCATCATTAAATAAAAGCTCATTGACTAATGACCCGATTAATTACGTTTTACTTGATGGAAGCCAAGTTCTTCAACCAATCTTGCTAAAATTTTATTGGAATTTTTATTCATTTTATTTATTAGTATTTTATTTATATGGTGGGGATTCGGCTAAACAATCTTAACCCTTTAAGTGGCAAAAACGCAACATTGCGAGACGCAAGATTGCTGAATTTAACAAGCCGTTTCCGCAAATATAATTTACACCAGGATGAATGACAATATTCACCAGCATAATACATATTGTATATATATCTATGTAATGGTAGCAGTAATAATAAATGATAATGATGATGGCTGGGTTTGCTTGTGATACTCTTCTTCGTCTCTCAAGTGGCTTAGTGGCTCAAATTCTTGACGTGATAATATGCACATAAGACGGAAATGTAAATGACATTAGTGGCCCCCACTCTGGGTTGTGATAAAAATGATTCGGAATACATGCTAGCAGATATGTAATACAGAGATCCTGAAAGTTATATCATCATTAAATAAAAGCTTATTGACTAATGACCCGATTAATTACGTTTTACTTGATGGAAGCCAAGTTCTTCAACCAATCTTGCTAAAATTTTACACACAAGAGCTTGTCAGCCCCTTAAAGGACTGTACCAAATATGGCGGGGATTCGGCTAAACAACCTTAACCCTCTAAGTGGCAAAGACACAAAATTACAACAAGCAAGATTGCTGAATTAAACAAGCCATTTCTACTAATATGTAGTCAATAATATATATTCACCAGCATAATACATACTGTATATATATCTATGTAATGGTAGCAGTAATAATAAATGATAATGATGATGGCTGGGTTTGCTTGAGAGGCGAAGAAGAGTATCACAAGTGGCTTAGTGGCTCAAATTCTGAACCTGGTGACGTCATAATATGCACATTACACAAGTCAACTGACTCCCATCATACGGCTATGATGTCACCACTTCACTGTTGATACCGACACTGGTGATTGACGGGTACTATTTAGTGCAGCTGCCAGGTCTTTGTCTTAAACTACATATTATATTTATGTTTAGATATTTGTCTTCTTGCACTGTTGTGCATCGTTTTTCTTTCCTTGTTAGACCCAGTTTGTGTTGCTCTTTGTAGGGAGTAGTTAACAGCATGGTGAGAGATTTTAGTTTTAGTTAGTTTAGTTCATATTTTGTTTTTATTTTTGTGACATTATGACCTAATTTTCCACAAATTACAACTGTAGGTTCTCGTAATACGACTTTTTTTCTTTAATTTTCACTTTATGCAACTAAAATGATTATTTTAATGATAAATGATTTTATTTTTACAACTTTTTCTCATTAGATTACAACTTTTAAGAGTGACTTATAGTGACTTGTGCATCGTTTTTATTTCCTTGTTAGACCCAGTTTGTGCTGCTCTCTGCAGGGAGTAGTTAACAGCAAGACATTTTAGTTTTAGTTAGTTTAGTTCATATTTTGTCTTTATTCTTGTGACATTATTACCTAATTTTCCATAAATTACAACTGTAGGTTCTCGTAATATGACTTATATTCTTTAATTTTCACTTTATGCAACTAAATTGATTATTTTAATGATAAATGATTTTATTTTTACAACTTTTTCTCATTCGATTACAGCTTTTTAGAGTGACTTATAGTGACTTGTGCATCGTTTTTATTTCCTTGTTAGACCCAGTTTGTGCTGCTCTCTGCAGGGAGTAGTTAACAGCAAGACATTTTAGTTTTAGTTTAGTTCATATTTTGTATTTGTTTTGTGACATTATAACCTATTTTTCCATAAATTACAACTGTAGGTTCTCGTAATATGACTTATATTCTTTAATTTTCACTTTATGCAACTAAAATGATTATTTTAATGATAAATGATTTTATTTTTACAACTTTTTCTCATTAGACTACAGCTTTTAAGAGTGACTTTTTTTGACTTGTGCATCGTTTTTATTTCCTTGTTAGACCCAGTTTGTGCTGCTCTCTGTAGGGAGTAGTTAAAAGCATGGTAAGAAATTTTAATTTTAGTTTAGTTAGTTTAGTTCATATTTTGTCTTTATTCTTGTGACATTATGACCTAATTTTCCATAAATTACAACTGTAGGTTCTCGTAATATGACTTATATTCTTTAATTTTCACTTTATGCAACTAAAATGATTATTTTAATGATAAATACATTTTATTTTTACAACATTTTTACAACATTTTTTCTCATTAGACTACAACTTTTAAGAGTGACTTTTTTTGACTTGTGCATCGTTTTTCTTTCCTTGTTAGACCCAGTTTGTGCTGCTCTCTGAAGGAAGACATTTTAGTCATAGTTTAGATTTTTAGATGGCTTTTCTAATAATATATTAGCCTTATGAAGTGATTAACTTGGATTTGATGCAGAGGACCGACAGTTGTTGATAGTAGGCCTCCATGCAAAAATGTAGATCGTTCTTTGAAAATCATCTGACTAATTTTAATTGTTTGTGAAATGGATAAAAATGATTTTTTTCTTTGGAAAAGGAACAAATTTGCAAGTGATCCCAAACTTTTGAGTGGTAGTCTACTCTGGGAAAATATATGGTATGATGTACATATAAGCAACATAATATGAAGTACCAATTCCCCATAGTTAGAATACATATTGCATTATTATTATTTTTTTTTTAGAAACACGAGATTCTAAAAAAAAACACCAGAGCCATGCTTTATTTTAAAATCATTCAAAACAAAAACTTAATTTAAATGGAATCGCAACTTGCTACCTGCGATAGGACCAACTGGTGTTAGCTGGTGGACCGGTACTGTCATACTCCACCGGCCTCCTGATTCCTAATTAATTGAAGTGCTCCTTGTATGTGTGTGTGTGTGTGTGTGTGTGTGTGTGTGTATCGACGGTAATGGCCGAGTCCGCTCGCTTCAGTCGCCCACTGGCTGTCACGCCCGCCGGCTTCTCCAAAGATGAAATAATAACGTTTGCCAGTCGGGACCAGGGTGGCGAGCGTGTGGCTCGCATTAACGGCGAGCGCAGCGGCGGCGTAACCTGCCATCATTCAGGCCTAATTAAGGCCACCTCCTGGCATCGGCTCCCCCCAGGACCAAAAGTTGCCACTTGCTACAGATCATCTGTCGCCTGCCATTTTATTAATTGATATCACGATGGGGTGACGGAGGAGGGGGCGGGGGGGCGAGCCCCAGCAGGTGTCACATGGTCCATTATTCACTTTGGCTTCAAAATGAGTGCACTCGGCCACTCGTTCTGATCCTTGAACTGAACTTCCGTGGAACTTTTTTTTTTTTTTTTGATGACGCCCTCGCACCTTCATCCCAAATTATCACCTCCTTCTCGGCGCGGCAACAAGGTGAGAGGTGAAAGCAAATATGTCGATGCATACGAGATACGGCAAAACACATGCTATAAAAAGACAAACATCATCACGCCGGGAGATCTTGGCAGGGAGTTTGCACACGAGACGTTTAAAGGCGGACGGAATGGCGGGGACTGTCAGCGTGCGGCGTCTTGGGTGATGTTTAGGGGCGCCGATGTCGCGGCGAGGAGCCGCGAAACCTGCAGGCCCGACACTTCCTCAGTCAGCATCCCCGTGGTGACAGCTGTCATATCGCCGCGGCGATAAGTGCCACCTGTTTGATGCGGTGCTTATTTATACTCATCGCTGTTTGACTGATAAGACGTACACATTATGGCACTAGAACCACATCTTGCTCAGAAAAGCTAATTATATGTACTGACATCTAACAGTAAGATGTCCATAGATGTTATAAATGAGCATCACATGGACGAAATGTTAATCTACCTCACTCCTGGACTGGTGGCCAGCCAATCAAAGGGCACATATAGACAAACAACCATTCACACTCACATTCATACCTATGGACAATTTGGAGTCGCTAATTAACCTAGCATGTTTTTGGAATGTGGGAGGAAACATTCCTTAACATTCATTAAACTTTCAGACCGTTTTAGTGTAGTAAATACATCTGCATCTTATACTTTTGATGATGTGTGTCTTTATTTGAGGAGCCCAGAGAGGGGCTGACGTCATTGCAGCACCCCAATGAATGTGTTGCTCAGATGCAATACAGAATGGGAAAACTTTTTTTTTAATTCATATTGGTAAATGTTTGTATATTATAAGTAATATAATTTATATTATAAGTTGCTGTATGATGACTTTAGTGACTTTGTTATATATAGTATTTTTATAGTATTTTTATACACTATACTGTTATATACAATCACAGGGCACATATAGACAAACAACCATTCACACTCACAATCATACCTATGGACAATTTGGAGTCGCCAGTTTTTGGAATTTGGGAGGAAACCGGAACACCTGGAGAAAACCCATGCAAACTCCACACAGAGTTGACCGAGGGTGGAATTGAACTCGGGTCTCCTAGCTGTGAGGCCTGCGTGCTAACCACTTGACCACCATGCAGATAAGCCACATAGAAAATTCATTCATTCATTTTCTACCGCTTTTTCCTCACAAGGGTCACAGGGGTGCTAGAGCCTATCCCAGCTGTCTTTGAGAGGTGGGGTACACCCTGGACTGGTGGCCAGCCAATCACAGGTCACATATAGACAAACAACCATTCACACTCACATTCATACCTATGGACAATTTGGAGTTGCCAGTTTTTGGAATATGGAAGGAAACCGGAATACCTGGAGAAAACCCATGCAAACTCCACACAGAGATGGCCGAGGGTGGAATTGAACTCCTAGCTGTGAGGCCTGTGTGCTAACCACTCGTCCACCGTGCAGATAAGCGGCATACAAAATGTATATATTTTTATAATTGCCTTGCCAGCATATGAATACACAACACGCCTCACACCTGCACCACATCAATTACCACATTCTAATTAAAATCATTTTGATAATGAAGTGTTTTGATACAGTAGGAATCGTATAGCAACCTCAAATTGGAGACCTTGTTGTGTGTTTTTTTTTACCATCAAGGTGATAATATTGCGTAAACGTAAACTGTCAACATGTGGCAATGTTTATGTTCTTCACTTTAATTGTGTGCGTCAAGACGAAACGGCACCCTTTTAAAAGTCCCTGTCCGCCAATCAAAATGCTGCACTGCGTCAAACTGTGGAAGTAGTAGTGTTGAATTGGTTCAGATCTGATTCCAAACCAGGTGTAATTGCCAGTGTGAAGGCAAAGTCATGCAGCCAGGAAGTTGATTCCATTGAATTCAGAGGTGGAGAAGAAGTTGTTGCCTCCTCGTCAGTCTTTAAACGAGAATAAATAGCTGCCTTTGAGTTGAAGAAGGGGGGATGGGGGTGTAGGGGGGGGGGGGGTAAACAGCTGGCAAGCATTTTGCCAAGCTTTTATCGCACCACAAACATGCTGATATTTGCTTCCCCCGCTGTCGTTGGCACGCGGCGGCAAATAGAGGACACCTTTGTCCTTTTGTACCCCTTTCTTGGCGATGCACTTTCGCTTGTAAACCCCCCCCCCCCCCCAAAAAAAAAAAAAAAAACATTTAATTCTGTGACTCATCGTAGTCTTCCGTCACGGCTCTGCTGTTAATGTCTCTCAGCGCCAATTTATGTCTACATCCCTGCCTCTCTGCTTCCCATTAGAGAATTCCTTAGGAAAAAAAGAAGCTGTATATGGGAAGCGCCTTGCATCAGAGCCACGCTAATGAAAGGCATTATACATTACAAAGTGTTTGATTTAAGTCTTGATTTGCAGTCCTTTCCCGCTTGCAGAGCGATAAGCTGGGGGGGCGGCGGCGGGGGGGGGATCCATCCATCCGCGTGCATTCAAAGGACATCAAAAGGTTCAAATTGTGTTGCGGCTTCTGCTTCTTCTCAACGCAACCTCGCTATCAAGATGGCACATTTCCATAACAGAGTCCCCCCCCCCCCCCACGCTATTCAATGGCGGCTTTCGAGGGATACCAAAAGCGCTCGCTTGTTGGCGTCTACCTGTCATTGAGAGACATTTCATCAGATCTAATCCCTGAGCTGTACCCAAATAAATAACCTTTGTGTCCTGCTGTAATACTGTTTATGGGTACCAAACATGGAAATAATCTATCATATCCATCACTTGGGTTGCTTCACTTTTAAGAGAAGAAGCGACGTCGGTTAGGACGTCATAGCATCTTCCCGGGCTTCACTACGCATCATGAAATAAAGCCAGGTACAGTAGCCTCTAACATGTAATGTCCCTTTGATGTACTTTGTTCCTGATCCTATCCATCATGGTCACTCCCAATGAGAACCTCAGCATCCTCATCTCTGCTATCTCCAGTTCTGCTTCCTGTCTTTTCTTAGACCAAACAACATGGCTGGTCTCACCACAGTTTTGTATACCTTACCTTTCATTTTAGTTTCATTTTGGTTGATTTGTTGTGGTGACCCCTGAAGGGGAAAGCCCAAAGAGAAAGAACAACAGGAAGTTCTAGCTCTCCTCTGGACATGTCCGAACCATCTCAGTCTGGCCTCTCTGACTTTATCTCCAAGGCCTCTAACATGTAATGTCCCTCTGATGTACTTTGTTCCTGATCCTATCCATCCTGGTCACTCTCAATGAGAACCTCAGCATCCTCATCTCTGCTATCTCCAGTTCACAATTTCTTGTGGCCTTCCATCTTCTTTTGAATAAAACTGGTATTGCTTTTCTGGGAGTGTACCTTGAATATGTTTTATCACTGCCCTCAGTCTCCTCTTGAATAAAACTAGTACTGTTGTCCCAGTTTTCTGAGAATTTACCTTGACACAATTTCTTGCTGTCCTCCATCTCCTTTAGAATAAAGCTGGTATTGCGTTTCTGGGAGTGTACCTTGAATATGTTTTTATCACTGCCCTTAGTCTCCTCTTGGATAAAACTAGTACTGTTGTCCCCAAATTTACCTTGACACAATTTCTTGCTGCCCTCCATCTCCTTTAGAATAAAACTGGTATTGTTTTTCTGGGAGTATACCTTGAATATGTTTTATCACTGCCCTCAGTCTCCTCTTGGATAAAACTAGTACTGTTGTCCTCGAATTTACCTTGACACAATTTCTTGCGGCCCTCCATCTCCTTTTGAATAAAACTGGTATTGCTTTTCTGGGAGTGTACCTTGAATATGTTTTATCACTGCCCTCAGTCTCCTCTTGGATAAAACTAGTACTGTTGTCCCCAAATTTACCTTGACACAATTTCTTGCGGCCCTCCATCTCCTTTTGAATAAAACTGGTATTGTTTTTTATCTGGGAGTATACCATGAATAAGTTTTATCACTGCCCTCAGTCTCCTCTTGGATAAAACTAGTACTGTTGTCCCGTTTTTTGGAGAATTTACCTTGACACAATTTCTTGCCGCCCTCCATCTCCTTTTGAATAAAACTGGTATTTTTCTGGGAGTGTACCTTGAATATGTTTTATCACTGCCCTCAGTCTCCTCTTGGATAAAACTAGTACTGTTGTCCCCAAATTTACCTTGACACAATTTCTTGCGGCCCTCCATCTCCTTTTGAATAAAACTGGTATTGTTTTTTATCTGGGAGTATACCATGAATAAGTTTTATCACTGCCCTCAGTCTCCTCTTGGATAAAACTAGTACTGTTGTCTCGTTTTTTGGAGAATTTACCTTGACACAATTTCTTGCCGCCCTCCATCTCCTTTTGAATAAAACTGGTATTTTTCTGGGAGTGTACCTTGAATATGTTTTATCACTGCCCTCAGTCTCCTCTTAGATAAAACTAGAGTTTACCTTGACACAATTTCTTGCGGCCCTCCATCTCTTTTTGAATAAAACTGGTATTGCTTTTCTGGGAGTGTACCTTGAATATGTTTTATGACTGCCCTCAGTCTCCTCTTGGATAAAAACTAGTATTTACCTTGACACAATTTCTTGCGGCCCTCCATCTCCTTTTGAATAAAACTGGTATTGCTTTTCTGGGAATGTACCTTGAATATGTTTTATCACTGCCCTCAGTCTCCTCTTGGATAAAACTAGTATTTACCTTGACACAATTTCTTGCGGCCCTCCATCTCCTTTTGAATAAAACTGGTATTGCTTTTTTTGGGAGTGTACCTTGAATATGTTTTATCACTGCCCTCAGTCTCCTCTTGGATAAAACTAGTGCTGTTGTCCCATTTTTCTGAGAATTTACCTTGACACAATTTCTTGCTGCCCTCCATCTCCATCTCTATTACAGCGTAATATTAGGAACTCTTAACTCTAGTGTTTGCTAATGTTGTTTAGTATCCTCTTACAAGGTGAGACTTTTCTCGCTGATGAAACACGAAGCGAGTTAAGCAACATTCTTTCATGCCAGTTTTGATAATTGGCAGCGGGTGGTTTACCACCTACACCACAACGCGACAGCCCGCCACCGGCGGCGTTTAATCACAGCTGACAAGTGTTTAAGCCACGTCTCCACACTTCTTTTTCTTACTTTTTTTTTTTGTTGTTGTTTGGATATTCCAGCAGTCTGGGATGGGTGATAATTTATTGGGAATTGCCGGTGGGAGTCTTCTTGGATGCCATCGAAGGTTCGCCATAAAAGATTTGTCAGGTTTGATGTCAGCGACGCCCACTTTGACCGCCTGTCGTTTTGACTTCCTGCGTTCTCTCCCTTTTCTGCTACTACTTGAATTAAAGCAATATTTTCCACCAAAAAAATAAAGAAGCTAAATTGATTTTTGTACAGCAAATATTTATGAATAAAAACATCATTACCGCACATGCACATGCCAGCAGGCGCAAATAAATTGGTTTATTTGGTAATTTAATTCCATGCATTATTTATGCTCTCGTGTGTCAACAGTGCAGTATAATAACGGCGGTAAGAATCCGCATCGGCGTCGGCTTTAGAAGCGAAACTAAAGTGGGCTGAAACAAATAGCTTCGCTAGATTGCGTTTGCGACTCGTGCCGCCTCGGGGCCTGGACCGCTTCTTATCATCAGTCATTTTCATACGCGTAATAATAAAGAGAGGAGCATATGTATTTATTTGCTACAAGGTTATTATCTTTAATCTGAAGCCACCGCAGGAAAGCGGGAGTAGTTGAATCACGACGATGCATGCATTGAAAAAGGTGCTCACATTTTTATTTATTTTTTTTTATCTGCTAAGATATGTAAATTTCTTTCATAATTATAACTGAACCTTTTTTTTGGAATTTTTTTTTTTTTCTTATATTGGAAATCAAAGAATTTCCAGGGTCAAACCAAACCTGCAGGCGATGTTTTAAAGTAACACTTTAACATTCTTAAAGGTCATATCAAACACTTTACACCTGCGCAATCCAACCAGAGTTTAGTACACAGGGGTCAAACATGCCCCCCCCCATTCTGCTTCCTGTTGTTTTCAGTAATGAACGCCTGCTATTATGAGGCGGCGAGGAGATTAACTTCATTATCGTTGTGATGTGCTTTTTTTTATAATGAGAAACACATTTCATGCTTTGCCGTGCTCTTCATCACTTCCTGTATGAATGCAGATGTTTGCATTTAAGATGGCTCCATAATCTCCCCCATCTCCATTTTTTGTGTTTTGTTTCAGGTGATCCAAACCGTCAGCGCAGTGGACGAGGACGAACCTCAAAATGGTCACCGTTTCTACTTCGCCTTGGACGCCGCCGTGGCCGGAAACCAAAACTTCACGCTCCGAGATAACAAAGGTAAGACGAGTATCAATACAGATGGTTGGGGTCCTAAAACACTGCTAGAAATGACCACAATACTGTGGGAGTATATTATGACATGTTTTATCACTGCCCTCAGTCTCCTCATGGATGATATTGACCCTATTGTACTTGTTTTTGCAGCATTTCCCTTAGCTTTTTTTTTTCATTTCTGATGCCCTCAGTCTTCTCTTGGATAAAACCAGTATGGTTGTCCTGTTTTTAGACATATTTGCACATGTTCTTTCTGCCCACAGTCTCCCCACAGATAAACATGGCGCTGCCCCCCCACAACATAGACCTTAACACATTTTTTTGCTCTTTTGAAGTTAAGCTAATCCTGTTTTCCTGGGTGTATATCTTGACATGTTTTTTTTGCTGCCCTTATTCTCCTCTTGGATAAACCTAGTACTGTTGTCCCGTTTTTCTGAGAATGTACCTTGACACAATTTCTTGCTGCCCTCCATCTCCTTTTGAATAAAACTGGTATTGTTTTTTTTCAGGGAGTGTACCCTCAATATGTTTTATCACTGCCCTCAGTCTCCTCATGGATGATATTGATACAATTGTCCTTGTTTTTGCAGCATTTACTTTGGCTTTTTAAAATTTCTGATGCCCTCAGTCTTCTCTTGGATAAAACCAGTATGGTTGTCCTGTTTTTAGACATATTTGCACATGTTCTTTCTGCCCACAGTCTCCCCACAGATAAACATGGTGCTGTCCCCCCCCCCCCCCCTCCCCACCCCACAACGTAGACCTTAACACATTTTCTTCCTTTTTTGAAGTTAAACTGGTCCTGTTTTTCTGGATGTATATCTTGACATAGTTTCTTGCTGCCCCTAGTCTCCTCTTGGATAAAACTAGGACTGTTGTCCCGTTTTGCAATGACACAATTTCTTGCTGCCCTCCATCTCCTTTTGAGTAAAACTGGAATTGTTTTTTTCTGGAAGTGTACCTTGAATATGCTTTATCACTGCCCTCAGTCTCCTCAAGGATAAAACTGGTACTACTGTCCTTGTTTTTTGTCAGAACATTTTTTGACCCCCTCCGTCTCCTGTTGGATAAAAATGGTATGTTGTCCTGTTTTTCTGACATGACATGTTTTTGACATCTTTTTGCCCTCAATCTCTTTGTAGATATAATGGCACTGGGTTTTTTTTTTCATTAATGTAGGCCGCATTTTTTGTTGTTGCCTTCAATGTAGTTTTGGATTAAACCTGTACTGCTGTTGCGTTTTTCTGGAAGTATACCTTGACACGTTTTCTTTCTGCCCTCAGTGTCCTCTCAGATAAAACTAGCACATTGTCCATTTTTTATTTACCTTGTTAAGATTTTTTTTCAGTCTCAGGATAAACTTAGTACTGTTTTTCCGAGAGTGTACCCAGACACGATCTTTCTGCCCTCAGTCTCCATACAGATAAACTTTTTTTTTCCTGAGAGGGTACCATGAAACATTTTGTTGCTGCCCTCAGTCTCACTTTAAAATTGGTCTCAGAATGTACCTTGAGAAGTTGACACATAAACCATTGCTTACCTCAGCTCTCCGTGTCAACCCTAAATTTGGACACCTCACAAGAGTACACACAAAGTTACGGGCGCCTTGTGGGCAACCCGGTCACTGAACCCGCAATTGAAACCAGAAATCTCACTGTGACAATACCCTCGCCACATTTTCTTATATGATGGTCTGTACAAGTAGGATGCAAAATAAATAAGCGTTCACCTCAAAGTGGAGCATGTCTGAACCAAGTAAGAGCATCCCACCTCAGAAAAATAACTTTATCCTGACTATTTGCCTTTAGAGCATAATGATTTGTTGGCCACCTACACTCGGAAGAGTGGGTGGATGAAGCTGGAGTTCCTATACGGAAATGTATGTGTTCATTTGCATATATAGTAACCTAAAAAACAAGCTAGGGTTCATCCTATCATGTGGACTACCACAGCTGCTCCCTATTGTTGAATTCTTTTTTGTTATCTTTTCCTATAACCGCACGGCGGTTGAGTGGTTAGCGCGCAGACCTCACAGCTAGAAGACCCGAGTTCAATCCCACCCTCGGCCATCTCTGTGTGGAGTTTGCATGTTCTCCCCAGGTTTTCTCCCGGTACTCCGGTTTCCTCCCACATTCCAAAAACATGCTAGGTTAATTAGCGACTCCAAATTGTCCATAGGTATGAATGTGAGTGCGAATGGTTGTTTGTCTATATGTGCCCTGTGATTGTATATAACAGTATAGTGTATAAAAATATTGTATATAATATTGTATACCAGCGGCCGTCTCATCCAAAAAAAAGCCGTGCCTTACGTGGCACGGGCGCGTCAAACCACAGCGCTAATATTAAAAGGAATTTCTTACCGGCTGCCTCTTCAGTGTTGTATAGCTCCAGTTTGCGCAAGGTTTGGGGTGCAGTTCTGACTACCTTCTCGATACCACTTGTCTGCAGCCTTACCTGCTGAGAAAGGAAGTGCCCTAATGCAGACGCCCAGGTGCGCTTAAAACTGATTCCCACTTCCGGTTTAGATTTTCCCCACCTGATCTCCCGTGTT
Source organism: Doryrhamphus excisus (assembly GCF_030265055.1). NCBI lineage: Eukaryota > Metazoa > Chordata > Actinopteri > Syngnathiformes > Syngnathidae > Doryrhamphus > Doryrhamphus excisus. Next base: position 8,651,553 of record NC_080486.1, on the reverse strand, counting down.
TAATTTAGTAAAATAGGGTGCTAATTGCAACGAAAATTTATTATTCCCTTAATGAGGGCTATGAAAAGTATTTTTTATTTTTATTTATCTTTTTATTTATTTTTTTTCCTGTCTGCCTTATCTAAATTATTTTGGACAAGGGTTTGACTTGACAATATAACAGTCACTAAAGTCATCATACAGCAACTTCACACTCAAATATACAAACATGTACCAATATGAATTAAAAAAAACTTTCCCCATACATACAAAAAGTTTTCCCATACTGTATTGCATCTGAGCAACGCATTCATTGGGGTGCTGCAATGACGTTAGCCCCTCTCTGGGCTCCTCAAATAAAGACCCACATCATCAAAAGTATAAGATGCAGATGTATTTACTACACTAAAACGGTCTGAAAGTTTAATGAATGTTAAGGAATGTTTCCTCCCACATTCCAAAAACATGCTAGGTTAATTAGCGACTCCAAATTGTCCATAGGTATGAATGTGAGTGTGAATGGTTGTTTGTTTATATGTGCCCTGTGATTGGCTGGCGACCAGTCCAGGGTGTACCCCGCCTCTCGCCCGAAGACAGCTGGGATAGGTTCCAGCACCCCACGTGACCCTCATGAGGATAAGCGGTAGAAAATTAATGAATGAATGAACCTTCTGAATACACATTTTAACATTAGAGCCCTCTGGACATGAAATAACACCCCTATAGTCACCTTTACACTGAGATTACCCATTATAGTAGACATAATAATAGAAAATAAGACATAAATGCCCTGCCTCTCATCCGAAGACATCTGGGATAGGCTCCAGCTCCCCAACGCGACCTTCGTGAGGATAAGTAGTAGAAAATGAATGAATGCAAACTAAAATGACACATTTTTTCCTCATTATGTTACAAGTAAAATTCCCGTAAAATTGAAACTTTTTTTCCCTTAATGTTTTGACTTTATTTTCATAAAATGACAACTGTTTTTATTAATTGAATTTATCAACTGAATTTATTAATTTATTCACAGAACATTACAACTCAAAGTCATTGACAACTTTGTGTTATTTTGCTTGGTTCTCATAATATTATGACTTAAAAATGTTTACTAAACTTAACTTAGCTATTAAAATGAGGTTTTTGTCTATATGTGCCCTGTGATTGGCTGGCGACCAGTCCAGGGTGTACCCCGCCTCTTGCCCAAAGACAGCTGGGATAGGCTCCAGCAACCCCCACGACCCTGGTGAGGAAAAGCGGTAGAAAATGAATGAATTAAGAGAAGAAAATTTACTAAAAAAAAGTCAAAATATCTATACTTAATTTTCCAGATATTTTGACTTTTTTAGTAAATTTTCTTCTCGTAATTGTGACTTCATATTTTCTTTATTCTTGTGAAATAATAATAATTTTCCATCAATTACAACAGGTTTTTTTCCAGTTAACAGCAGAAATAGAAAACAAAAACTGTTGTAATTTTAGGAGAATAAAGCCAAATTCTTTTGAGGAAAATTTCATATTTGAACAAGGAAAAAAACTTGTCATTTTATTTTTGGAATTTTTTTTTTTTTAAG